>NC_080388.1:57657078-57982853 GCF_028751815.1 Salvia miltiorrhiza
ATTAATTGCAAATTTTTGAAGTATAAGATGATGAATGGAAAATTAAATACGTGTGTTTGTTACTGATTATTCAACATGCCTGATCATGAGAATATAAGTTTGCTAAATATATATAGCTGATATAGAGTTGTATGTATGAAACATAATGTGCGGGATAAAAGTGAGAATCGATTGAAGAGACTAGTCCAGCTAGACCAACACTTATCCACTCTTTTGCCCACACACATGACACAGTATATACCTTCTTTGTATTTTTGTGTATCATAAATTTATTCTACTTTAATTACCTCAACAAATTAATTATACTCCACTATAGTATTCTACTTGTATTAATTGAATTGACAGATCAGCTGAGCTGGATAGTCCCTCTCACATTCTGACAGATCAAGCTTGCCCACACAATTTCCACAACGGACGTAAAACTAGTTATTATGGCTATAGTATATTTTTTTAAGTTACCACCACTAAAATATTGCTAAATCCTGATTGGAATTTCAGAAAAGACAAAAGGTAATCACAGTTCAATGTATTTAACGTCCAAATCAGAAATCTGGTTTGGAAATTATAATAACACACAACAGTGCTCGAAAATTTGTTTAATTTAGATTAGGGTTGTTTTTTTGAACATGTACCAATTAGATAAAAGATTTTACTAACACGATCCATTTTGAGTTCAAAAGTCTAGGACATATATTCCATAGAGATAAGCCCATGTGAGCAACCCAAAAAAATCAGTGGGCTACAAATATTATAGCATAAAATATTTCTCAATAATTTAGTAAAATTATGTGGCCACTTGTGAATGTTATGTTTATATAAAAAATATATATAGGAGGCGGATTATGTAGATCCATCACTTATTATAGTATATAGATCCAAAATATGAATTATACAATGTGTGTATGTGGCGCCCTAGGAGCATCACACGTGATAGATATCTTTTAAGGGCTTCCAAAGCAAAATACACGTAGGAGTAAAGTAGGAATAATATTTTCAGAAATTAAATAAAATAATAATAAATAATAAATTTTAATATTTTTTGATTAAATTTCTTTTTTTTAACACGATCAATGTCATAATTATGCATAAATAATCAATCAATCTCAAATAGGTTAAATTCACACTACCAAAAAAAATGGCTTTAACGATCAAATTTAATAACCAAAATTATTGATTATTAATTAACGCTGTTAACAATCAACTAACGATTGAAATGATTTTTTTAATTTAGTCGTTAATATTAATTTTTATTATTATTTTAAAATCGATCGTTAGTTCGATTGTTAATATTAATTTATTTATTATTTAAATTCGATTGAATATTTGATAACTAATATTAATTTTTAAAAATTTTAAATTTTAAATTTTAAATCGATTGTTATTATTATTATTATTATTATTATTATTATTATTATTATTATTATTATTATTATTATTATTATTATTATTATTATTATTATTTTAAAATAGATTGTTGATTGGGTGGTCAATTTTTTTTAAAAAAAAATAGGTGAGAATTTCTTAATTTTTTAATATTTTTGAAATAAAAATAACGATTATATTAACTCTTTTTTAAATTTATTATTATTTTAAAATCTATCGGTAACGTCGATTGAAATTATATCATAACGTTATAGAGAATATATATATATATATATATATATATATATATATATAGGGTCACATTCAGTTGAGAAGACGAACACGCCATGTTCAACAAAATATATTGAACATATCAATAATTTCGTTGAACATGCATCAAAATATATTGAACGTATACAACATTTTTGGGAGTTCTGGGGTTCGACCCCCTATATGTTCAACGTAAAAATCCGTTGAACATGGCGTGAATAAATGTTGACCGTTAGATTAGATAAGATCAACGGATGAGATTACTTTTCATATCTCACTACATTTATGCCTTCTCAATTGAACCTTGGCATAGGGAGTGGTTCAATTGAGAAGTTCAAATGTGTTGAGAAGTTGAGAAGCAATCTAATAGATAAACATGTCAGTACATTTTGATGAACATGACAATTAGACCCCAGATCAATAAATTCTTTGAACATACCAAATATAACTGACGAACATACGAATCTATTTAATTTGTTAAAAAATACGCAACCGCCAAGGATCGAACCCCAGATCAAACCCGCGTTCATAAAAACTAATTGACATGTTCATCTATTAGATTGCTTCTCAACTTCTCAACACATTTGAGATTCTCAACAAAACCTAACCCTATATATATATATATATAGGGTTGGGTTAATATAAAAACCCCTCTTAAGATGGAAACTAGGAACCAATTTAAAGCCATTGATTTAAATAAAATAGAGGACTGAGATTAAACTACATATGCACAATTTCGATTGCATAGATGCACAGTTTCAATTGCATACATGCACAATTTCGATTTGCTTGAGTATTTTGCATTGTTGGTTTCAATTGCATAAATTACATATTTTTTAAGTGCACAGTAAAATATAATAGATGCACAGTTTCTTTTGTTGACTAAATCCTAACCATTAGATCTAATATTTAAAAGGTCAAGATTAGGTTCCTAGTTCTCATTTTAACAGAGGTTTTTATTAGAACCTCTTCCTATATATATATATATATATATATATATATATATATAGAAGGACTAAAATAAGAGCATTTCTTAAGATATTAAATTAGAATTATTTTCAGCCCTTAGATCATCAAGATCATCACCCTGTTGGATGAATTCATGGTCCTGGGTTCGAATCTCAAAGGTAGCAAAAATTTATTTTTCACAATTCATACATTTATACAGCGAATTCATACGTGTTCTACATAAAATTCATACATTAAAAATTGTTCTTATTTTTTATTTTAAGATGTGCTCTCACGGTAGCCCACCCCTATATATATAGGGGGCCGCTCCAATAAGACCCCCTAATTTTAGTGAGATCTAGGGCACGATCTGGTGCGTTTATTTTATCAATCCTATGCCTCATATTGTATCTGGAGGATGATTTTTTTTCGCAGGGTTCGAATCCTGGAGGAAGCAGAATATTTTAAATTTTGTTATTCATCAGTATATACTGCATTGTTCATCAATATATAATGTCTTGTTCATCAGTATATATGTCTTATTCATTACCAATTTTTTACATTTTATTTTTCATGAGTACATACATCTTGTTCATTAGATATATGTCTTGTTCATTAGTATTATATGTCTTATTCATTGTCCTCATGTTACACGAAAAACAGGGGGTCTCACTGGAGCGCGCCCTTATATATATATATATAGAGAGAGAGAGAGAGATATAGGGGAGGACTATAATAAAAACACCTTTTATTGTATAAAATAGGAACCATTTTCAGCCCTTAGATTATCAAGATTTACGGTTGATTCATCACTTTGTTGGATGAATTCATGGTCCTGAGTTCGAATCTCATAGGTAACAAAAAATTTATTTTTCGCAATTCATATCTTGATACAGTGAATTCATACGTATTCTACATAAAATTCATACATTTTTACTGGTTTGTAATTTTTATTTTAAGAACTGTTTTTACCATATCCCTTCCCGATATATAAACCTTTAATTAAAACGCCCGAGTTTGCATATAAACTTGGCACCGCAAAGTTAAATTAAATATTAGGACTAGACAAATTATAATTAAATCATAAACCCACAAATACGTAATTGTCTGTTAGGCCGTAAAGCATTAACTATTTTAACTTGTTGATTTTATATATATAATGTTTGCCGTTGTATTACAAAAATAGAGACAAAGAAGTTAACCAATTTATTAAGTAGTGAATACACATAACTTACAACGAACACAAACAATAAGCAAATCAAATGTTAAGATGAGAAAACTCATTATTGTGAATCAAAGATTAATACTTAAGATCTAAGGTCCTGTATTCAAGTTCTTCATCGCGCGGTTTCTAAAATTTTGTTATTTAATTATGTAATTTATCAAAAAAATATTGAGATGAGAAAACTCATTATTGTGATGGGTACTTTCAATTTGCAAATCTACATTCAACAAGTGTGTGATGTGTGATTCAACTCAGCTTCTCGTTTCGTTTCTTTGGTATTTATCGCCTTCCATCTTGATGCCTCAATATTGCCAACAAAAAACATGATTGCTTTTTAAACACATCCAACTTAGTATTGGGAATTTTATTGGCACAGAGTCACGACCAAATTACCATTGAATAAAGTAGGCACCATAAACATACCCTACAACATCAAGATTCACGACACACCCAAACCCCAAAAATCAACCAAATTATGCATACTTATAGGAGGCGTTTACTTTTAAATATTAATGCATGATTGATAAAATAATTCAACTTTATCAAGTGCTTGATGGATAAGTAAACTCGCAGTCTAATATATCATCCAATTGAGTGATTATTTATTGCCTCCAATCATATCAATCTTATTAATTTATCTCACCCACCAAATCAAACCACCTCATATGCATTCATATATTGTTGCTGTGAGGTTGGCCCATTTCTCATTCTTTCATCCCCTTCTTTTTCTTTTGTCTGGGCCATCTCTTGGGCCCAGAACCGAGCCCATTCCCAAACCCTTGCCCACTCATCCTCGGATATACCCCACCCCAGCCCCACTCTCTCTCTCACTTCACTCAGCGCCGCTTCTCTAACCCTAATCCTCTCTCTCTCTCTGACTCCTCGTTTCCTCCCCCCTTCCCACCGCCCTCTTGCCTCGGTTTCTCCAGCGCCTTCAATGGCGATTCTCCCTACCGTTGCTATTACTCTCCTTAAATCCCTGATGCTCTCTCATGTTGGGATAACGTATTATCGAAGTTAGAAAGGCTCTGCTATTCCTTTCAAGTGTGGTTGTTCCTTTGATAATACGGGATTCCCCGTGTGAGTGGTGGTATCACCGGGCTTTCCTGTTCACCGGAGCCCTGTTTGGTGGTTACCTGAGTAGATCTGAGCTGCCGGAGTTCTGTACTTGGCTCCTGCTGGTGGTGGCTCTGCTGAGATCTGAGAAGCTGCTCCGTTGTCCATCACTGGTCTTGATCATTCAGCTGCCGGAAGGGTCGCTGAGTTCAAGGGGAAAATCTGAGCCCCTGTGTCCCGAGGACACATTTTCCCCTTCTCTGAACTTCATCTCTTTCCTTTTTCTTTTCTCCTGTTCTTTCTACTGTCACTTGTTATCTTCCTTTTGTGCAGATCTGAAGAAGAAAAGACAGAGGAAGAAGCCACAGCTCAGAGGAAGAGAAGAAGGAGAAGAGAAGAGAAGAACCGAAGATCTGAAGTGTAGAAGACGAAGACTAAAGTGCTTGAGCACGAGTGGGGAAGATAGGAGGTTCGGGAACCATGCGGTGAACCCTGGCTAGGCGAAGATACCCAACAGTGGTATCAGAGCCACGGTGACCTAGCCAGGGCACCCTCCGAACACATCTCTCCCACTCCGCCGGCCGTTGGCTGCGCCGATTCGCTCCCAACGAGCAAGGAGAAGGGTAAGTCCAGATCTTCCTCATGAAGAGCTTGGCTCTGGTAAATCGGCTGAAACCCTAGCTCCTAGATCTAGGCTTGGTCAAGGTGCTGCTTTTCTCTTCTTTGTTGGTATCTTGCGTTCCTGTGTTTTTTGTTTTGCTTCCGCTTGTTGGCCATCTATCTCGATAATCCCTTGGCATTTCAAAGCCTAGTGAGATCTCCCTTGTAGTTGGTCCAGTTCGTCTGGATTCTCATTTAAAGGAGTCTCCTCGTGCGAGTAACCTGGAAAGCAAGGGAGAAAGGGATTCATCCAGTTTGGCTGTCTGTGCCTTGCTTTCTTGTTACTTCTGTTTTGTGTTGAGTTCCCTGAAAGGTCTGTGTACCCTGAAAACTCCCTTGGATTGAGAGTTTGTGGACTGAGATAGTCCTTTTGGAACCTCTAGGGTGACCAGTGCGAACCTTGCTCCACAGATCAATCTGTGCTGAGATATGGGCTCTCCACTGCTCTTTAACTCTAGGTGGACCCTCTCCAGGTCAGTTCTGACCTCCCTCTGTTGTGTGCTTCCTCTGTGTCTTTGATTGCAGTGTTTTCTTGCCTGTTGCATCTGCATAATCATGAACAACATGCATGTAGTGCCATTTAATGGCAGAGATGATTTCCAGGATTGGAAAGTCAAAATTGAGTGCATTCTGGTAAAAGAAAAGGTAAAAAGGGCTATAACCACTAAAATTGATGAAACTGTCACTGATGTCAGAATGCAGGAGATGAATGATAGTGCCAGAGCCACAATTTTGTTGAATCTTTGTAGTTCTGTGGTCAGAAAGGTGTCACACCATACTTGTGCTAAAGATTTGTGGGATGACGTGAATGCTATATATGCTGCACCTACTGAAGTGTCAACTTGGTCTTTGCAAAATCAATTTATGTCATTTCAAATGGATTCTTCAAAGGATGTTGATACTAACATGGATATTTTCAACAAACTGCTGCATGATTTAAAACTTGCTGGAGATGACTCCATTGAGAAATATGCTCCCCAAATCCTTTTAAACTCCATACCTGAGTCTTTTTCTGAAGTAAAGTCTGCTTTGAAATATGGTGGTTCAAAAGTCACTTGTGAAATAATCACCAATGGTCTTAAGTCTAAGGAAAATGAACTCAAATTGGTTAAGTCAAAACCCTTACATGGTGAAATCCTGTATGTCAACAAGAACCAACCCCAGAACTTCAATAGGGGTCAGAACTTTGAAAAGCCTAAAGACATGAGACCTTATAATCAGAAGGCTGAGCATAGTGGTCAAAACCAGAACCAAAACTTTGATCAAAAGCCTAGGAAGGTCTGCTGGAATTGTGGAAAACCTGGTCATTTTATCAATAGATGCAAGCTCCCTAAGCAGAAAAGGCAACCTGCCCCTGAAGAGTCAAGCCAAAATGCCAATAATGTGTATGAGGATGACTATGTTTACATGATGCATAATTATGACTTTCAGTTCATCAGTTACTCAAATGCTATTTCAAAAACTATGAGCTCCAGTGAATGGCTCATTGATTCTGGCTGCACTTTTCATGTCACTCCTTTTGAGCATATGTTCCATAACCTTTTTCCTGTTAAGTCAGGGCATGTTGCATTAGCAGATGGTCAAAATTGTGAAATCATGGGGAAAGGTGATGTGTGCTTAAAATTTGAGAATGGAAGGTGTCTTACCTTGACTGAAGTCAGATTTCTTCCCAACTTAAAGTTCAGTTTGCTATCTGTGTCTCAAATTGCTGATAACATGATAACTGGATCTGTTGATCACTTGAGTTTTCAATTTAAAAGGGATTCTGAGCATTACTTTTCTGCACTTAGAAAGGGAAACCTATATGCTGTGCATGCTGAATCTGTGCCTTTACATGCTGCAAATGTGGTTCATGATGATAAGTCTGCACTTTGGCATGCTAGACTAGGTCATATAAGCAATAAGGGTATGGATATTTTGAAAAAGGCTGGTTCCTTTGGTAATGACAAGATTTCTGACATCACTTTTTGTGAACCTTGCATCTTCGGAAAGCATCACAAATCTGCATTCCCTATTTCTGTTCCCTATCCCAGAAAACATGTTAGCACAGAAATCCTTGAATATTTGTATGCTGATGTTTGGGGCCCTGCAAAGGTGCCCACTCCTGGTGGTAATGTGTACTTCCTATCTGTGATTGATGATTTCTCTAGAAAAACTTGGGTGTTTCTCATGAAAAACAAGTCTGAAGTTTTTGATAAATTGTCTAAGTGGGCTGTTCAGATTCAAAACCAAACAAGAAAAAGCATTAAATGCATAAGAACTGATAATGGCCTTGAATTTTGTAATCACTCCATGGATAAATGGTGTTCTGAGTTTGGCATCATTAGGCATAAGTCAGTTCCATATACTCCACAGCAAAATGGAGTTGTTGAGAGAATGAATAGAACTCTCCTTGAGAGAGTTAGGAGTCTTCTTGTTGCATCTGGTCTGTCCAAGCATTTCTGGGGTGAAGCTCTTATGACTGTTGTCTATTTGATCAATAGGTCTCCTTCTGTGCCTTTACTTGGTAAATTACCTGAGTCAGTGTTCTGGAATAAACCTATATGCCTGAAAAACCTGAGAGTCTTTGGTTGTGCTGCATATGTGCATCAAAATCCTGACAAGCTTGAGCCTAGAGCTAAGAAATGCATCTTCCTTGGGTATCCTGAAGGTGTTAAAGGATATAGACTGTGGGATAAGTCTGTGCCTGGTTTTAAAACTTGTATTAGCAGAGATGTCTCTTTCAATGAGTTGAGTTTCCCATGTTTGCTGGAATCCTCACAATCTGCTGCTCCAAGTGAGGTGGAGAACTTGAATGCCTATGATTCTGCTAGATATGAATTCATGTTTACTCATGTGATTCCTTTTGAGGTGGAACCTCAACCAAACCCTGAACCTATCCCTCACCCTGAACCATTGATTCCAGAACCTATTGTGAATGAACCTGTTCAAAATGAAGTGCCTGTGAATAACAATCTGAATGATTATCAACTTTCAAGAGATAGAGAAAGAAGGCATGTTAGGCAGCCTGCTAGGTTCGATGATTACAACATGTCTATGTATGCTTTTAATGTGTTTAATAATGTGGATCATGTTGAACCTTGCTCTTATTCTGAGGCTGTTAACTCTGATGAATCTGCTAAGTGGTTAACTGCTATGGAATCTGAAACGAACTCTCTGCATAACAACAATACATGGATTTTGGTTCCTAAACTTGCTGACTGTTCTATTGTTGAATGCAAATGGTTATTTAAGATAAAAAAAAATGAGGTGGAAAATGTCAGATATAAGGCTAGGCTTGTTGCAAAAGGCTTTACACAAAAAGAGGGCATTGATTACAATGAGATATTTGCTCCAGTTGTTAAATTCACTACTGTGCGCATTATGCTTGCTCTTTGTGCTCATTTTAATTGGGAATTGAAACAAATGGATGTCACTACTGCCTTCTTACATGGTGAACTTGAAAATGATATCTATATGAGGCAGCCTGAGGGTTTTGTTGACAAGAACTTCCCTGATCATGTGTGCCTCCTTAAGAAGTCTTTATATGGCTTAAAACAGTCTCCAAGACAATGGAATCTGAAATTTGACCAATGCATGAAAAGCTTGAATTTTGTTAGGAGCAGTTTTGATCATTGCCTGTACCACTTGAGTGGTGAGTCTCCTGTGTTCTTGCTTTTGTATGTTGATGATATGCTTATTCTTGGTCCATGTTTGAAAACCATACAGCATGTTCAAAAATGCCTTTGTGATATGTTTGACATGAAAGATTTGGGTGATGCCAATAAAATCTTAGGTATGTGCATAGAAAGAAACATGGAAAAATGCACTCTTTTGCTGCATCAATCTGATTATGTGAAACAAGTTCTGCATAAGTTCAACATGTTTAATTGCAATGCTGTCAATGTGCCCCTTGGATCCCATTTTGAATTAAGTAAGAAGCAATGTCCCTCATCTGACTCTGATCTTGAAGAAATGAGAAACATCCCTTATGCTAATGCTATAGGATCTGTTATGTACTTGATGATTAGCACTAGGCCTGATATTGCTTATGCTGTTTCTTGCTTGAGTAGATACATGTCAAATCCTGGTCTACCTCACTGGGAAGCTATGAAATGGCTCTTTAGATATCTGAAATCCACTATGAATCATGGTCTGATTTTCTCTAAGTCTGGTAATGGTGTGAAATGTGTTGGCTATGTGGATTCTAATTATGCTAATGACAGGGATAATAGGAAGTCCTCTACTTCATATGTGTTTACTTTATGTGATGCTTGCATAAGTTGGAAGTCACAGTTACAAGGTATTGTGGCTTTGTCCACTACTGAATCAGAGTATATAGCTGCTACTGAAGCTGTAAAAGAAGCTATATGGTTAAATGGTGTGCTCTCTGAAATTAACCTTGTTGATGATAAACCTGTGCTCTTCTCTGATAGTCAGTCTGCTATACAACTGTGCAAAAATCCTGTCTTTCATGATAGAACTAAACACATTGATGTCAAGTATCATTTTATCAGAGACATTGTGGAAAAATGTGACATTATTCTGAATAAGATTCCCTCTGAGTTCAATCCTGCAGATATGGGTACTAAGTGCCTACCAGTTGCAAAGCTGGAATCTTGCAAAAGGACCTTGAATATTGGTCCTGGATGATCCCTCTGTGTGTTTGTGTGACAAGTTCAGCCTCTGTGGCTGCTTGTCTCTTCCTTGCTGTTGTTTTTCTTCTTCTGCATGTTGAGTTTTGTGTGAGCTCTGCTCTGGCCCCTCTAGCTCTTCTCTACTCTGTGTGTCTTTTTTGCTCTGGTCTGTATGTTTTGTCTCTGCTCTGTCTGTCTGTGTCTTTTTTTTTCCTCTTTGTGTGAGTGTTCTGTTGTCTGTTGTGTCTTCAATGATAACCTTTCAGGTTTGAGAATGTGGTGATTTCCCTTGGGTTGATCTCTGTGGTTTTGAGATTGAGTTAAATATGCTTAATATTTCTCTCACCCTCTCTTGTCTTGACTTTGTGGCAGATAAGAGTAAAAATTGGGGCTGTGATGATAAATCCAACTCAATTGATGGCCCTTCCCTGGTGACAGAATGATCAATATGCCAAAGGTGGATATGTGAGGTTGGCCCATTTCTCATTCTTTCATCCCCTTCTTTTTCTTTTGTCCGGGCCATCTCTTGGGCCCAGAACCGAGCCCATTCCCAAACCCTAGCCCATTCATCCTCGGATATACCCCACCCCAGCCCCACTCTCTCTCTCACTTCACTCAGCGCCGCTTCTCTAACCCTAATCCTCTCTCTCTCTCTGACTCCTCGTTTCCTCCCCCCTTCCCACCGCCCTCTTGCCTCGGTTTCTCCAGCGCCTTCAATGGCGATTCTCCCTACCGTTGCTATTACTCTCCTTAAATCCCTGATGCTCTCTCATGTTGGGATAACGTATTATCGAAGCTAGAAAGGCTCTGCTATTCCTTTCAAGTGTGGTTGTTCCTTTGATAATACGGGATTCCCCGTGTGAGTGGTGGTATCACCGGGCTTTCCTGTTCACCGGAGCCCTGTTTGGTGGTTACCTGAGTAGATCTGAGCTGCCGGAGTTCTGTACTTGGCTCATGCTGGTGGTGGCTCTGCTGAGATCTGAGACGCTGCTCCGTTGTCCATCCCTGGTCTTGATCATTCAGCTGCCGGAAGGGTCGCTGAGTTCAAGGGGAAAATCTGAGCCCCTGTGTCTCGAGGACACCTTTTCCCCTTCTCTGAACTTCATCTCTTTCCTTTTTCTTTTCTCCTGTTCTTTCTACTGTCACTTGTTATCTTCCTTTTGTGCAGATCTGAAGAAGAAAAGACAGAGGAAGAAGCCACAGCTCAGAGGAAGAGAAGAAGGAGAAGAGAAGAGAAGAACCAAAGATCTGAAGTGTAGAAGACGAAGACTAAAGTGCTTGAGCACGAGAGGGGAAGACATGCAGGAGGTTCGGGAACCAAGCGGTGAACCCTGGCTAGGCGAAGATACCCAACAGTTGCAGCTTCAATAAAATTTATGAAAGACAAACCAAACCAAGAAAAGAAACAAAGCATATTATGACAAAACAAAAGAGTTACCAACTTACAAAAAGTTGGTGAATTTTTATTCATTAATCTGAAATAAATTCGTACAACATGTATTTCATGAGCTTCTTTGAGGAGCAAGGCGTGATCTACGAGGAGGCGGCGGCGTACGAGGAGTCTTAAATCGGGTGGGCGCCTTCACGATGGGAGTGCGTTTTCTCCACCAATCTTTAAAGGCGTTAGGATTCATTACTTCTTCTTTGGCGACGGCATTGGCATTGGCATTCACCGCCGCCGCCATAGCCACCACTAGCAGTAGCAGATACAATATTGCTCTACCCTTCATTTTCTTCAATAAAATTGTTCCAAACCATTATGAAATATATACGACTTATGCTCATCTGGAATTAATTGCATGCATATCCTTGTCATGCCTTTTTATTTATGTTATCATTTATCTCTTTTATGCATTACTAATCTCTACATGAGAAAATTAAATATCATTGAGGAATACAAAGGTAACATGTTTGGCAGCTTAAAGCTTGCCACACTTTAATCTGTGACTTGGACTGAAATCGTCTAATATCCGAGTCCTTTACATGAAAATAAATATAATAAACTTGTGCAAGCTATGAAGCTAAGATCTAGCTTTTTATATACTTTCAAATATTGGAATAGTTTTGCAAAAATAACGTAAAAATAGAGATGCAAAGTATAATATTAATTAGCTCTTATCTATAAGATCCTCACTAAAGGTTATAATAGTAACTTTTATAGAAATTAAAGTCCAAACTAAGATATACTTGTAGTTATAGAAACAATACTCCCAAGTTACTTTGATAGTTTAAAATTTGTGATTTAACTTGGCTGTTATAAAAAAAATCTTAAACCTTACATTATTCAGATAGTGCACAACCTTATTCTAAAGCTTGAATTGACTATTTCCACGAGAAAGTAAAAAACTGAATTAAAATTAAGGTGCGGAGAATCAAATTGTTGGAATAATATTGTCAAAATTTAATAAAACTCTCTTAATATTTAGTGAACACGCATTATTATTTTCTTCACTTCGTGTTTATAATTCAAACTACAATCGAAGGGTATGTGAATTGTTATTATAGCGATTAACATTCAACATCTGTAACAAATAAAACGAAAATTCCTAGTGCATATAAAATCTGGATACATTATGATAAATTTAATATGAGAGTAAGACGATTAATGTGGATTGTTTAATTTCATTACACTATGACTCGGTTCATAAAGTAAAATACTATTATTATTAATTTTAGAAGCTAGGAAGCAATTTTTGCCATTTTTCAGTATTACTAATTGATGAATATTTTTCTATGGTAGTATGTATAACGGTATAAGTTACTAGGACATGATATCTTAGCATCAAGGTTGGTCCTGACAAAAAAGAAGCTCTGAGCAAAATAACAAAAATAAATTTTTTAGGCGTCATTTTTTTATATAATTATAAAGATGCATTATGTTTATCTATAATTTTTTTTAGAAAAGCTAACGTGACAAAAATAACATTAAAATATAATTTTAGTCGACTATAGAAAAGAAAAAGAAGAAGAAGTCATAATGATAAAAATTGATATCATGAAAAAGCAAAAACATTAAAAATAAATAAATAAATTTAAAGAAAAATAAAAATTATTGAAAATGGAATTATTTCAAAAGAGAGGAGAGAAATGAGAGATTTTTTAAAGTTTTAATCTTTAAACAAATAAGTATAACTTTTACATTTTAAATCCAATATCTACATAAAATATAGAGAATTAAAACTCTTATCGTGATCTTTAATTTCATATGCATAGTAGTATTTTACAATTAGCTGAATTTCACAATTTAAGAAAATAATTAAAACAGAAAAATAAGAAAATAAAGAAAGAAAAAAATTGTTGCACTCAAGAACCTAGGCGTATAATTCATGGATGAATAGTAAAGATGCAAAAAAAAATATAAATAAACCTTTAATTTTTATTATAATTACAAAAGTACCATTTAATTTTAAAAATGATTTAAATTAAAATTTATATTTTCAATATATTATTATAGATTTAAACTCGATGCGGAAAAAATGGTGGATGACGTGATTTTTACTGAGGAAGATTTATAAGAGTTATCATATGATATTTTATAAACTAACTGATCAATCTAATATAACATGGTATTACCTATAAATTACATAACACTGTAGTTATGTATTTCATGGACAAATTAACGTTGCCACTCATATATTATTAGGGACTCATTTATGCTTAGTTCTAATATAATTAATAAGGCGTGTTGGTGGAGTCCCTGAAACAGCAATCTCTCATTAGTCAGAAGATACAACAAGTTGTAAAACATATCAGTGGAGTTGGGCACTAGTTTAAGAGTAAAGCAAAGTTTTTGAAATTTATACATTCTTACCCTTGAAGAGTAGGCATATCAACAAAATGTAACACATTCATGCCCTTTCAAGTCAAGACACATCCCTCCCTCCACAAAAACCCATTGCACTTTACAAACTCAATCCGTAGTTATATAGTAATCCCACAATCTCTTACACAAATCAAGTAATTTGATCCACCAAAAAGAAACAAAAACATCCTTAAAAAACCATGAACAAGTTACTAACGTTCCTTTGCTTTCTTGTTTTGCTTCTGGTTCCCCTTTCAAGAGCTGGCCAAGATCCCTCCGACACATTTGAGGTCTTTGCCAAGCTCCATGACTTCGATGTGGAAGACGAAGACGACGTGTTGGAGGCCTTAGACGTCCCATCTTGGCATAGTGGCCATAGCAACAAAGTTCTTGTCAATGTGGATGGATTTGGTGCTGTTGGAGATGGTGTAGCTGATGATACTCAGGTCTTATAAAATCAAGTTTCAAGACAAATGTGGCAAAAGATTCTTGAAAACCTTGATCAATCTTATATTGTTTTTGTCCCATTTCAGGCCTTCATCAATGCGTGGAAACAAGCTTGTTCCACTCCAAAATCAGTTCTCTTGGTTCCCGAAGGGCGTCGCTACTTAGTGAATGCAACAAGATTTAGAGGGCCTTGTGCTGACAGGATTGTGATCCAGGTAAAGTCCTTGTTTTGGATCAAAACCCGCGATGGGAAGGTTCGACTTTCAATGACTCGATGTGTTTGCAGATAGAAGGGACCATCGTTGCACCAGACGATCCAAAGAGCTGGGATCCCAAGAATCCAAGAACTTGGTTGGTTTTCAACAATCTAACCAAGGTTTATTTCCAAGGGAAAGGTGTCATAGATGGCTCAGGCACCAAATGGTGGGCAGCTTCTTGCAAGAAGAACAAGTCCAATGTAAAAAAAAATCAATCTTGATTCGAATAATCAAGTCCTAATCTTGATTCAATCTACTAATCAACATTGCTTTCTTGTTCATGTTTCTAACTATGATCTGCCATGCCCTCAGCCTTGCGAGAGTGCACCAACGGTGAGGCCTAAACTCAGAGCATGTATGATGATAGAATGAAGAAATGAAGTGGAAAATCTGTGTATTTTCAGGCCCTCACAATAGAGTCGAGCTCAGCTGTGAGAGTGAAAGGAATCACAGTTAAGAATGGGCAGCAGATGAATTTTGTGATCGGGCGTTCGGACTCTGTTCGGGTCATAGATGTCAAAGTCTCTGCCCCAGAGGACAGTCCCAATACAGATGGGATACACATCACTCAATCAACAAATGTAGTTCTTCAAAACTGCAAAATAGGGACAGGTTCTACTACATTACTAGTATTTTTGCTCATTGTTTTCAAGAAATGTGACATTCACCATTAAATCTTGAAATTGATAGGAGATGATTGCATATCAATTGTGAATGCTAGCTCCAATATCAAGATGAAGAATATCTTTTGTGGACCAGGCCATGGAATTAGGTTAACTTACACTCTTACCTCTCTCTCTCTCAAAATAAACAGTTTGAAACCATTTTTTATCAAACTTGTGGGAGACTAACTTTAGCTAAAACTGCAGCATTGGCAGCCTAGGAAAGGACAACAGCACCGGCATCGTAGAGAGCGTGGTGGTGGACAAGGCC
The DNA here is from genome assembly GCF_028751815.1 of Salvia miltiorrhiza. NCBI lineage: Eukaryota > Viridiplantae > Streptophyta > Magnoliopsida > Lamiales > Lamiaceae > Salvia > Salvia miltiorrhiza. The sequence goes on from NC_080388.1 coordinate 57,672,655, forward strand.
TTCCTCCGAGGCACCACCAACGGTCTCAGGATCAAGACTTGGCAGGGAGGCTCCGGCCACGTGCGTGCAGTGCGCTATCAAGACGTGAGGATGGAAAATGTGACCAACCCCATCATCATAGACCAATTCTACTGCGACTCACCAAAATCTTGCGAAAACCAGGTACATGTACGGCCCATGTTTGACACCTCTAAGCAACTCATACGATAAGACTTAACAAGCTCGTTTCATCAGACGTCTGCAGTGAATATAACACAGATCATGTACCGCAACATAACTGGGACATCGAGAAGCCAAAAGGCCATGAGATTCGCATGCAGCGACACAGTCCCATGCACTCACATCATTCTTAACAACATCAACTTGCAGAGCAGCGATGGCACCGTCGAGACTTACTGCAACTCCGCTGCCGGCATAGGCTACGGCTATATAAATCCCTCTGCAGAATGTCTCTCCTCTTCTGATAAGGACGCTCAAATCGTTCAACCTACTACACAACACATACTTCACACTGAGCTTTGAGCCAAATACTTTTTTATATATATAGTGTGAGATTGGTTTGGTATTTACCATGATTCTTGGATTGTATAGATGTCTTAGAATAGATAGTATGAAGCATATTTTGTAAGAGCATCAAAGATTCTATATATACAATCTTTGATGCCCCAAACACAAACCAACAACTAGATCAGCTATTAGCTAAATTTACACAAATCTTATCAAAATAGAATCATGTAGCACAGCAGGAAATAACACATAATCATAAAAAGGAATAGATATTGAAGTAAATATTGGTACCATGAAATGTCAGTCAAAACTTGTTGAGGCTGCACTAAAAGAGAGAGAAGACCATCCCATTCTCAACCCAAAGTTTAACCTAAACAAAACCGATATAAGCCTAAATGAGATAATATCTTGGTCAGAGATGGGCAAGAAGTTCTTCTTAAACACAACCGCGACAAAATGAGCAGAAAAATTCATTAGGAAATGAGTTGGCCAGGTAAAAGAGGATCTCTCTTCAATCAAAAATATCAAGAACAGAAAGTCATATACCTGTCAGATTCTTAGCGGCAAACTTAAGGCAAACATCTTGCAATTCTGCAGCATGATAACGCTCTGAAAAACAAGTACTTGTGCAACTGAATTTATAGATATATCCTTGCACAGATGAGATTCATATATTCTTACGAGTCTTTCAATGTCAAAACAATCAGCTCTAGCAAGCAACTTCGCAGTTAATGATGAAAAACAGCAAGCTCTATCAACCTCAGTAATACAAGTGACGATGTACAAAATAACCAAGACAAGAAAGCTAGCTTTTAGATCAGATATTTACTCTAACAAAACTATAAACGAAACAGAATCCAAACTTTCGATTGGTGCGCATCAAAAGGAACAGAAGTTAGGATTGGAGTTCTGAGCCGACTTCCTCACTTATAATAAAGGTATGCAGTGAACCAACCAACAATTTCTTTCATTACGTTTGTTGACATGAATTCCTAACAACTACAAAAATACTTGATAAAAGACTCCATGTATCTGAGGTTCCACAATCCAAACAAATCACTGTTATTAAAAGAAGGAAACAAAACTGAAGTTCATTCAACAGCCGACGAATTTTGCGGAGACGATTCATTCATTTGTTGCTCCTTCTGAATCATGGATTTTTTTTCATATTCTTTCCACTTGTTAATCGCGGCAGTGCAAACAACTTAAGGAAAAAAGGTCGCCAGTTTAAAAGTAGAGAAAGTGTACATGAATTGAAGAATAAGTGAAGATAGTGTGTACCTCCGGCGCCGACAAAGTAGAGAAGTCGAACGAGCTTGGGTGCGACTTCCTCGCCCGGTGCTAATGGTATTGGTTTCATCTCCCTCTGCCGCCTCCAATCTAATCAAACGGGAAATTGGAGCTTCGAGGCTACCGATTTTGGACTAAAATACCGAAAAATCGGTATACCGCACTTGCGGGGTGTTTACTTTGGAGAATTAAATTTGATAGATAAAAATAGTAAGGCTAAGCTCTTGTTTACTTTGATGAATTGCAATTTTGAGATATCTCAAAACCCTTGATTATTTATATCATTCAAGTTAGTTTTGTTTGATTCTTTATCCCATGAAAATGGTGGGATTGAAGATATCCTACTATCAAGGATGAAAATACTCAATCCTACATATAGTCAATCATGTCAAGTAAATGCCCTCTTATCGTATTGAAAAAATGTTGAAAATATCGAATTTTTTGTATACCGTAAATTATGGTACTGTATATTGTACCGTACCGAAATTCTTTGGTGCGACAACAGTATCAATTTTTCTCATATCACGGTATACCGATATATACCGATATCGCAGTATACATTAAAAAATAAGTATAAATTGTTGTTTTAGTATATACCGGTATATATTAAAATAATTGGTATACTGTACTGATTGAAATAAATTACATATATATACACACACATATAATTCTAGACTTGTTAGAAGCTTATTTATATTTGTTTAATGAAATTTTGGTATGCATAAATACACAGTATATCGTAATATTTTGGTAAATTTAAACATGAAATGATATACAAATAATTTTGATACATCGTAAAGTACGGTATACCGACTTTCGATATGGTATACCGCACTATCAATATAATACCGACATGAGAAAAGTTCATACCAAAATTTCAGTATGCCGATCTTTGGTATACCGAAGGATTCGGTACGACAACGGTATAAAAATTCTCATACTATAATTTATAGTATGATATACAGTATGACGAAAAAAAAATCGGCATACTGTATCGGTCCACCCCTACCGAGGATCACATCTGTGGGGAAGGAGGGCTGAAGAGAGAAGTCTTTTAATTCAGTTGGGCTTTTCTTTCTTTTTCTATTTTATCTTTTGTAATTAAAGTAGATAAGGTAAGTGCTTCGAAAATCTGTTTAATAGACAACAAGTTTTTTACTAGCATTCTTTTTTCTTTTTCTTTTTTGAGGGTGTTTTTTACTACTAGCATTCTTTTTTTTTTTTGACATCTACTACTAGCATATTCTTGAAAAGCCTTCTTCATGTATTAATTAAATAGCGTTCTGGTTCATTGATACCGACTAAATAGATAGTTAAGATGTTATTATTTTCCATATTTTTTGATTGCAAAAGGTACTTCTATATCATAATGCTTCTCAATATACTATGATAATAGTACTTCTTTATGACAATGATTTCTTTATATAAATTACGAATATGTAATCCTTCAAGGTTCAATAAAAATTATTTTACCTTGTATTTATTTTTTACTTTATGTTGTACTCTCTTCGTCCCACGAATCTTGATATGTTTAGTTTCGGCATGGGAATTAAGAAGTTGTAGATTAGTGTTTTAAGTGTGTAGTTAATAAAGTATAAAAGTAATAAAGTAGGAGAAATAAGATAATAAAAGTGATAAAGTAGGAGAGAGAATGTGATAATTATTTACAAATATGTCAAGATTCGTGGGACGACCCAAAAAAAAATACGTATCAAGATTCGTGGGACGAAGAGAGTAAATTATAAGTAGGAATTTCAAGAAAATAAGTTCACATTTGAGCAGTGATCGGCCATCTAAAATCGTTGATCATAATAAAGAATGATGATAAATTAAAAATATCTTGAACTATTGATAATATTAATCAAAGACCTAACTATTAAAATTGTAGCAAAACATCATATACGATGATTTTCGTCAATGGAGATACTATCACCAAAAGCATTGACCAAAATTATATAAGGATGTAGAGTGCGTTCTTTTTTTGTTGTAAATTTATTATGAGAAAATAAAGGATAATTTTTTTTTATTATATTCTATAGAAAGAAAAACATGAGAAAATATTATCACATCACTAACTTATAATAATAATAATAATAATAATAATAATAATAATAATAATAATAATAATAATAATAATATTAAGTTAAAAAGAGTAAGAAGGGCTACCAAATTTTTTGCATTGTGCTCAAAAAAAATCATCCATCATACAAAATAAGTAAAAAAAGTGAAAATAAAATAAAAATATGCATAAATCATAACGCACGGCAAAGTTAATTAGATAGGACTAGATAATTATAATTAAATCATAAACCACAAGTACCTGTCTTTTTAAATTACTAGTACGCCCGTTCGTGCGATGCACGGCGAGCATCGAAATTAAACGATATGTTTCATTTAGTTGATGATTTTTTTTTTCACTAAATTAAAGATATTGTCATGATCTTTAATTTAAGTTGTATATTGAATATTTTTATGTAAAACAAATTATATGACTTTTAAAAAATCATAAATATTTTTTATTATTTTTTATTTTTATTTTTTAACTTGTTTTTGCCTTTTCATAATATCAATTTTATTATTGTGAATTCTTCTTTATTATTTTTATTTTTCTATATATATTAAACTCAAATATATATTCAATTAAAATTATATTTATAAATATAATAATTGTATTTTTATCAATTTTATATAAATACAGAAATAGAAAAAGATTTTCGTGCATTGCACAGGGTGCAAATGCTAGTTATAATTAACGTCATACACCATAATTAAAGAGTATTAGGTGCTATACAAAAATAAATAAAAATTTTCATGCATAAACACAAATAAAAAATAAATAATTATAAACCATATTTAAAGTTATATAATTTAATTCAATATCCCACACTTAATTTAATAATTGTAGATCTTTAATTAAATTAAAAAATTTAATAACATGCGCCTAACAATAATTTTGGTCTCTGATTCAACTTAAAAGCCCATCATTAGATACAAACCTAATTTAAAAGAATACAAATACAAGTACTGCAGAAGGAATAGTGAAAGCCCTACTCTATTTCTTCCTTTTTGACACAATGCCGTTACATCCTCTTCATCTTCTTCTTCTTAATGCGTCTTTTTTCTTTCTACAATCGTCCCTCTCTCTTTTTTTTTTTCACCTTCTTTCTGCAACGTTATGTTCTTCTTCTCTTATTCTTCTACAAATAATTTCATCATCTTCTTTTTAGTTCCCATAAACAATAGCGATGAAATTGTAATTTCCTGAATTATTAAAGTTTAATGTGGAGATAGCCCTGGAGATTTAGCAAGGATTCTTCCTCTTCTTCTCTCTCTCTCTCTCTTTTTTAACCGAAGTTATCTTCTATCAAATTTGCATCTTTTCTCTAAGTTAATAGGAGAAAAAGAATAAGATTCAAGAAAAGTTTTTTATGTAAGATAAATTCGCAAATCGAAGTTATTTTCTGTTGAAGATTTCATCTTCTCTTCGATTAAAAATAAAATAAAATAAAACAGATTCAAGATTTTGAATTAAGAAAAAAATTATCGTCTGTCTTCTTTTTTTTATGATGAAAATTTTGAATTAATTTTGTCGGACGTGGTTGCTGAATTACTGTTGAACTTCACGTTTCTGTAATTTGTGTATTTTCAATTGTGGATGAAATTTTTGGGAAAAAAGTGAATTGTTGTTGATTTGAAAATTTTGAAGAAAAACTGAATCCGTGTCAAAATTCGCGTTTTTTTAAATATGCCTAAACTTTAGGAAAAATAACTGCTAAAAATTGCCAGGAAATTATGACCGTTACACTGATCTTTTATATGATATATAGATAACAACTGTTGTGGTATTACAAAAATAATGAAAAAGAAGTTAGCCAATTTATTACGAAGTGAATACTCATAATTAGCCGAGGAGGCCTTGCTTTAGTGGCAAGCTGAGGCATGCAAAGACTCCCCTTTGTGAGAAATCTTGGGTTCACCCAAAGACTCTCATTTGTGAGAAATCTTGGGTTCAATCCCACTTGTCGGTAATGTTTTTCCACTTTAGGTGATGATGTATTGTTGTTGTATATTATATTATTTGGTGTTGAGTTCCCACACGCAGGGCGGCTCGCCTATGGGCTCGCCCGCCTGCGTGCGAGTTGGATAATAGATTGTATTCAGATACCTCTTGTAACTTCAAAAAAAAAATACTCATAACTACATCGAACACAAGCAATAAGTAAATGAAATGTTAAGATAAGAAAACTCATTTTCTGATCGGTATTTTCAATATGCATATCTACATTAAACAATGATTCACCTTGGATGTCTGTTTTCGCCATCAATAATTCTATCAAGCACGTACATGCACTGTTCCTCCTCGTTTTCTTGATGCCTGAATATTGCCAACAAAAAAATGATTTCTTTTTCAACACATCCAACTTAATATTGCAAATTTTATTGGCACTATTCTACCAATGAATAAAGTAGGGACTCATACTGAATTTCCATTGCAGACGAACACGAAGACTACTACTAGGATAGTGAGTGAATCACTACTGCCACTTTCTAACAATTTTGAACTAACTAGGCAGCTACTCCACTCAGCTCAACTCGATTATCAGATTGGGAAGTTTCTCGAAGAAATCAAATCAATGGCCTAAGATTATTACCTGATTCTTGTTCTTAGACTCAGAGCATACTCTGCTTTTCCGAACGCATTTGCAAATGGCCTGATTCCAACATTTTCCTCTCCATCTTTGCATGCTTCTTTGCTCTGAGAACTTTCATCACCTTCTGCCAAACAAACAGTAGACACATTAAGCAAATAAAAGAACAAAAGGAAAAACACTCACAACCACAAATTACAACCACTAGAAAATTCAGAGTCTCAGACTCACAAGCACAACCACAAATTAAAAGCAACATGCAAAAACAAACCTTATGGTGACAAAAACATATTGAGCTAAATAGTTTCATTTCGCACATCTTAAGTTCCCCTTATGAAGCTGCTTGTTTTCTGATATGCAAAACTCATCAAGCCTCAGAAGTTTCAAATATTCCTTGGGAACATTCTCATATATATCTTACTAATGAAAGTTCACTCTCCGTAACTCTCACTTGATTCATCTCCAACATTATCTGGGATGCTTGCAGAAAGCCAAGAGAAACTAAAATGACATTGAATATGTCCATCAATCATTTCACGATCCAACACGGATGAATTTAATCAAAAACTGTAAACAAAGAACCAACATACTATCACATGGTATTAACATTCTTGATTGACATTTCTTTCAACTTGCTGGTGGAGATCAAAGTAGCTTTAGTTTCTTAATAACACATCAAGGTTCCTCCAAATATTCTAAATTTTAAATACATTATTATTGTCTGCAAAATACTGAAGGCATCAATAATTTTTATCACATAATTGAGATCAACAAAAACAAACCCCACAACATCAAAATTTAAGACAAATTCCAAAACCCAACAATCAACCAAATTATACGTAATTGTAAATTTATAATATAATACTCCTTCATCCCATTGGACTTGGTCCGTATTCCTTTTTGGAGTGTCCTATTTGACTTAACCTATTTCGTTTCTGTGTAATTGCTTTACACTATATTAAATATGGGCTATCTTACTTTCTTAATAACTGTGCCGAAAAGAAACACGTCAAGTCAAACCAAACCAACAACGCATTCATATATTTTTGTAGCTTAAATAGAACTTATGAAGTCAAACCAAACCAAGAAAAGAAACAAACATATTACTGAGTTTTATTCATCGTTTTAATACAATAGCCATAGTAAAGCATCTTTGAACATTTTTAGCAAATACATAGTACCTTGAATTCATCCAACAAAGTGATGAATAAACTGTAAATCTTGTAAATCTTGCAGATCAAAGGAGTAAAATGGTTCATAATTTATATTTTAAAAGAAGCTTTTATTTTAGTTCATCCCTATATATATATATATATATATAGAGAGAGAGAGAGAGAGAGTTGGATAATAGTCTATTTTAGTGAGGAATGAGAATAATGAATAAGCTAATATAAATCTACGAATAAACTACTTGTCTTGCACGAATAGCCATATTCAATTAATGTGGTGAAATTTTCGCTCCTTCCAAGATTCGAACCCAAGTTTGAATAAATATTCATGCATTACAAGCAGCTTATTCGTTATTATCATTTCACATGAGTAATTCGAATAAATACCAGCCATAGGATTTAAATATGTCACGTTTCAGATTCATTCTCATTCCTCACCACATTTAGCCATTCTCGCTATATTTTTAGCCATTCCTCACCACGTTTCAGATTCTTTTTCTATATATATATATATATATATATATATATATATATATATATATATATATATATACACACACACACATATATAGGGAATAGATCTACAAAATGTAGAGAGAAAAAGAAAGGCGGTCTGAACAAGTCAATAATTTTACTGAATACTCCAACGTATTCAACAATTTTACTGAACAGACATTCCGCCTAGGGCTCAAATCATGAAGATGGCGTGTTTTAAGAATATATGTCTATTCATACGGTCTCTTGATTTATTCAGTAAAGTTATCGACCTATTCAGAACAAACAATAGAGAATTCTCCATTGATCCTAACCCTACACACACACACACACACACACATATATATATGAGTGTGGGTGTGTGTGTTGGACAAAGGTGTAGTGCAAAGATAAAAGATAATATGTTTAAGAAGTAAGGAACAAAAGTGTTTTGGGATAACTTCATTTTTTTGAACAAAGAATGTACACCATTTCCCTGTCACCTCCAAAAGATAAGATTGTTCCATTCCAAATTTCTTTAAATTTCAAGTTTTTTCACAAATTGGAGCTCATTTTTTCTCAGCATTTCATTCTTTTTAGTTTTCAACTGTCAAGAGACAAGAGCTAATATCATCTTATTTGCACACAAAGTCATGCCTCAGGTTAAAAAACAGCACAAAAGATGCAAAAAACCAACACAAATAGGCTCATTTTCAGCATCCAATGCAGCTGAATCAAGAATTCCATCTAATAAAAATCCCAAGAAGAAGAGGTTTATGTTTGTGAAGCTTAAAAGGGTTAGGATGTAAGGGGATACCGTTAATAAAATCGACACTGGAGATCCTTCGGTCAGCAGTTAAGTGGGAAGCTAAGAAGATTGTGCCAGGTAATCCCATGCCTCGTTGAAACCATATGATAATTAGCTCTGTCTTCCACTGGTTAGAAAGCCCTGAAAAGAGCTTTGCCTGGACCTTCCTCACATAAAAAAGTATTACCAGTAGTCCCCACAAGAGCACATTCCATTTTTAAAATGGTGAAATCGTGTTGTATCTCTAACAATGATCTCTCTACCTTCTATTGCTGAAATATATTTCGTTGCAAGATGGCAATCATCACAAACTCTCAAGTTCTTGAAAACCCTGATAGGCTCACTCAATGGCAGGGTTATTATTCCCAAGGCTATAGCCAGTTTCTCGCTATGCAAAAGAAGTAGCTGCTCCTTCTCATCCTCTGTGACATCGTGCAAGACAGATTGAAGATCAGGCACATACCCTGCCAACTTCATTTTCTTCTCAAGCTCGTTAAGTTTTCGGTGTATGTTTCTCAGTTCAGGATGAAGCCTATCTCCTGATCTAAACTCATGAATCACACTCTTTATCTCAATCCAACTATATCCAGGTGTTTTAATGGCTCTAATATCCTTCATTGCCCTTCTAACTCTACGAGCACTTTCCCATTCCTTCTTTGCAGCATACACATTTGCAAGTTGCACATATGCAAATGGATTACTAGGTTCGAGATTAAGCAATTTTGTGGCAGCAAACTCCGCAATTTCCAAGTTCTTATGAACCCGACAAGCACCGAGAAGGGATCCATACATGGCAGAATGAGGTTCAAACGGCATTCTTCTGATCAAATCCAGAGCATCAGTAAGCTTACCAGCTCGACCAAGAAGATCAATCATGCTTGCATAATGATCTGGTTTTACTCCAATTCCGTAATCCTTCCGCATTTTCTCAAAATAATGAACCCCAAGTTCTACTAATCCTGCATGGTTACAGGCAGATAAAACTCCAATAAAGGTATTAGAATTCGGTTTCATTCCTTGACTTCTCATCTCATTAAATAGATCGAGAGCCTTGTGGGTGACCCCATGTTGGGCATAACCTGAAATCATTGCATTCCAAGTCACCACATCTTTAAGCGGCATCCCCACAAAGAGTTTCCATCCATCTTCAAGAACCCCACACTTGTAATACATGCTAATCAACGAAGTCCCCACTTTTGTGTCCAAACACATAGGGGACTTGAAAATAAGCTGATGGATTTGTTTCCCCAATTTCAACATGGACAAATTACTACAAGCTGAAAGGGCGATACACATACTAGATGGATTGCCTTGAATCTCCGATTCCATCATTTCCTTGAAAAGCTTCAAAGCATCCTCTCCTCTACCATTCTTGACATAGCCTAAAATCATCACATTCCATGTAACCAAATTCTTGTCCAGCATCTCATGGAACATATTTTCAGCAAATTCAACCTTCCCAGTCCTCATGTATCCACTTATTACACTCGTACACATAACAACATCCTTCAAAGGAGCCTCCGCGAATAATTTCAATGCCGATTCCATATTCCCACTCTCAACATATCCAGCTATCATTGCATTCCAGGTGACAACGTCCCTTCTCGGCATGACAGCAAAAAACTCCTGAGCTTCATCCGTCCTCCCATTCTGCATAAGCCCTGAAATCATAGTATTACACGAAGCGGTATCTTTAACTGGGATCTTTTTGAAGAATTCCTTAGCAGCTTCCACGTTGCCATTTCTGAAATAACAAGCCAACATGAGATTGTATGAAACATAATCTGGTTCAGCAATTTTGTAGAACAGTTGGCAGGCTTCTCTCAATTTCCCAGGCTTGCTCGAAAACCCAGCAAGAATTGAGTTCCAAGAGACCGTATCCCTCATCTTCATACTCCAGAAAACTTGCAAAGCTGAATTTAGATCCCCGCATCGAATGTAAGAGGTTATCTTTTTGTTAGAGGACATAATGTAGCGTTTAATTTCAGGCAGATTAGTTTGAAATTGGGAAGAATGAGTTGGTAGGCTTTGAATTGCGGGAGCAACGAGGCTGCAATAGACATGTTTAGATATTCGTGTGCAAACTGAGATAAAGCATATCTGAACACTCCTTTTATTAGTTTTTAGCTGAAGACGGTGATACATTTCTCATCGGCAGCAGTTTTGTCCGGTATTTCTGCATTTAAATTCATCATCTATACAGTGTCAATCCAGCATATACAAAAACACGAATCCAGAATCACAAATGTATTGCAAATTAATTTCAAAATCGCAGATTAGTAATTAAGTTAATCGGGTCGGTTAATCAGTAAACCGAATTTATAAACATACATACATACATACATCTCACTAGCTACAATGTAGACAACACATTTCACCAAATTCAGCGTCGCCGACTCGCTGCCCTTCTTTGTTTTCAATAAATTAGGAGCCTTCCTCCGACAGCAAGTCAGCAACACAATTAAATTCACAATTTCCAATTGTCAATTTCCACAACCACAAGTAAAAACTGAACAGCAATTTTTTATTCACCTACATTAATCAGTCTGAGGCGTCTGAGACTCTGAATCGGCGGCTCCTCACTGCCGACTGGAGGAAGCGGGTCGGGAGGCGCGGCGGAGGGCCGACTGTTTTCGCCTTTCAGTACAGCTCAGGAGGGCGGCGGCTGAGGCAGAGGCCGGACGCCGACGCTGCGTCGGACTAGGAGGCGGCGCGCGGTGGACTGGTCGAGAGACGGGGGAGAGAGGCATAGAACGACTGATCGAGAAGTGAGAATAAAGAAACAGGAGCCAACACATAAATTATTCATTCTCATGTAATAAAAATAAAATGTACTATATCCATTAAAACTTAGGATTAACCATCAAAAACACCACTAACATTAACACCACTTTTCACGTCTGGCACCCTAAATTAGACTTGGGTTCAATTAACCCCTGAAATCTTAAATTGAGTTCAATTCACCCCTTCGCCCTAACGGCTTGAAAACACGGTTTCTTTTTATAATTTTTTTATTATTTTCTAAAAGGTGGGCCCCACCTCTCTCGAAGGCCTTCAAGTTCTTTAGCTTCGTGACCGATGATGGAATATCACCTTAACAGATTATTCGACACATCAAATAGCAAGAGTGGATGGAAAATTTTCAAACAGCTTGTTAAAGTTCAAGTCCAAAACAACCAACTTCTAAAAAAATTCAATTTTAGAGAAATCTCATATTCTAGTTGGTTGAATCAATTTGAGCTGACAAGCAGAAATGTATGTTGAAATCCCTCCTAAAATGGAGTTTCCCCACTGAAATTGTTAAACCCCGAATTGAGCCTCTTAAGTTTGGAAGAGTCCCAATCCAAGGAGAGTGAAGTTGCAGAGAGAGGAGTGGATTTCGTCGGTCAAATTGAGGGCAGAGAGGTTGAGCGCCGTCAGCAGTCGGAGCCATTGGAGATGGAGAAGTCATTCTTGCTGCTGCCTTCAAAATGGGATTTGAGCTCCAAGATTGCAGCCTTCAAAATGGGATTTGAGCTCCAAGATTGCAGCTTTATCTCGTAGGTCGATGCCTAGAGAGTTCGAGGGTTTAGAGAAACGCGAAATCCACGAGGTAACAACAACAACAACAACAATAATAGCAAGATGGAAAAAGTTGGAATTTTTATTTTGATTTCGATTTTCCTTTTGCCTCTCTCTATCATTTCTTCAGTTTCATGGAAGACGGTAGCTATGGAGTGTTTTACTTACATGGAAAAGGGAGGGGGGGAGAGAGAGAGAGAGAGAGGTGGGGCCCACCTTTTAGAAAATAAAAAAAATTATAAAAACAAACAACGTTTTCAAGTCGTTAGTGCAGAGGGGTAAATTGAACCCAATTTAAGACTTCAGGGGTTTAATTGAACCCAAGCCTAGTTTAGGGTGCCAGACATGAAAAGAGTGACAATGTTATGGGTGTATTTAATACTTAACCCAAAAATTAAAAAACTAATAATAATAATAATAATTAATTTTTTGTCTCTCCCCTTGCTCTATCTATCTTTTTCCTTCACCCTTGCTCCAGCCTTGTGGTGCCCACCTTCTCCGTCTTTAAAGGCGGCAGAGCCGTTGTATGTGGCGTGGTGACTTGAGTCGGACGGTGCAAATACAAAAATAAGAATGTTTGTTAATTGTCCGGTAGAATGCCCTAATGAATAAATATGAAATTTGAGTGTTGATATAGCAAACTATGCGATTTTAATTTATATGTTAATGTTGTTTCGTTATCGATATCCATATTTAACATTTAAAATATTTTTTTTTGTAATTATATGTGATTCAATTGAGTTTGTATCGTTATTGTTCTTAAATTCACAACTAGCACAAGTAGTTGTAAATTCGATTCACAATTCTACATATGTTGATTGTGAGCTCGAGTTTTAAAGCTATAATTCACAACAAGCAATAGACTTAATTAGTTGTACATTCGAGTTTTAAAATTAAAGTTCACAGCTAAGTCATCGAATAATTGTGAATTGTCCCATGAAGCATGACCTAGTTCTTTTTGGCACGAGAATTAAGAAATTGCTATTTTGTGTGTTAAATGTGGTAGGTGAAAAAGTGATAAGGTGAATAAATGATAAATTTTTTGCCATTTTTAGAAATAGGTCAAGCTTCGTGGGACAAATAAAAAAGAAAACTGTGTCATGCTTCGTGGGACGGAGGGAGTAATTTACATAGTGAGTCGAAGCTGGAACTGAACAAAAGTAGGGCAAAGGTTCGGATCCACCCCTGAACTGGACACCCCTAGAGCTTTGACCCCCCCAGACTCGACTCAATTGCAAAAATCTCCCCCATAGTCCGAAAAAATGGGACATTTAAACCTACGAAGATAACGGCTGTTTGACGTCGTTATCTTATTTTTTTTTAATTTTTTTTATCTTGTGGTCATCTTCTCCGGTGACATAAGTTAAGTATTTCGCCGGAATCCTTCAATTTTTCTGGCAGCTCCCTCTCCCCGCCTCTCCTCCCACCGGAAAACCTTCGCCACAGCAAACCCGTCACCAGAAGAGAGCTCGCCATGGAATTAGGATCCAGAACTCCGACAAAAATACATACCTGAAAGGGGATCGTCTCCACAGACTCCCTGCCGGAATCTCCATGTGGCAACCCCTTCAGTTCTATCATCTCCTCCACCAATTCCCTCGTCTGCGGCTGCAAATTATTAGTAGGACTCTCCATCTTTACACATTCACCAAATGATTATCAACACTACTCACTCACACACATGCGCGCCGACCATAACTGTAAAGCAGAAGTACGAATAATCTAAAATTGACAAAAATGAGATCAAAAGAAAAAGTTGACGAACCTGCTGGGAGAAAAGAGATGCGCCGAAGAAACCGACGAGGAAGAAGAAGAGACACAACAGGAAAATCAAGGGCAGGCCTAGGGTAGTCCAGCTTCCCCCGGCGACTTTACTTCCTTTGATCTTCATTCTCCGCCACCGTCGATTCTGAAGCGCGATCGGTGGGAACGATAGCTCTTGAAACTCAATTGACTAGATTTTGCGGCGGAATTGCAGTGTGTTGGTGGCAAAATTGGCCGGGAGATTTGTTGGTTATCCTTGAGATCATCTAATGATACGCAGCGGAATATACATTCAAGGATTAGATCTAGATTTACAAATGCATCATGTGTAGAGATAGGCACACAACGAAAGGAATAACTTACTCGTTGTGTGGTAAGCGTGCGTCTCGATTCTTGCTGTGAATCCACTACTAAGGTATCCACGTGTATGTCGATTCGATGCAGGAACAATTCCAAGTGCACGATTCAATCTTCGACAGCTAGGAAATCTTCGATTGAAACTATAGTGCTCTCTTAGTGTTTTGCATGCAAAAGCTCCAACTAGTAAGACCAACAACTCTTACTTATAGGCCAAAAGAATTGGCTTACCTTGTAAGCCAAATAGTTGGCTTCTCTTATAAGCCAAAGAGTTGTCTTACTAAGGAAGTCAATCCAACTCCAATTAATAGGTCCAATAGTCCAACTAGTTCCCAATTAATTAAGTGTTATTAGAATATATCAAATATATCATAATCTAGTCCATAAAATCTTTCAATCTCCCACTTGGACTAGCATTAGATTAAACACCAAGCACTATCCTTGCACCCTTGAGCGAATCAACAATACACATAAAGTGTGACCCTTTAGGCCTCCATTATCGACGATAATCAAATTAAAGTCTACACAAAACTCCTAGACTGCGTTGTGTAGCGAACTCGATATGTGAAGAACGTTTACGTGGATTCAGTAAACAAACCTTTATATGAAGTTTATGTAATATCCCTTCATTCATGAACTACTCAATTGAGCCTAGGATCTGCCATGTGTCTATCCCAATAGCTCAATCATTTTATCTCATCTTTATTAAATGACCCTTCCGATCATATTCAATTATTCTAATCTCCAAACCAAAACTCCCACTAAATCAAAGCCAACTTCCAACATGTCTAACACCCAAGCTCTCAAAATGCTTGTTGTGTTTTGCTATACACAACGGCTTGGTGAAATGATCGGCTAAGTTATCATCAGTGGGTACTCTTTCTAATTTCACGTCGCCTCTTTCAATTATTTCTCTGATCAGATGATATCTCCGGGGAATGTGCTTGTTTCTATTCGTGGGTCTTGGTTCCTTTGCTTGCGCAACTGCACCAGTGTTGTCACAATACAACGGTATTGCACAATTGGTACTTGGAATGACACCCAGTTCTTTCACGAATTCTAACAGAGCCACAGCCTCCTTGGCAGCTTCAGATGCAACAATATACTCGGCTTCGGTGGTGGAGTCGGCAGTAGTGCTTTGTTTGGAACTATTCCAACTAACTGCTCCACCATTGAGGATGAAGACATAGCCAGACTGTGACTTATAGTCATCATGGTCTGTTTGGAAGCTAGCATCAGTATACCCAGTAACTGATAACTCTGGCTGTCCACCATAGACTAAAAAGTATTCTTTAGTCCTTCTAAAGTACTTTAGAATAGTCTTGACAGTTCTCCAATGTACCTCACCGGGATTTTGCTGAAATCTGCCTGTCATGCTAAGCGCATATGCCACATCTGGCCTAGTAGATGTCATGGCATACATTATCGATCCTATAGCAGAAGCATATGGGATCCTTTTCATGTATTCAATCTCTTGGCCACTAGAAGGGCAACCCTTCTTAGACAAGATTATACCATGTCCCATAGGAAGAAATCCTTTCTTAGAATTTTCCATTGAGAAGCGTTTTTGCAATTTGTCTATGTAGGTGGATTGTGATAATCCCAACAATCTATTAGGTCTATCCCGATAGATCTTTATCCCAAGGATATAGGAAGCATCACCCAGGTCCTTCATCATGAAGGAGCTAGCCAACCAATCTTTCACGGATTGCATCATGGAACGATCACTACCCATAATCAAAATGTCATCAACATATATGATAAGGTAGACAATATTTCCATCTTTGCGTTTACTATAAACACATGGATCATCTTTGCTTCTGACAAAATCAAACGATTTGATAGCTTTGTCAAAGCAAATATTCCAACTCCTAGAAGCTTGCTTAAGTCAATAAATGGACTTCTTTAGCCTACATACTGCATTCGGCCTTTCTTTGGATACAAAACCTTCAGGTTGAGTCATATAGACTTCCTCTTCAAGTTCTCAATTGAGAAACGCAGTTTTGACATCCATTTGCCAAATGTCAAAGTTATACTCCCTCCGTCCACGAACTAAAGCCCCATTTGAGGGTGGGCACGGAGGCTAAGAAAGCTGAAAAAAGTGTTATGGATGAAATATAAGGGTAGTTGACTAAAGTGATAAAGTAGTTGACTAAAGTGTTAAAGGTGTTGTGTGGTGGGTCCACTAGTGATAAAGTGTAATAAATATAGAATATAAAAATGATAAAGTTGTTGTAAGGTGGGTCCATTAGTGGCAAATGGTAGTAAATATAGGAAAAGAAGAAGAGTAAAAAGGTACATAAAGCACAATAGGGCTTTAATTGGTGGACAAAAATTTAAGTGCAAGTAGGGCTTTAATTCGTGGACGGAGGGAGTAGTATGCAGCTATAGCAAGTAAAATCCTAATGGACTTGATCTTTGCGACTGGTGAAAAGGTTTCGTCATAATCAATGCCCTCGCGTTGACTATAACACTTTGCCACCAACCTAGCCTTGTCACAGCCCAAAACCGTTTACTACCTTTGCAAATTTTATTTGAAAATTTTTATATTTTCGAGATATTAAAAATATAAATCTATGAGTCGAGTTTGTGGAGAATTATCTAGTCGCGCCCCTAGCTAGATGTATGACTCTAAATTCTAGGTTATACCTATAGAAATAAAGTTTTATATTCCAAAAATATTTTTATATAAATTTGGGCCTAAATAAATTTATTTACTTAAATATATTTATCATGGACATTATATTAATTTTGGATTAAGAATAAAATATTTCATAATTTTTTAAGTGTGCTTATTGTTATTAATGTGCCAAATTCTTTTGCAGTGATCTTAAAACAATTATTCAAGTTTCAACATTTATAGTTTATTAATGATTTCAAGGATTTGGATACCTTATTTTCGTATCTGCAAATTAACAATTTCTACTCTATTTATTTACATTTGTTTAAAGAAGTCTCCAAGCCAGCCATTCCTATTTTTATTCTTATCAGATATCTAACCGCCCTAATTAGATAAATGACTTTGAACTATAGATTATATTTATAAAAAGATACAAATTTATATTATCAAATATTTTTAATAAATATGTTGGGCCATAGTTTTTATTCTTTTTCTATGATAATTGGGTTAAAATTTTATTATTTGAAAGCCCATTTATCATCTTTAAAGCCCAATTATTATTATAAGTCCATATGTCTTTCTTTAATTAAAATGAGATGTTACGTGGTTCAGTTTTTCCTTAGCCACATATTCGGATTTAATCACCTTCAGTCACCTAATTTTATTCAGCCACGTATCACTCACTGCTATCACATTTAAAATTCACCCAAATAACTTGCTAGGTTTCATTTCATCAAAATTTTCCAGAGCACAAATTTCATTCAAGTTAACAGACTTCTCATTTCTGATATTTCCTTCACATCTGATATTTCCTTCACAAAACTTCAGCTGGTAATTTTATTGTTTCTGTGAGATTTCATGTTTTAATTCATCACAGCAAATTACTACGTTTTTCTTTCATTCTCATTTATTTTGTGAAACAACACAAGCCCATTTATTTATCATACATTACAAGCCCATATATATTATTAACGTATAAATAAATTTTTATGAAAATGACTTCAGCTATATATCCACATTTACTCAGCTTCAGCCATATATCACTGTAGTACCTTTCCGTCAGATTTGATCAAAACTACAGCAAAACTTTGATTTCAAAACTTTGATTTCAAAAGCAGCATGCAGCAGCAAAACTTTGATCAAACTTTGATTTCTTTCTTTCACACGTTTATGTTCAAACAAGTAAATTCAATCTATTTAAACCTCAATTCCTCATCCCCAACTCACCTCTTCATCTGTTCATTTAACTAAAATCTGCAGATTCTCCCTACGAATCCCAGCTGGTAAATTTTAATTATTTTTGCAAAGTTTCTTTTTCATTCATGGTTTTTCATATCTACCCAAAACCAAAACTTTACAACAGAATTCTGTTTTCAAATCAAAACATGCATACATCGATTTTCTGTAATTTCCATAAGGAAATAGAATTAGTGTGGAAAGAAATGGAGAATTAGGGAGAAGTGGAAGATTGGTTGGGGGGAGGGAAGACTGTAGTCGGAAGAGGGAAGCAGGAGGCGGCGGCCACCTGCCCACTGCTGCTGCCTGGCATGGCGGCGGCGATGGCAGCCGTTTCTGCCGGCCGAAGGAAAGAGAGGGCGCCAGATCTGGAATAAGGAGGCGGCAGCTTCGGCCTCGCCGATGGCTGTTCGGCTGAGGAAGAGAGAGAAAGGAGGGGCGGCGGCTGGGCTGTGCTGCTGTCGACGCAGAGGCGGCGATGGCGGTGCTGCTGCTAGCCGGGCGAGCGACATGGGAGAAGCGTGGTTGTGGCGGTGGCTGGCGGAGGTGTCACCGGAGAAGGGTGGACGCTGCTGTTGGGTGCGGTGGGGGAAGAGTGAGAGAGAGACTAGAGGTGAGGAAAGGAGAGAGGTCGAAGGGAAGGAGAGAGGAGGCGGAGCCGCCGACCTCCGGGGACGGCGCTGCCGTCTGGTGGCGGCGGCAGGAGGCCGAGAAGAGGAGAGGGAGAGAGAGAGAGAAAGGGAGGCTGGGGGTTGGTGTGTGTGAGCTGCGTGAGATGATGTGTGTGGTGGGAGTGATTAAATTAGGGTGAAGGAAAAGAATGGGCTTGGGCCTAGGATAGTTTGTTTTTAAATGGGCTCAGATTTATTAAATGATTGGGCTATAATTTGATTAATTATTGCACTAATTTATTTTATCAAAAGACTTGCATTTGCATATTATTTTACAAAGTTTGGACTTCATATCTTAATTTTCATTATTAAGTTGGACTTGATTTTAAGGCTTGCATTTGCATATTATTTTACAAAGAATGTCATATTTGGACTTCATATTTTAATTTTCATTATTAAGTAGGACTTGATTTTATTAAATCCCAACTCAAATTTTAAAGAAGCATGCATTTTATTATTTGATTCATTAGACCAATTATTTTCAAATGGTTTTATGATAATAAATTTTTAAGATTTAAACTACTATTATTATTATTATTTTTAAAGGTTAAATAGGCCCTTATATGTTATTATTTAAATTTATCTAACTAGGTGCGGCGCGACTAGGACATGGATTTTACTTTGAATTATCAGAATTAACTTTCAAGTTGAAGTTCAAGTTCAAAATTCAGGTGTGAGATTTATTTCAGTACATGCACGTGGTTAATATTTGTCCATTTTAATATTATGTGTTTACCGTATGTGTTGTAAAAATATTTATCGCTAGGGGCCAGCATAATTGGTCCAGGACTTCACCGTCCTTGGTATGCCACAAAGCGATTTCATGTTACAGGGTTGCAACCATTATATTGTCGCCAGGGGCCCACATATAGGGTCCGGGACATTAAAGTCCTTGGATTGCCACAGTGCGTATGGAATTTATGTTACGTTATGACAATATGTGTTACCATTTTATTAACATGGACAATTATTGCATGTTCCCACACTGAGTGTACCCTGTATGCTCATCCCATATTCAACAGTTTCAGGTGATTGATATCGGAGGCGCGTGGAGAGTCGAATGGGCGCGTCGAATCTATTTAAAGATAAATGTTTCCTAAAACATATTATGTTATTTCATGTGATATCTCTTGATTATGTAAACTCTGAAATTCTATACTATTTGAGATTTGTGTGTGATTTGTTTAAATAAATGTTATTATATTATTTTAATGTCATGACTTGTTTAATTTATATTTAAATTCATTTCAAATATTTATTTAAGAATTTATATCTTTACGAAAATATATACATGGATACATACATAATTTTTAATCATATAAAGATTTTATTTTGTTATATTTTCCGCTGCTAAAAAGATATTATTTTATACTTAGAGTTTTTCCTTAGTAAAAGTTTTATTAATTAGTTAATTAGTTTTCTGACATCTTCATGTCGTGCTTTGAAAATAAAGTTGTTTAAATTTATGAATTCAAAATCAAGTTTTATATTTGAATACATTATTGAAAATTTTGATATCTTATAAATCATTTTAAAAGTGCTTTAAAAACCAATTTTATTTAAAGATTTCTTTTTCTTAAAATTATTTTCGAAAATATTTATTTTAAAAGTGAGTTTTAAATTATTTCAAAAGACTTCCGCATTAAATATTTATTTAAATTTTATATTTAACTCCTTAATTAGATTAGGGTGTTACAAGCCTTGTAGGTTCGTACTATGCCATCTGCATCTCTCTTCTTTTTGAAGATCCATTTGCAGCCTATGGGATATTTCCCATCTGGCAAATCAACTAGTTCCCAGACTAGATTGAAGTACATTAAGTCCATTTCGGAAATTAAGGCTTCAAGCCACTTCTCCGAGTCGGTGCCCGACACCGCTTCGGTATAGGTCTTAGGTTCATCATCATCCGAATCAACTCCATCATCTTGGTTCTCAACCAATAGATTAAGTCTTTCAGGTGCTCGACGATTCCTACGAGGCCTATGGAGTTGTTCCTGCGTTTGTTCGGGTTGTATATTCTGAATGTGAGCAGATTCCTCTGTGTTGAACGTTTCAACAGTTTCGGAATTTTCAGGGACATCCTCAAGATTTTCTTGAGGTGGTGGTGACACAACTATTGTATCATCGTGTCTTTGATGCATCTCATTGTCTTGAGGTGTCTCTCTAAGAGATATTCCCCTTCCCAATAGATCATCAAATACTCCCTGTGATATCCCGACCCTTTCATAGGGAATATAAATGACCTTTAATTAGTATACTATTGATACACGCCCGATTTTAATAAGTTATATTATTTCAAATAGATTTATTTTATAATTGAGTTCTTTATTATTACGCTATCGATTTAAGGCCTTGAGGCCGTTTTATTAGGTACATGAAAATGTTTCCACAAGTATCTTTAATTTTATGTAATTATTTATTCACTTATTTATATATTTTCTGATCAGCCTCAAGCCCAATAAATATTTTTACCTGTGAGTTGAATAATTTTTATGGGCCTGCAGCCCAAATTTTGTGAGCTCATCAATAACCCAAAATTGGGAGTTTTGGTGAGTGCAGAGCGTGAAAGCTGAAACATTTTCTCTTTTCTCCAAAAATCTCTCATTTTCCCCAAAAATTATGCATTATCAAATCTCTCATTTTCCCAAAAATTCTGCAGTACAAATGTTGCCAATTCATCCTACACGCAACCTCCCTCCACCTTCATTTAAGTATGCTCCTAACCCACAAGCCATCCACACACTCCACTCCAATCCCTGCACTCTCCAATCTCTGCAGCTGTTTTCAACCATACTCAGTAAATCAAGAAACTCAAACAACTCCAGCAACGCCTTCAAGAACAACTCCACACAAGGTTACCTCAAACCCCATACATTTATAATTTCTCTTCTACATTTTCATCCATGTTGTTAAGAAAAGGAAGAAGAATCATAGAGAATAAACCCAGCTCATATTAGAGAACTCAAGGACTGTACACGAAATCATTTCTTATTGTTTTTTATGCTCACACAAGAACACATCAGTAGAATAAATTCTCTTTCTTATAACTTAAAATTTCAGAAACTCAAAACACCCAAAAATCAAATCTTTTCAAATATGAGATTTTTTCTTTTCGTTGCCTTGTTGAGTGTGAGAGACGAGAGGGAGATGGGTACGGGCTGTCCGAGCTCGACGCCGAGCTGTCAAGGCCGCGGCTGCCGGCGCTGCATGCGTTGCAGCAGCCCGCCGGCCACCCACGGCCAAGACAGACGGAGTCGGAGCGAGGCGACGTCGTGGGCGAGGCTGGGGCGGCGCGGCCGAAGGCCAAGCGCCGCTAACGCGGCGTGAACGGAGCAGCAGCGGCGGCGTCCCTTCTTGGCCGTCTGCTGCCGGAAACGCGAGAGGAGGGAGGCGATGAGTGAGGGAGGCCTCGGATCCGGCGATTTCGCCGGAGCTGAAGCAGGCGGCGGCGGCGGCGATGGATCTGGGAGGAAGATGAAGAGGTGGTTCTGGTAGAAGAGAGAAAGAGAGTTTTGAGTGAGGTGAGAGAGGGACGACCAGAGGGAGGTGTTTCCGGCGAGGATTTCGCCGGAGCTGGAGCAGGCGGCCGGCGTGGAGCTTGGGAGGAAGGGCGGACTGGCAGAGCAACTGGAGAGAGAGGACGCTAGAGTTGAGAGAGGAACAGATGGGAGGAGGAGAGAAACATGGCTTACGGCCAGAGGTGGTTCCCAGCGATGACTCGCCGGGAAGAGGGGCGACGGCGTGGCTTCATGTGGGAGAGAGAGAGGGCGGCGGATAGAGAGGGGTAGAGAGGGAGCCGATGATGAGTGTGAGGAGAGAGAGAGAGTGAATTTTTTGCTTTTCATTTTAGATTTTTAGGTTTCCTTGTAAGTTTTGGGCTCTTTTCAAAAGCTGATGGATTTTTCTTTAATGGGCCGAGTTTTTAAAGTGTGTGTTGGGCTGATTTCATCCATCTGATGGGCTCTATTCATTTAATTTACTTGGGCTCATTTAAATTGAACAAGTCTTTTGTATTGTATTGTCTTGGGCTCTAATTCTTTCTTTAAATGGGTCTGAAGTGCCTTAACTGGTTTTATTATTTTTCTTATAAGATTGAGTTTTTATATTTTAATAAAATTATAAATTATTTTATAAGTTTTAAATTTGTCATTAATTATGTATTTAGAATTTCCGGATTCACTTAAAGAGTTTATTAATTCGGGTAAAGTGTATCAATAGTTAGTGATTTTTCTCCTCCTTATTTAGAAGTTAGAATAGCACCAAGAGACCTATTGAGAATAGATTTCTTGTAGGCTGTGAGGACCAGGAGAATTAGCACTGCTTTCCCGTGACAGGTTTACGATTAAACTACAGGTTTTGCCTATTCAGGTGGACTTTATTTTACATACAATGTATCTTGAGTTATATAAGTTCTGATATTTCATGAAAATTACTCGTTTATCCAATATAAATGTTTTTATGTGCGTTCTGTAATTGTTTAAGGCTCATTTAAGCATCGATCGAGATTCTCATTTGGTCTAACACGCTAAATGAGGATTGTGTACACAAGGTTAGTGGCTCGATGGGTTGATCGCCATCGTGCACTAACAGATTTAGAACGTTATAAGGGTGGGTGCTTGACATGAGGTTATCCGGAGCACAGTTAAGACTATTGATTCTGACCGGGTGCGTCCCGAGATCAATAACAGGTTTTTGGATCTGACTGGGCGTGTCCCGAGGTCAGTGAATGTGGGGAGAAAGTGAGTAACAATCGAACGTACATGGCGCGCCACTTAATGAGAAAAGTTTTGTCATGCTTAGAAGCGGATTTTTGTTTTTAAAACCTTCTAAGTTATGATTGTGATATTGGATAAACTGTTTCAATAATTTCATAAAATATTTCAGAAACTCGTGCCCACTGAGTACAATAGTACTCAGCCCAAATTATTTCAAATGTTTTCAGGTTGATCAGTTGGTGCAGACGAGGCCGAGTTGAGGTTAAATACCACGATGTCTTTTGCTTCCGCTAATGACTAGCTTATCATCTCGTCTTTTAAATTCTCTAAATTGAGAATTTCTATCCTATATATTTTAATGAAGCTATCATCGATTAAGATCAGAGACACGGAACTAAACTTATGTGATCCTGAGTTTGAATATTGTCATTTGACTGTCATCTCTTAATTCCTTTCATTTTATCTATTTGGATTATATGAATACTCAACTTAATGGGTACGTTGTCAAATTTATTCTGCTTGATTAGGACTTTTCATTATTTTTCCTATTTCTTCTTGCCTCGGGAAGTCGGGTCGTTACACTCCTACTGAATTCTTGTCCACACCATTAGACAAGTTTTCATCCTCTATATTTTTTTGCGGTTCTTGAATTTCTTCAAGTTCTATCGTATTGTGACCTTGTTCCTTAGGGACAAAAGTGTCTTCAAGAAACGTCACATTCCGGGAAACAATCACCTTGTGATCACTGGGAACGTAGAAATAATATCCAATTGTTTCCTTAGGATATCCCACAAAATAACATTTCTCACTTTTAGATTCCAACTTATCAGTCATCATTTTCTTAACAAAAGCAGGACAACCCCAGGTCCGCATATGGTTAAGACTTGCCTTTTTGCCACACCATAACTCATATGGTGTTTTCTCAATCTCGCTATCTCAAATCTCGCTATCTCAAATCATTTGACCTTGAGTCATATGGTCCTTGTGAATCCTGTCTCAAAGGCAAGATGACTAAGAAACCTTTTTCTGGGAAGGGGTTACGAGCCAAAGACTTGCTAGAATTGATTCACACAGATATGTGTGGACCGTTCCCAACAGAAACAAGAGGTGGATATTCGTACTTCATAACTTTTACTGATGATTTTTCGAGGTATGGATATGTGTATCTCATGAAGCACAAATCTGAGGCCTTTGAGAAATTTAAGGAGTTTAAGTTAGAAGTCGAGAAACAACTTGGCAAAAGTATAAAGGCTCTTCGATCAGATCGAGGAGGAGAATACTTAAGTCATGAGTTTCTTGATTACTTAAAATCACATTGAATTCGGTCAGACTGGACTCCTCCGGGGACACCTCAAATGAATGGGGTATCCGAAAGGAGGAATCGAACTTTATTAGATATGGTTCGATCCATGATGAGTTTTGCAAGTCTCCCTTTATTCCTTTGGGGTCATGCCTTACAGACCGCTGTTTATATTCTGAATAGAGTTCTTTCTAAATCAGTTGAGAAAACACCATATGAGTTATGGTGTGGCAAAAAGGCAAGTCTTAACCATATGCGGACCTGGGGATGTCCTGCTTTTGTTAAGAAAATGATGACTGATAAGTTGGAATCTAAAAGTGAGAAATGTTATTTTGTGGGATATCCTAAAGAAACAATTGGATATTATCTCTACGTTCCCGGTGATCACAAGGTGATTGTTTCCCGGAATGTGACATTTCTTGAAGACACTTTTGTATCTAAGGAACAAGGTCACAATACGATAGAACTTGAAGAAATTCAAGAACCGCAAAATAACATAGAGGATGAAAACTTGTCTAATGGTGTGGACAAGAATTCAGCGAGAGTATTTGATGATCTATTGGGAAGGGGAATATCTCTTAGAGAGACACCTCAAGATAATGAGATGCATCAAAGACACGATGATACAATAGTTGTGTCACCACCACCTCAAGAAAATCTTGAGGATGTCCCTGAAAATTCCGAAACTGTTGAAACGTTCAACACAGAGGAACCTGCTCACATTCAGAATATACAACCCGAACAAACGCAAAAACAACTCCATAGGCCTCGTAGGAATCGTCCAGCACCTGAAAGACTTAATCTATTGGTTGAGAACCAAGATGATGGAGTTGGTTCAGATGATGATGAACCTAAGACCTATACCGAAGCGGTGTCGGGCACCGACTCGGAGAAGTGGCTTGAAGCCTTAATTTCTGAAATGGACTCGATGTACTTCAATCTAGTCTGGGAACTAGTTGATTTGCCAGATAGGAAATATCTCATAGGCTGCAAATGGATCTTCAAAAAGAAGAGAGATGCAGATGGCATAGTACGAACCTACAAGGCTAGGTTGGTGGCGAAGGGTTATAGTCAACGCGAGGGCATTGATTATGACGAAACCTTTTCACTAGTCGCAAAGATCAAGTCCATTAGGATTTTACTTGCTATAGCTGCATACTATAACTTTGACATTTGGCAAATGGATGTCAAAACCGCGTTTCTCAATGGAGAACTTGAACAGGAAGTCTATATGACTCAACCTGAAGGTTTTGTATCCAAAGAAAGACCGAATGCAGTATATAGGCTAAAGAAGTCCATTTATGGACTTAAGTAAGCTTCTAGGAGTTGGAATATTTGCTTTGACAGAGCTATCAAATCGTTTGATTTTGTCAGAAGCAAAGAGGATCCATGTGTTTATAGTAAACGCAAAGATGGGAATATTGTCTACCTTATCATATATGTTGATAACATTTTGATTATGGGTAGTGATCGTTCCATGATGCAATCCATGAAAGATTGGTTAGCCAGCTCCTTCATGAAAGATTGATCAGATGGGTAGGACCTGGGTGATGCTTCCTATATCCTTGGGATAAAGATCTATCGGGATAGACCTAATAGATTGTTGGGATTATCACAATCCACCTACATAGACAAATTGCTAAAGCGCTTCTCAATGGAAAATTCTAATAAAGGATTTCTTCCTATGGGACATGGTATAATCTTGTCTAAGAAGGGTTGCCCTTCTAGTGACCAAGAGATTAAATACATGAAAAGGATCCCATATGCTTCTGCTATAGGATCGATAATGTATGCCATGACATCTACTAGGCCAGATGTGGCATATGCGCTTAGCATGACAGGCTGATTTCAGCAGATATGTAGGCTAAAGAAGTCCATTTATGGATTTAAGCAAGCTTCTAGGAGTTGGAATATTTGCTTTGACAGAGCTATCAAATCGTTTGATTTTGTCAGAAGCAAAGAGGATCCATGTGTTTATAGTAAACGCAAAGATGAGAATATTGTCTATCTTATCATATATGTTGATGACATTTTGATTATGGGTAGTGATCGTTCCATGATGCAATCCATGAAAGATTGGTTAGCCAGCTCCTTCATGAAAGATTGATCAGATGGGTAGGACCTGGGTGATGCTTCCTATATCCTTGGGATAAAGATCTATCGGGATAGACCTAATAGATTGTTGGGATTATCACAATCCACCTACATAGACAAATTGCTAAAGCGCTTCTTAATGGAAAATTCTAATAAAGGATTTCTTCCTATGGGACATGGTATAATCTTGTCTAAGAAGGGTTGCCCTTCTAGTGGCCAAGAGATTGAATACATGAAAAGGATCCCATATGCTTCTGCTATAGGATCGATAATGTATGTCATGACATCTACTAGGCCAGATGTGGCATATGCGCTTAGCATGACAGGCAGATTTCAGCAAAATCCCGGTGAGGTACATTGGAGAACTGTCAAGACTATTCTAAAGTACCTTAGAAGGACTAAAGAATACTTCTTTGTCTATGGTGGACAGCCAGAGTTATCAGTTACTGGGTATATTGATGCTAGCTTCCAAACAGACCATGATGACTATAAGTCACAGTCTGGCTATGTCTTCATCCTCAATGGTGGAGCAGTTAGTTGGAATAGTTCCAAACAAAGCACTACTGCCGACTCCACCACCGAAGCCGAGTATATTGCTGCATCTGAAGCTGCTAAGGAAGCTGTGGCTCTGTTAGAATTCGTGAAAGAACTGGGTGTCATTCCAAGTACCAATTGTGCAATACCGTTGTATTATGACAACACTGGTGCAGTTGCGCAAGCAAATGAACCAAGACCCACGAATAGAAACAAGCACATTCCCCGGAGATATCATCTGATCAGAGAAATAATTGAAAGAGGCGACGTGAAATTAGAAAGAGTACCCACTGATGATAACTTAGCCGATCATTTCACCAAGCCGTTGTGTATAGCAAAACACAACAAGCATTTTGAGAGCTTGGGTGTTAGACATGTTGGAAGTTGGCTTTGATTTAGTGGGAGTTTTGGTTTGAATGTCTTAGAAACAATTTGAATTGAGACATCCTTACCTGATCACATTTATATATGTTATTTGATTTCATGGGCTAGTGCATTTATTAGAATATTTGGTTTTATTGTTTGACTTTATTCTTTTATTTGTTCCCTTGAATTATCACTACTATTAATGATGTGAGACATTAATGGTTTGAGTGTAATTCTAAAGATGCCCTAACCAATGGTCATCAAGAATGGGATATTGATGACATTCGATAGGTTAGCATGTGGTCTGCATCATATTCTTAGAGAATGTAGTTGATCTCACAACTACGAGTAATTTGATTCTCGTGATGGACACATGGATATTTTGGAGAATATTGGTATATCCTGCTATTAAATCATTTGTTCTAGTGTCTATGATTTAATAGTGTATGAAGTATGTAATAGTCCTTTGACTTGAGGTCAATACTCATTTTGTTTGTTGAGTGGTGTGCTTTGACCAAGTACAATGCTTGCACTCCATCAAAGGGGTAGATACGACTTGTGTTGGGTACATCATGAGGCAAATGGAAATGGTAGTTGAGCCAAGAATAGCATTCATTCCTCGATTTGAATTTCGAGAGAACACTTCAAATTCTCTATATTATTTGACCGTAAGTCATTGGCCAATGCAAAGATATATTCAATTAGAATAATTGAATATGATCGGAAGGGTCATTTAATAAAGATGAGATAAAATGATTGAGCTATTGGGATAGACACATGGCAGATCCTAGGCTCAATCGAGTTGTTCGTGAATGAAGGGATATTACATAAACTTCATATAAAGGTTTGTTTACAGAATCCACGTAAACGTTCTTCATATATCGAGTTCGCTACACAACGCAGTCTAGGAGTTTTGTGTAGACTTTAATTTGATTATCGTCGATAATGGAGGCCTAAAGGGTCACATTTTATGTGTATTGTTGATTCGCTCAAGGGTGCAAGGATAGTGCTTGGTGTGTAATCTAATGCTAGTCCAAGTGGGAGATTGAAAGATATTATGGACTAGATTAGGATAACACTTAATTAATTGGGAATTAGTTGGACTATTGGACCTATTAATTGGAGTAGGATTGGCTTCCTTAGTAAGACAACTCTTTGGCTTATAAGAGAAGCCAACTCTTTGGCTTACAAGGTAAGCCAATACTTTTGGCTTATAAGTAGGAGTTTGGTCTTACAAGGTAGAAGCTTTGGCTTGCAAACACTAAAAGAGCACTATAGTTTCAATCGGAGATTTCCTAGCTGTCGAAGATTGAATCGTGCACTTGGAATTGTTCCTACATCGAATCGACATACACGTGGATACCTTAATAGTGGATTCACGGCAAGAATCGAGACGCACTCTTACCACACAACGAGTAAGTTATTCCTTTCGTTGTGAGCCTATCTCTACACATGATGCATTTGTAAATCTAGATCTAATCCTTGAATGTATATTCCGCTGCGTATCATTAGATGATGTCAAGGATAACCAACAGTGGTATCAATCTTATGGACTAGATTATGATATATTTGATATATTCTAATAACACTTAATTAATTGGGAATTAGTTGGACTATTGGACCTATTAATTGGAGTAGGATTGACTTCCTTAGTAAGACAACTCTTTGGCTTATAAGAGAAGCCAACTCTTTGGCTTTCAAGGTAAGCCAATCCTTTTAGCTTATAAGTATGAGTCTTAGTCTTACAAGAAAGGGGCTTTTGCTTGCTAAACACTAAGAGAGCACTATAATTTCAATCGGAGATTTCCTAGCTATCGAAGATTGAATCGTGCACTTGAAATTGTTCCTGCATCGAATCGACATACACGTGGATACCTTAGTAGTGGATTCACATCAAAAATTGAGACGCACGCTTACCACACAACGAGTAAGTTATTCCTTTCGTTGTGTGCCTATCTCTACACATGATGCATTTGTAAATCTAGATCTAATCCTTGAATGTATATTCCGCTGCGTATCATTAGATGATGTCAAGGATAACCAACAGTGGTATCAGAGCCCGGGGCTCGATTTACAATTGCTATTGTGTTCTAATTGTTTATGGGTTAAGAGTATGTGATTTTAGAAATCTAAATCTGGAAATTGAAATCGAAAATTTGGGATTAATGAATTTTGAAACCATTTTGTGAAATTGGGCGAAATTGGGTGAATATTGCCGGGCTATATTCGATTCTTTGCTGGATCATTTCTGCTGCCATCGACCACCGCCGATGCAGAGGGCGTGGGTGATTGACGAGGCGGCGCAGGTGGGTCGGGGCTCGCCGGTGCGCCGCGCCCGACCACTCGCCGCCGTCTTCGTCGCGCCTCGATTCTGGAGACACCGCTGTCTCTCTGCAACGTGTCCATAACGCGAGCTTGGAGTCCGAAAATGGAGGGTGACTGATGGTGGAGGTCTCGCGCGCCTCCGGGCGGTGAACGGTGACAGGGAGCTTCGAGCTCCTGCCGGAGTGGCTGAGGAACGGTGAGGACGCAAGCAAGCGTTTGGAGACGTCGCCGCTTACCTCCGACACGCCTTCGAGCCGCGACCGGCGAGGATCTGTCCGGCAAGGCCGCGCGACGTCGTCTGCATCGTGGCTTCGAGCGGCAGCGGCGTGGCTTCAGGGCTCCGATCGCGGTGACGGGAAGAAGAAAGCAGCAGCGGCTACTGTTGTAAAACAGATCCAAACCCTATGTGGGTTTTGGGCCGCGGGTCCTTGGGCCTTGAGCTGGGCTTATGCTTCCTTTGCTGGACTACTCCTGATGGGCTGCGAGATTATTTATTGAAATGGGCTGGGCCTTTATTTCATTTAAATGGCCCAGTTGGGCTGTAACAGACCCTTAAAAAAAATCTTTTATTAATTTTGAATTAATAATTGAATCACAATTTCAGAATTAATTTATTAATTGGATTAATAAATTTAAATTATTGTTATTAATTTTGAATTAATAATAATAGAAATAAATTTATATTAATTTAGAATTAATATAAATTGATTAACCCATATTTAATTAGAGAATAAAATATTAATTTGATTAATGATTTTATTCGTAGAGTTTTATGTCTTTATTTGATAAGCATGCTATTTGATTTTATGCTTATTATTTAACTATAGTAGTTAAAGACCGCATTTATCTTGGGTAGGCGGCGCCCAGTATATGTAGTCCGCTTTGCTATGTATGGGTAGGCGGCGCCCAATATGTGTGGTCCGCATTTTATATGCCTGGGTAGGCGGCACCCAGTAATTGTTTTGTTATTTAATATTGGATATTAAATATAAGCAATTAGTATCACATGCTAAATCCCCATTAAATATAAGTCTTTGTGTAAAGCACAAAACGCGTCGTCCATCATAATTGTTTGAGTACCTAACCTTTTCGTCCAAGGGTATTTACATAAAATTGTATGCTCTAAATCGACAAGGCCAAGACTCATTCATAGATTGGCACTGTGTGATGGGGTTGACTTGCTTAAATTATTTTGGAACGCAAAGCGACCAAGAATGATTTAAGGACGCAGATTAATTGGATTAATCAACCAAGAGTTGCAAAATTGTTGTTGCAATTGGCTTAGAGGCCTACTAAGTAATATTATTGTAGTCATCAGCAAAGCAGAGGCTGCATAATATTGATTTGGATCTTGGACCACTAAGATTTATATGGATTATAAATTCGTGTTTTACGTTGGGGGCGTAAGATATGTTAAAATTAGTGGGAGCTAATCAATACAATAACCCATTGTTTGATTAGTGATACAATGTGATCATAGTTTATTCTTTCTAATTTGCTTTTCTTTATTTATTGATCAGATAATATGTCGAATTTGTCACTGAAATGTTTGATAGAAACAAACAAGTTGACTGGGTCAAACTTCGCGGATTGGCTCCGTTGCTTGCGTCTGGTCTTAAGGCTAGAGAAGATTGAGTATGTCTTGGACAACCCAATCACTGTCATTCCTGACAAGCAGTCTGCTGAGTATGCATCATTTGATGAAGCTGCTCACAAGAAGCATGTCGAGGATGCAACATCGGCACAATGTGTGATGTTGTCCTCTATGACTACGGAGTTACAGAGGCAACACGAACACATGTTCCCTTATGATATGCTGAAACACTTGAAGAGTCTGTATGCTTCAGAAGCTCAGACTATGGAGTATGAGATACTCCGAGATCTTTTCAAGTGTAATCTTCAGGAAGGGAGTCCGGTTTCTGACCATGTTTTGAAGATGATCGGGTTGATTGAGAGGTTGGCGTCGATTGGAACGATGCTACCCGTTACTGTCTCTGTCAATTTGATTCTGCAGTCTTTGTCTGCCTCATTTGAAAACTTCATTGTGAACTTCAATATGAACGGCACGAAGGCAAGCCTGCCTGAGCTTCATAACATGTTGAAGACCTATGAGTCTTCCACCTCTAAAGGCAAATCTGTGCTCATGGTGAGCTCCACTGCCACGTCTTCCAAAAGAAAGTACAAGCAGAAGAAAAAGCAGAAGAAGGCATTTGATGCTGTTTTGAAGCCTAAAGGAGGAGGGGCTCAGAAAAAGCCGAAGTTGCCAAATGATGAGTGCCTATTCTGTCATGAAAAGGGGCACTGGAAGAAAGACTGCCCGAAATACAAGGCACAAGGTGCATCGGGTTTGAGCTCGGGTATGTTTGTCATTGAGATAAACATGTCTATTGATAATTCACAATCTTGGGTATTAGATACAGCTTGTGGCTCACACATTTGCAATAATGTGCAGGGCCTAAGTGAAACCAAGAAAGTGATGCCCGTGGAAGTCGATCTACGCGTGGGAAATGGAGCAAGAGTTGCTGCTGAACGCGTGGGGACTTATAGATTAGATCTTCCTTCGAGAAATAGACTTGTTTTAAGTAATTGTTACTTCGTTCCTTCTATTTCTGAGAATATTATTTCCATTCCGATGTTGGACATTGAAGGCTTTTCCTTCCATTTTGGAAACAGTCGATGCTCGTTTTCCCTTAATGGATTGTTTTATGGAAGTGCCTCTCTTTTGAATGGTTTATATTATCTTGAATGTGAAAGAAGTATTCTCAATGTACAAAACAAACGACCTAAGTTGAATAATGCGAATAATACTACTTATCTTTGGCATTGTAGACTTGGTCATATCAATGAGAACAGGATAGCAAGATTGAGAAAGTTAGACTATCTCAAATTATTTGACCTTGAGTCATATGGTGCTTGTGAATCTTGTCTCAAAGGTAAGATGACTAAGAAACCTTTTTCTGGGAAGGGGTTACGAGCCAAAGACTTGCTAGAATTGATTCACAAAGATGTGTGTGGACCGTTCCCAACAGAAGCAAGAGGTGGATATTCGTACTTCATAACTTTTACTGATGATTTTTCGAGGTATGGATATGTGTATCTCATGAAGCACAAATCTGAGGCCTTTGAGAAATTTAAGGTGTTTAAGTTAGAAGTCGAGAAACAACTTGGCAAAAGTATAAAGGCTCTTCGATCAGATCGAGGAGGAGAATACTTAAGTCATGAGTTTCTTGATTACTTAAAATCACATTGAATTCGGTCAGACTGGACTCCTCCGGGGACACCTCAAATGAATGGGGTATCCGAAAGGAGGAATCGAACTTTATTAGATATGGTTCGATCCATGATGAGTTTTGCAAGTCTCCCTTTATTCCTTTGGGGTCATGCCTTACAGACCGCTGTTTATATTCTGAATAGAGTTCCTTCTAAATCAGTTGAGAAAACACCATATGAGGTATGGTGTGGCAAAAAGGCAAGTCTTAACCATATGCGGACCTGGGGATGTCCTGCTTTTGTTAAGAAAATGATGACTGATAAGTTGGAATCTAAAAGTGAGAAATGTTATTTTGTGGGATATCCTAAGGAAACAATTGGATATTATTTCTACGTTCCCGGTGATCACAAGGTGATTGTTTCCCGAAATGTGACGTTTCTTGAAGACACATTTGTCTCTAAGGAACAAGGTCACAACACGATAGAACTTGAAGAAATTCAAGAACCGCAAAATAACATAGATGATGAAAACTTGTCTAATGGTGTGGACAAGAATTCAGTGGGAGTATTTGATGATCTATTGGGAAGGGGAATATCTCTTAGAGAGACACCTCAAGACAATGAGATGCATCAAAGACACGATGATACAATAGTTGTGTCACCACCACCTCAAGAAAATCTTGAGGATGTCCCTGAAAATTCCGAAACTGTTGAAACGTTCAACACAGAGGAACCTGCTTAAATTCAGAATATACAACCTGAACAAACGCAAGAACAACTCCATAGGCCTCGTAGGAATCGTCGAGCACCTGAAAGACTTAATCTATTGGTTGAGAACCAAGATGATGAAGTTGATTCGGATGATGATGAACCTAAGACCTATACCGAAGCGGTATCGGGCACCGACTCGGAGAAGTGGCTTGAAGCCTTAATTTCCGAAATGGACTCGATGTACTGCAATCTAGTCTGGGAACTAGTTGATTTGCCAGATGGGAAATATCTCATAGGCTGCAAATGGATCTTCAAAAAGAAGAGAGATGCAGATGGCATAGTACGAACCTACAAGGCTACGTTGGTGGCAAAAGGTTATAGTCAACGCGAGGGCATTGATTATGACGAAACCTTTTCACCAGTCGTAAAGATCAAGTCCATTAGGATTTTACTTGCTATAGCTGTATACTATAACTTTGACATTTGGCAAATGGATGTCAAAACCGCGTTTCTCAATGGAGAACTTGAAGAGGGAGTCTATATGACTCAACTTGAAGGTTTTGTATCCAAAGAAATGTCGAATGCAGTATGTAGGCTAAAGAAGTCCATTTATGGACTTAAGCAAGCTTCTAGGAGTTGGAATATTTGCTTTGACAGAGCTATCAAATCGTTTGATTTTGTCAGAAGTAAAGAGGATCCATGTGTTTATAGTAAATGCAAAGATGGGAACATTGTCTACCTTATCATATATGTTGATGACATTTTGATTATAGGTAGTGATCGTTCCATGATGCAATCCGTGAAAGAATGGTTGGCTAGCTCCTTCATGATGAAGGACCTGGGTGATGCTTCCTATATCCTTGGGATAAAGATCTATCGGGATAGACCTAATAGATTGTTGGGATTATCACAATCCACCTACATAGACAAATTGCTAAAGCGCTTCTCAATGGAAAATTCTAAGAAAGGATTTCTTCCTATGGGACATGGTATAATCTTGTCTAAGAAGGGTTGCCCTTCTAGTGACCAAGAGATTGAATACATGAAAAGGATCCCATATGCTTCTGCTATAGGATCGATAATGTATGCCATGACATCTACTAGGCCAGATGTGGCATATGCGCTTAGCATGACAGGCAGATTTCAGCAAAATCCCGGTGAGGTACATTGGAGAACTGTCAAAACTATTCTAAAGTACCTTAGAAGGACTAAAGAATACTTCTTAGTCTATGGTGGACAGCCAGAGTTATCAGTTACTGGGTATACTGATGCTAGCTTCCAAACAGACCATGATGACTATAAGTCACAGTCTGGCTATGTCTTCATCCTCAATGGTGGAGCAGTTAGTTGGAATAGTTCCAAACAAAGCACTACTGCCGACTCCACCACCGAAGCCGAGTATATTGCTGCATCTGAAGCTGCCAAGGAGGCTGTGGCTCTGTTAGAATTCGTGAAAGAACTGAATGTCGTTCCAAGTACCAATTGTGCAATACCGTAGTATTGTGACAACACTGGTGCAGTTGCGCAAGCAAAGGAACCAAGACCCACGAATAGAAACAAGCACATTCCCCGGAGATATCATCTGATCAGAGAAATAATTGAAAGAGGCGATGTGAAATTAGAAAGAGTAGCCACTGATGATAACTTAGCCGATCCTTTCACCAAGTCGTTGTGTATAGCAAAACACAACAAGCATTTTGAGAACTTGGGTGTTAGACATGTTGGAAGTTGGCTTTGATTTAGTGGGAGTTTTGGTTTGAATGTCTTAGAAACAATTTGAATTGAGACATCCTTACCTGATCACATTTATATATGTTATTTGATTTCATGGGCTAGTGCATTTATTAGAATATTTGGTTTTATTGTTTGACTTTATTCTTTTATTTGTTCTCTTGAATTATCACTACTATTAATGATGTGAGACATTAATGGTTTGAGTGTAATTCTAAAGATGCCCTAACCAATGGTCATCAAGAATGAGATATTGATGACATGCGATAGGTTAGCATGTGGTCTGCATCATATTCTTAGAGAATGTAGTTGATCTCACAACTACGAGTAATTTGATTCTCGTGATGGACACATGGATATTTTGGAGAGTATTGGTATACCCTGCTATTAAATCATTTGTTCTAGTGTCTATGATTTAATAGTGTATGGAGTATGTAATAGTCCTTTGACTTGAGGTCAATACTCATTTTGTTTGTTGAGTGGTGTGCTTTGACCAAGTACAATGCTTGCACTCCTTCAAAGGGGTAGATACGGCTTGTGTTGGGTATATCATGAGGCAAATAAAAATGGTAGTTGAGCCAAGAATGGGATTCATTCCTCGATTTGAATTTCGAGAGAACACTTCAAATTCTCTATATTATTTGACCGTTAGTCATTGGCCAATGCAAAGATATATTCAATTGGAATAATTGAATATGATCGGAAGGGTCATTTAATAAAGATGAGATAAAATGATTGAGCTATTGGGATAGACCCATGGCAGATCCTAGGCTCAATCGAGTGGTTCGTGAATGAAGGGATATTACATAAACTTCATATAAATGTTTGTTTACAGAATCCACGTAAACGTTCTTCATATATCGAGTTCGCTACACAACGCAGTCTAGGAGTTTTGTGTAGACTTTAATTTGATTATCGTCGATAATGGAGGCCTAAAGGATCACACTTTATGTGTATTGTTGATTCGCTCAAGGGTGCAAAGATAGTGCTTGGTGTTTAATCTAATGCTAGTCCAAGTGGGAGATTGAAAGATATTATGGACTAGATTAGGATATATTTGATATATTCTAATAACACTTAATTAATTGGGAATTAGTTGGACTATTGGACCTATTAATTGGAGTAGGATTGACTTCCTTAGTAAGACAACTCTTTGGCTTATAAGAGAAGCCAACTCTTTGGCTTACAAGGTAAGCCAATCCTTTTGGCTTATAAGTATGAGTCTTAGTCTTACAAGAAAGGGGCTTTTGCTTGCTAAACACTAAGAGAGCACTATAGTTTCAATCGGAGATTTCCTAGCTGTCGAAGATTGAATCATGCACTTGAAATTGTTCCTGCATCGAATCGACATACACGTGGATACCTTAGTAGTGGATTCACGGCAAAAATCGAGACGCACGCTTACCACACAACGAGTAAGTTATTCCTTTCGTTGTGTGCCTATCTCTACACATGATGCATTTGTAAATCTAGATCTAATCCTTGAATGTATATTCCGCTGCGTATCATTAGATGATGTCAAGGATAACCAACAAAAGTCTAACTTTCTCAATCTCGCTATCCTGTTCTCATTGATATGACCAAGTCTACAATGCCAAAGATAGGTAGTATTATTCGCATTACTCAACTTAGGTCGTTTATTTTGTACATTGAGAATACTTCTTTCACATTCAAGATAATATAAACCATTCAAAAGAGAGGCACTTCCATAAAACAATCCATTAAGGGAAAACGAGCATCGACTGTTTCCAAAATGGAAGGAAAAGCCTTCAATGTCCAACATCGGAATGGAAATAATATTCTTAGAAATAGAAGGAACAAATAACAATTACTTAAAACAAGTCTATTTCCCGAAGGAAGATCTAATCTATAAGTCCCCACGCGTTCAGCAGCAACTCTTGCTCCATTTCCCACGCGTAGATCGACTTCCCCGGGCATCACTTTCTTGGTTTCACTTAGGCCCTGCACATTATTGCAAATGTGTGAGCCACAAGCTATATCTAATACCCAAGATTGTGAATTATCAATAGACATGTTTATCTCAATGACAAACATACCTGAGCTCAAACCCGATGCACCTTGTGCCTTGTATTTCGGGCAGTCTCTCTTCCAGTGCCCCTTTTCATGACAGAATAGGCACTCATCCTTTGGCAACTTCGGCCTTTTCTGAGCCCCTCCACCTTTAGGCTTCAAACCAGCATCAAATGCCTTCTTCTGCTTTTTCTTCTGCTTGTACTTTCTTTTGGAAGACGTGGCAGTAGAGCTCACCATGAGCACAGATTTGCCTTTAGAGGTGGAAGACTCATAGGTCTTCAACATGTTATGAAGCTCAGGCAGGCTTGCCTTCGTGCCGTTCATATTGAAGTTCACAATGAAGTTTTCAAATGAGGCAGGCAAAGACTGCAGAATCAGATTGACAGAGACAGTAGCGGGTAGCATCGTTCCAATCGATGCCAACTTCTCAATCAACCCGATCATCTTCAGTACATGATCAGAAAACCTGACCCCCATCATGAAGCTTACACTTAAAGAGATCTCGGAGTATCTCATACTCCATAGTCTGAGCTTCTGAAGCATACAGACTCTTCAAGTGTTTCAGCATATCATAAGGGAACATGTGTTCGTGTTGCCTCTGTAACTCCGTAGTCATAGAGGACAGCATCACACATTGTGCCGATGTTGCATCCTCGACATGCTTCTTGTGAGCAGCTTCATCAAATGATGCATACTCAGCAGACTGCTTGTCAGGAATGATAGTGATTGGGTTGTCCAAGACATACTCAATCTTCTCTAGCCTTAAGACCAGACGCAAGCAACGGAGCCAATCCGTAAAGTTTGACCCAGTCAACTTGTTTGTTTCTATCAAACATTTCAGTGACAAATTCGACATATTATCTGATCAATAAATAAAGAAAAGCAAATTAGAAAGAATAAACTATGATCACATTGTATCACTAATCAAACAATGGGCTATCGTATTGATTAGCTCCCACTAATTTTAACATATCTTACGCCCCCCAACGTAAAACACGAATTTATAATCCATATAAATCTTAGTGGTCCAAGATCCAAGTCAATATTATGCAGCCTCTGCTTTGCTGATGACTACAATAATATTACTTAGTAGGCCTCTAAGCCAATTGCAACAACAATTTTGCAACTCTTGGTTGATTAATCCAATTAATCTGCGTCCTTAAATCATTCTTGGTCGCTTTGCGTTCCAAAATAATTTAAGCAAGTCAACCCCATCACACGGTGCCAACCTATGAATGAGACTTGGCCTTGTCGATTTAGAGCATACAATTTTATGTAAATACTCTTGGACGAAAAGGTTAGGTACTCAAACAATTATGATGGACGACACGTTTTTGTGCTTTACACAAAGACTTATATTTAATGGGGATTTAGCATGTGATACTAATTGCTTATATTTAATATCCAATATTTAATAGCAAAACAATTACTGTGTGCCGCCTACCCAGGCATATAAAATGCGGACCACACTATTGGGCGCCGCCTACCCATACATAGCAAAGTGGACTACATATACTGGGCGCCGCCTACCCAAGATAAAAGCGGGTCTTTAACTATTATAGTTAAATAATAAGCATTAAAATCAAATAGCATGCTTATCACATAAAGACATAAAACTCTACGAATAAAATCATTAATCAAATTAATATTTTATTCTCTAATTAAATATGGGTTACTCAATTTATATTAATTCTAAATTAATATAAATTTATTTCTATTATTATTAATTCAAAATTAATAACAATAATTTAAATTTATTAATCCAATTAATAAATTAATTCTGAAATTGGGGTTCAATTATTAATTCTAAATTAATAAAAGATTTTTTTTTACAGCCCCAAATGGGCATTTAATAAAATGCAGGCTCAGCCCCATTTATTATGTCAATTTCGCAGCCCATGGAAGTCCACAGCAACAGCCCACAAAAGGAACAGGCCCAACCTTTGAACACTGCAGCCCAACAACTCCTTTTGGCCCAAAATCCAATTTTCAGCAGCAAGGGTTGGAGAAAAGGATTTGCAGCAGCAGCTGCCGCCTCCTTTCTAGTCAGCCTACCGCCGCCGCGCACAGAGCAGCGACGCCATCGACGTCGCGCGGCCTCGCCGGACAGATCTTCGTCGGTCGCGGCTCGAAGGCACGTCGGAGGTAAGCGGCAACGTCTCCAGACGCTTGCCTGCGTCCTCACCGTTCCTCAACCACTCCGGCAGGAGCTCGAAGCTCCCTGTCGCCGTTCACCGCCCGGAGGCGTGCAAGACCTCCACCATCAGTCCACCCTCCATTTCCGAACTCCAAGCCCGCATTATGGACGCGTTGCAAAGGGACAGCGGCGTCTCTGAATCGAGGCGCGACGCAGACGGCAGCGAGGTGTCGGGCGCGGCGCACCGGCGAGCCTCGACCCACCTGCGCCGCCTCGTCAGTCACCCACGCCCTCTGCATCGGCGGTTGTCGATGGCAAGCAGCAGTGATCCAGCAAAGAAGGTTCGAATATAGCCCGACAATTTTCACCCAAATTCAGAAAATGGTTTCGAACATTTCAATCCCAAATTTTCAGTTTCAGATTTCAAAAATCACATATTCTTAACCCATAAACAATTAGAACACAATAGCAATTGTAAATCGAGCCCCAGGCTCTGATACCACTGTTGGTTATCCTTGAGATCATCTAATGATACGCAACGGAATATACATTCAAGGATTAGATCTAGATTTACAAATGCATCATGTGTAGAGATAGGCACACAACGAAAGGAATAACTTACTCGTTGTGTGGTAAGCGTGCGTCTCGATTCTTGCTGTGAATCCACTACTAAGGTATCCACGTGTATGTCGATTCGATGCAGGAACAATTCCAAGTGCACGATTCAATCTTCGACAGCTAGGAAATCTTCGATTGAAACTATAGTGCTCTCTTAGTGTTTTGCAAGCAAAAGCTCCAACTAGTAAGACCAACAACTCTTACTTATAGGCCAAAAGAATTGGCTTACCTTGTAAGCCAAATAGTTGGCTTCTCTTATAAGCCAAAGAGTTGTCTTACTAAGGAAGTCAATCCAACTCCATTAATAGGTCCAATAGTCCAACTAGTTCCCAATTACTTAAGTGTTATTAGAATATATCAAATATATCCTAATCTAGTCCATAAAATCTTTCAAGATTACGGTTTCAGAGTGTGGTGGCGCGGCGGGAATTGTTTTTATCTACTATTGAAGGCGTCTCCTTCCGATGGCGAGAGGAGAGGAGGGGGGGGAAGAGAGAGAAGGGGCGAGCGGGGTGGCGAAGGTTTTTCGGTGGGAGGATAGGCGGGGGAGAGGGAGGCTACCGGAAAAGTTGAAGGATTCCGGCGAAATCCTTAACTTATGTCGCTGGAGAAGATGACCACAAATTAAAATATAATAATAATAATAATAATAATAATAATAATAATAATAATAATAATATAACGGTGTCAAACAACCGTTTATCTTCGTGGGTTTAAATGCCCCCTTTTTTTGGGACTATGAGGGAGATTTTTACAACTGGGTCGAGTAGGGGAGTAAAAAGCTCTAGGGTGTCCAATTCAGGGGTGGATCCGCACATTTGCCAATAAAAGTATTATCTTAGAAATGTTAATTATTAAGTTATTGAATACTCCCTCTGTCCCACATATCTTGAGACTCTTTTCATTTTGGACGTACCACTTATCTTGAGGTATTTTCTTATTTGGCAAAAATTTTACTCTTTATTCACCTTTTCACTTTTTCATCTACACACAAAACAAACTTTTCTTAATTTCCGTGTCTAAAAATAGTCATTATAGCTGGGACGGAGGGAGGAGTATTAATTTAAGTAGGTTATACTGTACATGCACAAAGTATCTACTTTTATGAAAATATATAGAAATTACTTGTATTTAAATGAACTGATTAAGGATGTTAATAAATTTGCTAGATTTTTTTTGTGAAAATTATTACACAAATATACTTATGTAAAAGAAGTGGACAATGATAACACAATTATACAATAAAGTGTGTGTTAAATTGGAAACATTAGTTTTTGTTTAAACAAATCCCAGCATGAGGTAATGTTCCAATCTTTTTAAGCCAATATTCATTATGCACTAATACATTTATGGAGGAATATTTGTTGATATATTTCATTCGAGGACAAATAGTAGCAATATATAATGGAAATTAATTAAGTTGCTTTTTTAGATGTAGTTTACATGATTTGCAAGTTATTACTAAAAGAATGGAAATTTACTCGATGTACACCCGAGTTAGCACGTGACGACGGACACCCGTTACCGTAAGTTTACCGTGAGTAATTCGTAGTAACAATTTTGTAGTGACGTTGTGGTTCCACCATGAAAAAAAAAAACAAATTAACTAGTATGTTACAAAATATCGATTAATTCAATATTTTGGTTACATTGGTAAAAAAACATAAGAATTACCAACTTAC
The DNA here is from genome assembly GCF_028751815.1 of Salvia miltiorrhiza. NCBI lineage: Eukaryota > Viridiplantae > Streptophyta > Magnoliopsida > Lamiales > Lamiaceae > Salvia > Salvia miltiorrhiza. The sequence continues at coordinate 57,715,218 of NC_080388.1, forward strand.
AATGTTGCCGTTGGTAAATTCAATTTAATTTTTATTTATTATTCAGAAATATAAATAATATTTCATGAGATTTTTGGAGGAGCGCGGCGTGGGTGTTTGCTTACGAGGAGCGGGCGGCGCCTTTGGTCGGGGCGGAGTGCGCGGACCTCTCTTTCCCCAACTCCAACCTTTAAAGATGTTTAGGATGCATTATTTCTTCTTCTCACTCAATTCCCCATTCCAATTGTTGTCGCCGCCATTCACCGCCGCCACCACCCACCGCAACAGCACCACCACTAGGAGATAAAATTCTCTAGCTTTCATCATCTTCTCTGAAAAAAATCGTTTCCCAAACCATTACGAAATATATAGATACTTATTCTCATCTTTAATTAATTGCATGCATATCCTTGTCATGCTTTTTAAATTTATTTACGTCTCATTTATCTCCTGATGAGAAAATATTGTTGAGGAAAAGAAAGGAAAAGTAATATGTGTTGGAATAAAATGACTTAAATAGTCCATAATTACTTTGTAATTAATGGGATTAAATGGCATATTTGGAATCTACATTTTGAGTAGATTAATTTGGTATATTTACTTGTTCAAATCTATTAAGAATTGAATGAGTAATTAAATGCCAAAAGATAGCCATTGAAAATGGAAATGTGGAGTGTCATCCCACATTGGAAAAAATGAGGAAGTTGTAAGCTATTTATAAAGTGCTCTCCACCATAAAGGAACAATCAAGTGTGCTTCTCTATGGTGGACCATATGGTGCACCCAAGTGGGGTTTTGACTTAGCCTTTTAAGGCTAAAACTCAAATTCCTACGAGGAAGGTGCGAAGCACCTTCCGAGTCCGAGTCCGAGTCCGAGGCCGAGCACGTGCACTTTGCACTTCGCTCGTTCGCGTCGTCGCGAGGAGCTTTGATGAGCCTTTAGTTTTGACAAACTAAACGGTGGCTCGTGTGACGTGTCAGTGACGTGGAACATGCGGCTCGGTGACGTGGCACCGCGTGGCGGATAAGGAATCCGGGTGGATGAGGTTGCTGACGTGGCAGCGGTTGGATCAGGCTGGTGAGGTGTGGGTGGTTGGCTCGCACCCCTTTGACCGAACCAGTGCAATGGTTCGGACCATTGGCTTGTTCGAACAGCCACCTCCTGGCAGACACCTCTTCATCGCACACTTCCTTCTCCTATAAATACAGCCCTGCAGAATGAGATTAGACACACAAAAATTAATTCAGATAATTAATTTTACTCATTATCTCCCTTCTAGTTCATACTCAAGTCCCGAGTATTTAGTAGTTCGCCGGAAGTTTGAGTTCCTAGTACAAGGTCTCGTACTCATTCAACCGTTGTATCTTGGGGACATTTGCCATCGAACCGTGTGTATTGTGCGGGGCAATTTTGTCTTACGGAAAAAGAGTCTAACTCTTGCCTCGGTTCCTACATTCACGTCGTTGTTCTGTCCACATTTCTACACCCTTAAATAACAATCGTAAGACAAAATACGTGTAGAAGATGACGACACCACCCAACAACAATGTTCCACCCAACAACAATGCTCCACCAGTTCCGACCAACGTTCCACATGCTCCAGCACCTGCTGCTGCCGAAAAGCTGGAAAAATTCGCAGGTTCTGAGTTTAAACGTTGGCAGTCTAAGATGCTTTTTATCTTACTACCTTGAATATGGCTCGTTTTGTGAATGAATCTCCTCCAACTGTGGGGGAAGACGATACTGATTCGCAACTGCGGATCGCATATGATGCATGGCATCATAGTGACTTTCTATGTCGTAACTATATACTGAATGGGCTAGACAACACTCTCTATAATGTCTACTCTAGCGCCAAGACGTCCAAGGAACTATGGGACTCCTTGGAGACGAAGTACAAGGCAGAAGACGCCGGCTTAAAGAAATTTATAGTCGGTCGTTTTCTAGACTTCAAGATGGTTGATAGCAAAACTGTTGTGGAGCAAGTGCAAGAATTTCAACTGATCTTGCACGACATTCTTGCCGAAGGTATGGAACTGTCTGAATCTTTTCAGGTGGCCGCGGTGATAGAGAAATTACCACCACATTGGAAGGACTTCAAGAACTATCTCAAGCACAAACGCAAGGAGATGGGACTTGAAGACTTGATCGTTCGCTTGAGAATCGAAGAGGATAATAGAATCTCCGAAAACAAGACGAACAAAACTTCCATGGAGGCAAAAGCAAATCTAGCCGAGTCTAGCAACAAGAAGAAACGCAAGTTCAAAGGCAAAAATCCAGACTCAAAAGGTCAGAAGAGGATCAAAGGAGACTGCTTCAACTGCGGCAAACCCGGTCACATGGCAAAAGATTGTCGCAAACCGAAGAAAGACAAGCACAATGGTCACCATCAAGCCCACGTGACGGAGACAAAGTCTGTGCCCCTCGACTTAGGCGAACTTGACTTGTGTGCCGTCGTAGACGAGGTCAATATGGTCGGCAGTCCAAAAGGATGGTGGATCGACACCGGTGCTACCCGGCATATCTGCGCCGACAAGACAATGTTCTCCTCGTATGAAGCTCTCTCCGGCGACAGAAAACTGTATATGGGCAATTCTACCGCATCCTCTATCATCGGAGTTGGAACCATTGTGCTCAAGATGACGTCGGAACTCAAGATAACCCTACAGAAGGTGTTGCATGTTCCCGACATTCGCAAGAACTTGATCTCAGGATCCACTTTGTGCAACGCCGGATTTAGACTAGTGTTTGAAGCAGGCAAAGTTGTAATGACCAAGAATGGTCACTATATAGGAAAAGGCTACCTAGATAATGGCCTTTTCAAGCTTAATGTTATCCCTGTACTTGTACGTGATAATGAAATAAAGAAAAAGGTTACTTACTTGGTTGAGTCTCCTAATTTATGGCATGATAGATTAGGACATGCAAATCTAAACACACTACGTCGTTTAGTAAATTTAGACTTATTGCCAAAGATGTCTTTCAATCAACATCAAAAATGTGAAATTTGTGTTGAAGCAAAAATGGCAAAATCTACTTTTCATTCAGTGGAAAGATCAACGAAACCTCTTGAATTGATTCACACCGATCTATGTGATTTAAAACTTGTGCAAACAAGAGGTGGAAAGAATTACTTTATAACATTTATAGATGATTGCACAAGATTTTGCTATGTGTATCTTTTGAGAAGCAAAGACGAAGCATTCGAAGCTTTCAAAACATACAAAAATGAAGTTGAGAATCAACTTAACACCAAGATCAAAATGATTCGAAGTGATCGAGGTGGCGAGTACGTTGCACCTTTTGAGAATTTTTGTCGTGAAAATGGCATTATTCATCAAACGACTGCACCTTATTCTCCACAATCAAATGGTGTTGCAGAACGAAAGAATAGAACTTTGAAAGAAATGATGAATGCTATGTTGATAAGCTCAGGCCTATCACATAACATGTGGGGGGAAGCTATTCTTTCGGCTAATAAAATTTTGAATAAATTACCCCAAAAGAAACAAGAAAAAACCCCATATGAATTATGGAAAGGAAGCCGTCCTATAAATATACAAAAGTGTGGGGGTGCTTAGCAAAAGTTGAAGTACCTAAACCCAAACAAATAAAAATAGGACCAAAAACTGTTGATTGCATCTTCATTGAATATGCAAACAATAGTAGTGCGTACCGATTCTTGGTACACAAATCGGAAGTACCCGATATGAATGAGAGAATGATTATAGAATCAAGAAATGCCATATTCTTTGAAAAAATATTCCCCAAGAAAGAGAAGAATGATATAAGTTCGAAAAAGAGAACTTATGATGAAATTTCGCTTAAGAATAACGGACCAACACGTGAACTAACACCGCAACCAAGACGCAGAAAGCGAACAAAAACTGCGAAAACCTTTGGTCCGGATTTCGTAGTTTATACTTTAGAAGACGAACCAAAGACAATCAAGGAAGCATTGTCTGGTCCTGATGCCGATCTATGGCGTGAAGCTATCAATAGTGAAATCGAGTCAATCTTATCCAATCACACTTGGCTTATTGTTGATCTTCCTCCGGGAAATAAACCTTTGGGTTGCAAGTGGATTCTTAAGAAGAAATATAAAGCCGATGGATCTATTGATAAGTATAAAGCACGTTTGGTAGTTAAAGGCTACAAACAAAAGGAAGGGTATGATTACTTTGATACATATTCTCCAGTCACTAGAATTACATCCATTAGAATGCTACTTGCTATAGCAGCATTATATAATCTTGAGATACACCAAATGGATGTAAAAACAGCATTTCTAAATGGAGATTTAGAAGATGAGATATATATGGAACAACCCGAAGGGTTTGTGATTCCCGGTCAAGAAAAGAAAGTTTGTAAACTTGTAAAGTCTTTGTATGGACTCAAACAAGCTCCCAAACAGTGGCATGAGAAATTTGACCAAGCAATGATGGCAAACGGATTCAAAATCAATGAATGTGATAAATGTGTATACATTAAAGGAACATCGGACAATTTTGTCATTGTTTGTCTCTACGTTGATGATATGCTAATTATGGGCAGCAACAATAAAATAATCATAGAAACCAAGGGGATGTTAAAGAGAAACTTTGACATGAAAGATATGGGATTAGCTGACGTGATTCTAGGAATTAAAATCCTTAGAACACCCGAGGGAATAGTCTTATCACAATCTCACTATGTTGAGAATGTACTTAAGAAATTCAAAGCTTTTGATCTGCCTCCGGCTAAAACACCTGTTGACTTAAGTATACACTTAGCCAAAAATCGAGGAGAACCCGTATCACAATCGGACTATGCTAGAATTATTGGAAGCCTAATGTACTTATCAAATTGTACAAGGCCGGACATAGCATATTCTATTAGCAAATTGAGTCGGTTTACAAGTAATCCTGGAAATGATCATTGGACCGCATTAATAAGAGTGTTGAGATACTTAAAACACACAATATCTCATAGTATACACTATTCGAGATATCCCGCTGTTTTGGAAGGGTATTGTGATGCCAATTGGATATCCGACACTAAAGACTCTAAATCCACAAGTGGGTTTGTATTTACCATTGGTGGAGGAGCAATATCATGGAAATCTTCTAAGCAAACATGTATAGCCCGATCTACAATGGAATCGGAATTTATTGCTTTAGAGAAAGCCGGCGAAGAAGCCGAATGGTTAAGAAACTTCTTAGAAGATATCTCATGTTGGGAAAAACCTTTGCCTCCTGTTATGATACATTGCGATAGCATGGCTGCCATAGGGAGAGCAAAGAATAGTTTGTATAACGGTAAATCTCGACACATTCGTCGAAGACATAATACCGTTAGACAATTGATCACTACAGGAATAATGTGCATTGACTATGTAAAGTCAAAAGACAATATTGCGGATCCGTTTACTAAAGGTATTAATCGTGCTCAATTGTATAACGCAGTAAGGGGAATGGGATTAAAATCCACACGTTAAGAACTTTCATAGTGGTAACTCAACCATGATGACTGGAGATCCCAAGAACATGGTTCAATGAGACAACTAAATTATGGAAGTTCAAGTTAAGCACTTGAAACTTTCAAAATCCATTCTCATAGCTGTTCAAGTGCAAAGCCTGCAGCTTGTGGTAAAGGGTAAGCCATCAAAAGCTTTTAATGATTCCTATAGCTTTATTAGGTGGAGTATGGCAGGATACTCTTTATAGGAGATCACCTATACAAGTGAAGAAGTGGGGCCGCTTCAAATTATCAATAACACTTGTGAATCCAAGAAATGGTCCAAGGCCGAAATGGACACAACGTGAGAACGAAAGATATTAGATCTATTATTGTGTGTATGTTGTTGACTAGGTTTACACAAAAGTTGATCGGTTCAAGACATCATGTTCACCGAGCAACGAGTAAATCCGATGGCATTACACTAAGGAAGGTTCAAAGCTAACAACTACCTATCCTAATGCAATAATGGATCGTCGGGACTTAGTTTTTTGCATTTGCATTAATCATCATTCATGTGGGGGATTGTTGGAATAAATGACTTAAATAGTCCATAATTACTTTGTAATTAATGGGATTAAATGACATATTTAGAATCTACATTTTGAGTAGATTAATTTGGTATATTTACTTGTTCAAATCTATTAAGAATTGAATGAGTAATTAAATGCCAAAAGATAGTCATTGAAAATGGAAATGTGGAGTGTCATCCCACATTGGAAAAATGAGGAAGTTGTAAGCTATTTATAAAGTGCTCTCCACCATAAAGGAACAATCAAGTGTGCTTCTCTATGGTGGACCATATGGTGCACCCAAGTGGGTTTTGACTTAGCCTTTTAAGGCTAAAACTCAAATTCCTACGAGGAAGGTGCGAAGCACCTTCCGAGTCCGAGGCCGAGCACGTGCACGTCGCACTTGTGGCAATGGGCGCTTTGTAGGCGCACTTTGCACTTCGCTCGTTCGCGTCGTCGCGAGGAGCTTTGAGGAGCCTTTAGTTTTGACAAACTAAACGGTGGCTCGTGTGACGTGGCAGTGACGTGGAACATGCGGCTCGGTGACGTGGCACCGCGTGGCGGATAAGGAATCCGGGTGGATGAGGTTGCTGACGTGGCAGCGGTTGGATCAGGCTGGTGAGGTGTGGGTGGTTGGCTCGCACCCCTTTGACCGAACCAGTGCAATGGTTCGGACCATTGGCTTGTTCGAACAGCCACCTCCTGGCAGACACCTCTTCATCGCACCCTTCCTTCTCCTATAAATACAGCCCTGCAGAATGAGATTAGACACACCAAAATTAATTCAGATAATTAATTTTACTCATTATCTCCCTTCTAGTTCATACTCAAGTCCCGAGTATTTAGTAGTTCGCCGGAAGTTCGAGTTCCTAGTACAAGGTCTCGTACTCATTCAACCGTTGTATCTTGGGGACATTTGCCATCGAACCGTGTGTACTGTGCGGGGCAATTTTATCTTACGGAAAAAGAGTCTAACTCTTGCCTCGGTTCCTACATTCACGTCGTTGTTCTGTCCACATTTCTACACCCTTAAATAACAATATGCTTGGTAGCTTAAATTGCAACACTTTAATCTGTGGATTATATTTGGTTCGAGTCTTTTACACGAAAATAAATTCAATTAGCTCATGAAATGCAACATTTAGCTTTTTTTATACAGTACTTTTAAAGATATGGATAATTTTGAAAATAATATAAAAAGTACAGATGAAAAGTGATATTAATTGACGTAGTAATCTGTAAGATCTTCACGGGAAGGGTAGAGTAACTTTTATAGAAATTAAAGTCCAAACTAAGATATCTATATATTATACTCTCTATAGGAAAATTTTCTACATGAAAATTTCTCGCCAAAAACACATATTCCATGCAAAAAGTATTACTTTTGTGGGACAAAATGATATATACTCATTTTGAAAGACAAAACTTAAAAAATACCTATCTTTTATAAAATATATAAATATACCCATTTAGGACATGTTTACCCTTATGTCGAGCATTAGTGTATTTTGTACTATTGCTCGACCACTGATGCTCAACTTGTAATCAATAAATGTTGAGAATTAATGTATTTTCTAAGAATACTCGATTGCTCAACTCGCAATGATTGAGCATGTCGAGCAATAATACATTTATCACAAATAAGCTAATGCTCGACATGCTCAATTAATGCATGTCGAGCATTAGCAGTAAATGCATTAGTCGAGCATGTCGAGCAAAGTTCGCGATTTTCAGCATTTTTTATGAATTAAGTATAAGGGTAACTTTGTCCTTTCAAGCTCAAAATGAGTAGTTTTTACAGTGGGTATTTTTTATTTTTTGTCTTTGAGAATGGGTAAAAACAACCATTAACCCTACTTCTTTTATTACTCCTCAAAAATTCACTCAATCCTTTTGTTTTACAAATACTATTTTATTTTATATATTACTTATGTAGATTAACTCCATATCCCATTTTGTCAGACTCACTTTCACGCAAAGAAAATACTCCCTCTGTCCCCGACTATCTTGAGATCATTTTTTTGGGCACGGAAATGAAGGAAATAATGTTTATTTATCTACAAACATGCTGAGTCGATTGAAATTCCCCAAATATCTACTCTAACACGTGAATTTATAAATTTTACATTAATTTTTTTAAATTCCAATACTCTATAACAGTGTATATATAGAACATGTACATTGCATATACAAACTTTTTTTCAATAGCCGCAATCTACATTCTATTCAAATCCTTCTACATTCTGTTCAACACCCTTCTACATTCTATATATATTCTACATTTTACATCCTGATCCAGAGAGAGTTCAAATCCTCCAGTTACTACAGATTCATTGTGTTCAAAAACTTCAATGATCGGGATGTGGCCACTCTTCAACGAGCTTCGCCCTTTGGCAATGTCACTTGCAGTTAAAACGAGATTGATAAAATGTTATGATATGCCTTCAACCAAAAATGATGAGCGCTAAATAATTTTGAGTGCATATTCCATGATATAGTATTATGATTTATATATCAAGTTTTATGATTAAATGAATACATAAATATATATTGATATAGATATAACTTATCAGAAGGTATGTTTAGAAAAACATTAGATATTGGAAATTTATCTGAAATAGTCCAAATGCATCAAATTAGTTCAATTGACAAATCAAGTTTGGATCTTTAACTTATAATTCTACAAATTTAGTTCTTCGAATTTCTTTCTATATTATACTTTGCCTCTAATACTCCGCCTCATATTTTTATTTGTTGGACTTTTACTTTTACTAATATAGTTTGAAATATTGTGCTGGCATCATTATTAAATCAAATTCCTAATCAATTATGGACTTATCTAAAACAGAGTTTATTGCATTCAAATAATTGAAATTCAGTTTTTGCAGCAGCTCAGTGTTTTCTTCTTCCTTTGGTTTTTTCATATATCACAATTCGTGTATTTTCATATAGAGCTCTTAGCATTTAAAGTTAGGTTGAGCTCGATTTTATGCGTATTGTATTCAAAGTCAGTTTCACATTCAATAAAAATTATTTCTCTTTTGCCCATGGACGTATATCCATATTGGATCAAACCACGTAATTGTATGAGTGATTTATTATGTTCTTGCTTTTTGAGCAATTGTCTTGTGTTTTGTGTTTTCTTGGCGATTCATACAAGTTTTGCTCAACAACATTACATTTGAATGTTTTCCGAATGAATATTTGCAGTAAGTTAGTTTTTATATTGAACTAGTACACCCATTCGTGCAATGCACGATCAACGTCGAAATTAAACGATATATTTAAATAATAAATATAATTATTAAATAAAATCAAAATATAAATAAACATGAAACATGTTTAAAAATTAAAATAAAATAATTCATGTCAATTACTCAATAAAATCCTGAATTTGAAAATATAAATTTTCAACTTTGTATAAAATTCAATGATGATTTCAGTTATTAAATAAATTTAAAAATTATTCAATGGTGAAAATTAGCATTACACATTATTATTATAGGGTATTACATGTCATAATAAATAAACAAATAAATAAATATTTTAATGCACAAACATAAATAAAAAAGTCGTAAAATTTTAATGAATAGAGATAAAAAAAATATATTTTAAATTTTAATTTTTTTTCATAACTATTCGTTTTAAATTTATTTTTCATGATTTTTATACTATATTAAATTTAAGAAGCATATTTTAGAAAAGAATTTTACTATATTGAATATTTTTTCATGAATCAAATTTAACTTTATTTTACAATATGTAGATTTTAATAAATTAGATTTAAATAAGCTTAACAATTTTAGAATTTTAATTTTAATAGTGCAATATTATTTCATTGTTGATGCGCGCTTTATATTTACTTATTTTTGTGTATGTTTTTGTTAGATATTGAGTATATCAAAAATATATGTGGAGGTGGTGCATATATCTTTGAAAATTTATACGAAGGTTTGTGTTTTAAAAAACGCATGCTAGTGATGAAATGTGCAAATTTGTAGTGATACATGCAGGATCCTGTTTGTTTGTTTGTTTTTTTTTTTAAGGATGCAGGATCCTGTTTTCAAAATAATAAATTGATTGCTTTATTTATTTAGTTGTCAATTTTAGAGTAGTGGATAAGTATGTGTCTAACTGACACTTAAATAGATATATACATGTTTAATTTTATATTTATCTTTTAAGTTGGTCAACATTGTGGTTAGTGGGATACAGAGTTAATTTAACGTGAGGAAATTGCTGTAAATAATGTGAGTAAACTGCCGTTAAATAGTTAATAAGATTTTGTTAAAAATTTAGCGTTAACCATTTTTTCGTTAAACCGCTTCTTTATATAATATATAGATGGGAATTCGAAAAATTGGTCAAAGTTTATTTTTTTTTTTTAAAATCCGCCTCATTAGAAAATAACGTTAATTTTGTACCGCGTTAATTTTCCAAATCCAATTACTGAAATTACTTCAAATTTAAAGATTGAAATATGTCAAATTTGTGCCGCGAATTGAAATTTAACGATTGAGATATAAGGTCTGACGAGGAAGACATGAGTTTATCTCTTAAATTCATTTTTTTTTCTTTGTCTCAATTTGTTGTGAAAGGTGGCTTCGTTTTTGGCTGCACGTTTGATTCCTCTGGCGGTTTGATTCCTCTGGCGGTTGATTCCTCTGGCGGTTTGATTCCTCTGGAAGATGATTTCTCTGGCGTCATTCCTCTGGAGTCATTTCTCTGGCGTCATTCCTCTGGAGTCATTTCTCTGGCGTCATTCCACGCTGGTCAGAGGGATAGCATGAGTTGTGCAGATGAAGTATTATAAGTTGCGTTTCTTATTTACTTCATGTATTACGTTTCTGTTGAAGCGGTGTCGTTTCTAGCTCAATGTTGAGTGAGTTAGTTAGGGTTATAAATTCGATCTTTCACAGTGAATTATGTACTGTAACAAGAAAGAAATGAGTGTAGTTGGTGTGAGTGCTGTGTAATCTTCTTGAGTTGCGTTTCTCAAGATTTCCAGTCACGTTCTGTAATTCCGGCGAGCTCTCAAATCTGTCAATAAAATTTCTCTTCACCCTCCGTGGACGTAGGTCGTTAGTGGCCGAACCACGTAAATCTTCTTCTTCGTTTTCTGTTATTCTCTGTTTTGATCTTACATTTGGCGCCGTCTGTGGGAATCGGATCCACAACGATGACTTCGTTTTCATTTGATTTCGAGAAGTTCAATGGGAAAAATGATTTTTCATATGGAAGATCAAGATGGAAGCCACGCTCATTCATCAGTGATTGGATGATGCATTGAATGCTAAATTGGTGGATTCCAAGGAAGATGACAAGGGAGGCAGGATGAGTCGTCAAGAGATGGACAAGAAAGCCCGCAGCGCGATCCTCCTATGTCTTGGCGATCGAGTTTTACGTGAGGTGTCAAGGGAAGATACCGCAATCAAGGTATGGAAGAAACTCAATTCTCTCTATATGGCTAAAACCATGGCGAATAGATTGTTTGTTAAACAACATCTATTTCAATTCAAAATCTTGGATGATAAGGATTTATCTGAACAACTTGATGATTTTCAAAAATCGTTGGATGATTTTGAATGTGTTGATGGAGAGATGAAGGATGAGGATAAGGCATTGTTATTACTGAATGCATTGCCTAAATCCTATGAGCATCTGAAAGATGCTCTGTTGATTGCCAAGGAGGATCTGATTACACTGGAAGATGTTCTTGGGGTTCTCAAAGGAAAGGAAAAGAACAAGAGTGCAGTAGATAAGCAATCTTCTCATCATGAAAGCCTAAACATTCAGAAGGGAAAGCCCACTAAATTCAAGAAAGCAAATTCTCAGGGAAAGAAAGGTGCTCAACAGAAACACAAGGATGGTGATGGAGAAGATGTGAAAAAATATTTTCACTGCAAGAAACCGGGGCACATCAAGAAGAATTGCTATTCTTGGAAAAAGAAAATGCAACAACAGGGCACAAATCAGAACCAGAATTCTGCAGATGTGGCTGAGGAGACAGAAAACAATGAAGCTCTGAATGTGATGAAATCTACTATGGGAGATTCTTGGATTCTGGATTCTGGATGTTCCTTCCACATGTCACCCAACAAAGAATGGTTCATCGACTTGAAAGAAGAAATCAAAGGAACAGTCATTTTGGGGAATGATCAGATTTGTCAAGTCAGAGGCATTGGGAGTATCAAGATAAGAGTTCACAACAATTCCATAAGAACCTTATCTGATGTTCGATATATTCCTGAGATCAAAAGGAATCTGATATCTTTGGGAATTCTAGAAAAGAAAGGTTTTGATTTCAAGTCACATGCTGGATCCATCCTTGTTTTGAAGGGATCAAATGTGATACTGAAAGGCATAAGGAGAAATGGCCTTTATCATATGGATGGAAGCACCATTGTTGGAGAATCAGCAATAGCATCTCATGACAAAGGGAAGCTATGGCATGGCAGGCTGGGGCATTTAAGTGAGAGTGGCATGAATCATCTGGCTAAGAGAGGAATTCTTAATGAAGGTGGAGCATTCAAACTTGAAAGCTGTGAATACTGCACTCTGGCTAAGAGCAAGAAGCTCCCATACCCTGAAGGCAAGCATATTTCAACCAAACCTCTTGAATATGTGCATGCTGACTTGTGGGGCCCCAGCAGAACTGCCACGATTGGAGGAGGAAGGTATTTCCTATCCTTAATAGATGACTTCTCTAGAAAACTGTGGTTATATGTGATGAAGTCAAAGGATGAGACCTTTGTGAAGTTTAAGATATGGAATCAATCTGTTGAGATTGAAAAGGAGTTGAAGTTGAAATGTCTGAAAACAAACAATGGTCTTGAATTCTTATCAAATGAGTTCAAGACCTACTGTGATGCAAAAGGGATCAAAAGGCATACCACCGTTCCAAGGAACCCTCAACAAAATGGGGTAATTGAAAGGATGAACAGAACAGTCTTAGAGAGAGTAAGATGTATGTTGCTGTCAGCAGAACTATCAAAGACATTTTGGGGGGAAGCTGCATCTACTGCTGCCTATCTAATAAATAGATGTTCTTCCTCTGCCATCAACCATGAAGTACCAGAAGAGAAATGGTCAGGGAGATCAGTAAACTACAGCTATCTCAGAACTTTTGGATGTCTTGCCTATGCTCACATTAAGCAAGACAAGCTGGAAGCAAGAGCAAAAAGGTGCTTATTTCTGGGATATCCTGAAGGTACTAAAGGGTACAGACTGTGGTGTTTAGAGCAGGGGGAAGGAAAGATCATTATAAGCAGGGATGTAACTTTTGATGAAGGGAAGATGCCCTATCAAAAGTTGACTGGTATTCTCCCTGAAAAACAGACAGAAGCAGACAGAGGTAAAGCAGAGGTGGAGGTGGAGCTGAATCCACAGCCTGATGATCCTCAACTCCAACATTCCTCAGATGATGAAGATCAGGGATATGAGTCAGATATCCCAACAAATCAAGAGCAGCAGGATCTTGGTCAATACCAATTGGCCAGAGACAGGGTGAGAAGATCAACTCAACCACCTATCAGGTTCAGAGATGAAAGTCTCACAGCATATGTACTAATGGTTGCATCTGATACTTTGCATTCAGAACCAAACAATTATTCTGAAGCAATTAAGAGTCCAGATAAAGAGAGGTGGCTGAAGGCCATGAAAGAAGAGATAGATTCTTTGATGAAAAACTTTACATGGATTCTTGTGAACAGACCACTTGATCAGAAAACAATAGGATGCAAGTGGATATTCAAAAGAAAGATTATGAGATTTCTGAAAGGTTCTGCATCAACTGGTATTCTATTTGAAAAGATAAAAGACTTCAATGGGGAAGCTCTAGAAGGATTTGTAGATTCTGACTATGCTGCAAATGTTGGCACAGGAGGTCACAAACTGGTTATGTATTTTTACTGTATGGTTCTGCAATATCATGGAAATCCAGTCTGCAAAGTGTAGTATCTTTGTCTACAACAGAATCTGAGTACATGGCTCTCACAGAGGCAGTAAAGGAGTCAATATGGCTTAAAGGAATACTAAAGGAATTTGGGATTCGGCAGAAATCAGTGAATGTCTATTGTGACAGTCAGAGTGCTATATGTTTGACAAAACATAGCGTATTCCATGAAAGATCAAAGCATATAGATGTCCGACATCATTTTGTCAAAGACATTGTTGCTAAAGGGTTGGTCAAAGTTCTTAAGATTGGAACAGAAGATAATCCAGCTGATATGTTAACCAAGGTTCTTCCTTCTACCAAATTTAACCACTGTAGAAGATTGATCAACTTGGTGTCATGCTGTGATCTCTGAAGTGGAAGGGATGCCCTGTAGTGGGGCATGGTTTTGAGGGGAAGGAGATACATATTTTGTTGGCAGCAATTTCTTGCCAAGGTGGAGATTGTTGTGAAAGGTGGCTTCGAATTTGGCTGCACGTTTGATTCCTCTGGCGGTTGAATCCTCTGGCGGTTGATTCCTCTGGCGGTTTGATTCCTCTGGCGGTTGATTCCTCTGGCGGTTTGATTCCTCTGGAAGATGATTTCGCTGGCGTCATTCCTCTGGAGTCATTTCTCTGGCGTCATTCCACGCTGGTCAGAGGGATAGCATGAGTTGTGCGGATGAAGTATTTTAAGTCGCGTTTCTTATTTACTTCATGTATTACGTTTCTGTTGAAGCGGTGTCGTTTCTAGCTCAATGTTGAGTGAGTTAGTTAGGGTTATAAATTCGATCTTTCACAGTGAATTATGTATTGTAACAAGAAAGAAAGGAGTGTAGTTGGTGTGAGTGCTGTGTAATCTTCTTGAGTTGCGTTTCTCAAGATTTCCGGTCACGTTCTATAATTCCGGCGAGCTCTCAAATCTGTCAATAAAATTTCTCTTCACCCTCCGTGGACGTAGGTCGTTAGTGGCCGAACCACGTAAATCTTCTTCTTCGTTGCATTCTGTTATTCTCTGTTTTGATCTTACACAATTGATAATACAATTTTCCTCTAATTATCGGAGGTTCGAGTTAAACTATTTTTGATAATTTGAAAAAGAAAATAAATAGTCATAAGAAATAACAAATAACAAAGCAACTAATGCAAATAAACTTTTAGTATTCAATGGGTACTAATCTATTACAAAAATTATAGAATTCAAAGATAATTTGAGTTAATCAAAACCAACTATACTACTAGTATTCAATGTAATCCAAAATCATTGGAGGGCTATTTGGTTGATGGCATGGAGTCATTTACAAACTCATACCACTTTCATTTCCCACTGCATCTGGAGAGCAACACCTGGAATGTTGAATAGCCTATGCTTGCCGACCACTATTCTCATTCTTATCACTTTCCTTAAACACAATATTCTTTATTATTCTCTTCAAACGCACAATATTTTTTTGCAGTGTTTAAATAAACATATTCTTTTTTTTTTTATCATATTATCACATAGGACTATAAATATTTTTAGATTATAATTAGAAATTATAAATATTTATTTTTTCAAATTTATTTAAATGAAATTATTAATTTATTATAAATTTAATTTAATTTGGAGCTATTAAATATTAGGATATGATGATAAATTTTTAATTATTATTTTAAATTGAGACTATAAAGAGTAAAATCCGAGCTATGAATAGAATCATCCTATATTAAGTTTTAACTTAAAATTAGTTCAGTCCAAAATGATTAAAAAATTGAAACAAAGTTATTGTGTCTATAATGTGTGATGCCAACAGGAAAAAGTAGACTTTACCTCAACACGATTTTCCAACCCTTCCTCTTCTTAGCTCATTCAATCATCACTGAAGCACTGAAATCGTCGTTGAATAAAGTGTTTGTTTTCCAACCTATTTCAAAAATCAAATTCTAAAGGGTTAATGGTTGTTTTTACCCATTTTCAAAGATAAAAAATAAAAAATACTCATTATAAAAGAAAATTATAAAACTATTCATTTTAAGCTTGAAAGGACAAAGCTACCCTTACTTAATTCATAAAAAAATCTGAAATCGCGAACTTTGCTCGACATGCTCAACTAATGCACGTCAAGCATGTCGAATATCAATGGTAAATACACTAATGCTCGACATGCATTAGTCGAGCATGTCTAACATTGCGTATGTGTGATAAGGTAAGTTCTATCCTACATCAAGGTCTCCAGCACTCCTACCTCAGATGCGCGACACGTGTTCCAAATAACTTTATAGCCTTTAATAAATTTAAATCCAAAATAAACATAACAGTGTTAACTTTCGTTTATGTAATCATTTGTAGTAAACCCATTTTTCAAAGTTACCGTGCGACGGTATGTAGTGGCGTGATGGTCGACGGTCAATGGTAATTATGGTAGTAGATTATTTTCTTATAAATTAGTATAATAAATAAATTAAAATATTAATATAATTTAAATTTGAATTGATATAAGAACAAAAGAGACCCAGTGGATACAATATAACTAGTGTGTAACCCGTCGAATTTCGACGGGTATCATTTGATGTTATAATTTATATAAAAAAAATGTAAAAATTATTTCTTAATATATTTATAAATTATGGATATTATTCACTAAAAAAACTGTTAACATAATATAGGTCTGCGTTACACATCAAACTAAAATGAAAAAAATAATTAAAGATGACTTTCATCCTTAACATGACTTAGCAAAACGTATATTCGAAAAAATTATTTGCCAGTCACTACTATTTGCCATTCATACCCACAACCCGCGGATACGCGCCACCAGTCGAGTATCCGCCACCCGTCGGATACCCGCCACCCGCTACCCATCGTGGCTTAAGAGGTAGGGGCGCTACTGTTTTTGGACGTCCTGCAATCAACCACCAAACAAATGCAATAAACCACACAACACATAAATCACCACAAAACTGCAGCAAATTTTAGAACCAACAATTAAAATATTTTACAGTCAAATGCATTGTGAAAGAAGCTTGGACCTAATAAAGCAACATCCAAGCTATTAATGTTCACTATAAATATCGAAATAGGGAAAGATAAAATGACCATGATAGTCTAAATTTGAATAGAACTCCACTAATCTAGCTAAACCATGCTTTACCTTCAATTCAGTTGTAATACAACTTAATTAAGATTAAATATTTTCAGTAAGGTGAGAGGCCAACCTCCAATGAAATGCAGAAGCCCCAAACCCATGAATAAGAATAATGGGCAGCCCCTCTCCTTCCACTACATAATGTATTTTCTTATCATGCGTAATTATATCCCTTTGGTTTGAATGACAATTCCTCCAAAACTAAATCAGAGAAAGCAATCTGACATCCTTCTGCCATTAAAAAATAAAATTAAAAAAGAAAAGTTCAATTGCCAAAATCACAGCATTAATTAACCATCCAAAAGAAAAAGAAAAATAAAAAAATAAATGTTTGCCTTTGAGTTTGTGGGCTCTGCAGCAACAATTGAAGCTGAAGCTCTAGCAGCAACAATTTCATTAAACAAAAACCTCTCATACTCAACCCACACTTGCTTCCTTCGTATTATTATAGAAACAATGAGAAACAACAAACATGGGCTTCTTCAATAATAAAAATCTGGAATTTGAATCGATGCAGAGCGGAAAGGGAGAAAATAACCCTAATAATATGTGTCGATCTCAATTTTTCAATAACGAAACCCGAATAAAGAAATGTAGCCTATTCCGTCTAATTAATCGAAAAAGCAAAGGAAAAACGGTACCTTGAGGCAGTGATCTGCACCGTATATTGAGATGCCCACAAGGTTTTTACCTTTTCTGAAATATCAATAGAAAACACCAACTCGTGAAAGAAAGTAATTCAGAACAAAATGGTTTACACCAGATAGAAATATTAATCTCGATTATTCTAATAGTTAAAAACCCTACTGTTCAATCCATAAATCCTCAGATACATCACGCAATTAGGAAACGAAATCAACCCACAACTAACAGAATTCGACAATGCATAAAAGGTGCAGAGATCGTAAGGTTAACTAATCCACAATCAAAAGCCAGAAATCGAAATCTAGAATTCGTAGCTCTCAATTGGCATTACATCGATCTCTAAACACAGAATAAGCCAAAAAAACTTGAGAAAATAAATGAATTCTAACAAACAAACTATCGATAATTACGTTACCTGTTGTAACCTATGAAAGGGATCAAGGACCGAGACTCTCTTCTAAGAGAAAACACGGAATGCAGTTCCTCTTCTTCTTCAATCCAGCCTGTCCATAATTAAATTGAAATCACCCATCAAAACCCATCGAAAATCAGCCCATCTTCAATCAAAAATCAAAGAAATGTAGCATATTCCGTCTATTTAATCGAAAAAGCAAAGGAAAAGCGGTACCTTGAGGCAGTGATCTGCACCGTATATTGAGATGCCCACAAGGTTTTTACCTTTTCTGAAATATCAATAGAAAACACCAACTCGTGAAAGAAAGTAATTCAGAACAAAATGGTTTACACCAGATAGAAATATTAATCTCGATTATTCTAATAGTTAAAAACCCTACTGTTCAATCCATAAATCCTCAGATACATCACGCAATTAGGAAACGAAATCAACCCACAACTAACAGAATTCGACAATGCATAAACGGTGCAGAGATCGTAAGGTTAACTAATCCACAATCAAAAGCCAGAAATAGAAATCTAGAATTCGTAGCTCTCAGTTGGCATTACATCGATCTCTAAACACAGAATAAGCCAAAAAAACTTGAGAAATTAAATGAATTCTAATAAACAAACTATCGATAATTACGTTACCTGTTGTAACCTATGAAAAGGGATCAAGGACCGAGACTCTCTTCTAAGAGAAAACACGGAATGCAGTTCCTCTTCTTCTTCAATCCAGCCTGTCCATAATTAAATTGAAATCACCCATCAAAACCCATCGAAAATCAGCCCATCTTCAATCAAAAATCAACCCCCATTAACACCCATGTTTCGAAAATCCAACAATTAAATCGAAACTCAGCCCCCATTAGTTACCCACTGCCAAATTGAAATAAATCCAACAATTAGAATCCTACCTGGCTCGCAACTGGCGGACTGCTCTGGTCGCGACGGGCGGGGCGGTGCGAAGGGGTCTGGTCGCGCCTCAGAGGACCGGACTGCGGCGAATCGAAGCAAGAGATGGAAGGTCTGTGAAATTCGGATTTGGGAATTTTGGGGGAGAAAGAACCGGTGTGGAGATGGGAGGGGGCAGATCGCGGCGGGAAAGGGAGCGGGGTGGTCCGGCGAAGCAGATCGCAGCGGTGGGAGGGGCGGGGTGCACGGTGGGGCAGATTGCGGCGGTGGGGGAGGGGAGAATCGTGAGAGACGGGAGAAAGGTGAATTGATTTTAGGTTTTGGGAATTGGAGGTAGAGAAATGTTAAGATTTTGTATTTTAAAATAAAAAATAAGTGACGTGGATGCATTTTGCCACGTAGGATGTATATTTTAAAGCTAGAAGCTCTAGAATTGCAGGGATTTTGAATGGTGAATTCTTAGATATGCCACGTAGGAGAGTGAATTAAGGAGAGGCCAGGAATCGCTAATCGTATTTTGAATGGTGAATTCTTAGATATGCCACGTAGGAGAGTGAATTAAGGAGAGGCCAGAAATCGCTAATCGTATTTTGAATGGTGAATTCTTAGATATGCCACGTAGGAGAGTGAATTAAGGAGAGGCCAGGAATCGCTAATCGTATTATATATTGATTTGTTTTATAAAGTGGAGGCATATTTTATTTTTTATTTTCGAAAATGGGTATATATGTTTTACAAGTTACAACAATTAGATGTGTTTGTTTGTAAACTAACCACCCCAAAACCCAAAGGAAAACCAAAAACCTGAAAAGAAAAGGCACAGAAATGGCGACAACTCCTTCTACGAAGAGATGGCTTCCTCTCGAAGCAAACCCTGATGTTATGAACCAGGTATTTGAGTTCACTTTATTTTTTTTCCGGAATTTTCGCTTTAATTTTATTTGTAATCACAAAAAGTTATATAGTTGTAGATTTTTTTTTTTTAATTTTGTATTCCCTAACAATTTGATATACTCAGAAAGTTTGATTTGGGTGTTTGGAGTTAAAAATAGATTTTGATAGTGGATCATGTATGTATTGAAATACCAAAACACGAAGGGATGAATCGTGGAAACATGAAAAACTACAAAAGAAAAAGGAAAAATAAAACTGAGATTTGTATTATATGATGAGTTATTGAAGAATGTTAATTGTATGAGCAGTTTCTTTGGGGACTTGGTGTTTCCCCGGATGAGGCAGAGTGCTTTGATGTTTATGGACTTGACGAAGAACTCTTGGCAATGGTTCCACAGCCGGTACTCGCTGTGTTGTTCCTCTACCCCATAACGCCAAAGGTAAGTTTATGTTTTGAAAATCGCTACTTGTTTGTTTTGTTGAACTTGAGGTCATGCTCAGTCTTCTTTTTGTGTTCCTGATCATCAGCATTAAAGACACACCCTTGGACAAGTAAACAATTGAATTTTCTAATGAAATGTGGATTCACTAATGGCATTCCATTGCAAGCTCATATTCCTTTTGTCTAAATTTGACCACAAAGTGCTCGTGCCATTTGTTGTATATCTCATATTGAATGGCTTGTATTCTTATGTATGTATGTAAATGACAATACTATGTTTGTACAGAGTGAGGAAGAGAGGATTCAACAAGATAGTTCGACAAAGGTCAGCACCACTACCTCAATGTCATATCATCAAGAGCTTATTATTTTGGACTAGCATGTTCCTTTTTCTCTGTAACCGATGAATGTGTTTACAGTCTTAGTTCTGAAGAAGAATTGGAAGCTGATTTATGGTTGAGATATCATGCTTGCAATTGCATTTAATGTCCATTTTGATTGAGATTGGAAGCTGTAGTATCTAATAATTTGCATCTAATGCTTTTGGTTTCTTTTTTTGGCTATATTTGACGTGATAGTATAAGAAGTGCAGTCATGGTAGTTTATAAACTAGAAGTTTATTTTTTCCTTATTAAGGTTATCGCTCCTATATATGCTTTCTCACTCAATGAAGCATGCACTTCTTAATATGCCGCAGTTGGTATATAGTGATCGCACTACAGCCTTAACTATTTCATGCATCTTTCACGTGTATAATGGCTCCTCCTATTTGATTATGTATCATCTGAATTTAGATGGTGATATATATATTTTAAGTTCATGATCTGCTGATTTTTTCACCGAGTAATACTCATGTCTCTGCAGGCTTTTTCTTAATTATAAGCATGTGTTAGTTATTAGTTTCCTAGTGCTCTAGGCCATTCATGGACAGTAATCATGGAATTATATCTGTATTGTTTGAATCTTTTTGTTTACCTAGCGTTTTTCACTTTTTATAGTATAAAAGTGCCAAGCATATGTGTCTCTGAAACTCAGACTGCAATGTTGAACGCAATGATTGTTCGGGAAACGTGACTGTAATATGCCTCAAAACCAATGACCAAGGAAAGACCTTTAACTTAGGTACGGGTACTTTCCAGATAGCTTTATAGAAAGGGAAATAGAAAGAATAATCCTAACTCCTAAGGGTAGAAAAAATTCAAAAAGGATCGCAAGAAAACTTAAAAAGGGATCCAAAACAACATTTCTTAGTATCATCCCGATCCTCTGAAAGATGAAGTCCTTCCATATTTAAACAGCACGAACCTTGCAATTTAAAATCTTCAAGATGGCGAAACAAATTTAAATGCCAAGAAAGAAGAGGGCTGGGGGGGGGGATGATTATGAATCACTGATGCAATGAAAACAAGTATATGATGGAGAGAAGAAATAGGGTTTAAGGTAGGGTTAATAAGGAAAAAGGACTTGTTACCCATATAAGCATCCCTCCAGAATCTCAATTTACTACCACTTCTTATAAATACATTTACTAATTGATGGAATTCATGGTAGACTCTAGAAATGCAATCACAAGGACTTTAAAGAGTAGTCCTAGTAGCAATGCCCACATCCCATTTGTTATCTTGCAAACAGTACTTGCATATTATCGCTGTACACCACATAAAACTTAGTCTTATGAATGATGCTACTACAGATTTGAATGAGTCACAAGTTTTGGACCATTTTACTTAACATGTGCTCTATATTTGTAAACTCACATTTGCTTATCCTGAAAATTCTTTGTTTGTGTTGGTAATAAGTACCCATATTCTTGTAACAATAAAATTATGTATATTCAGAAAGTAACTGGGACATGTATACTAATGATATCTGCACTTTCTGGATAATGATATCTGCAATTTATGTGACCTCTTACAGGAATCTAGTGGTGGACCTTACTTTATGAAGCAAACTGTAGGAAATGCCTGTGGAACTGTTGGACTTCTTCATGCTGTTGGTAATGTAACTTCTGAGATAAAACTTGGTAAGCTCTTGGGTTCCAAATCGCCTTCTTTGTGACTAGCCTAATATTTGTACTTCACATGAGATGTGTTCTGCTTTAAATGAGCTTTTGACATTAAACAGCCTGTGCACAGAGTGGAACTGTGGGTACTGCTATTTCATATATGCTGTACTTTTATATCATATCTGCTGATAAGGATTGCTCAGGATACCCTCTTTAAGCTTCTAGAGGGTCAAGTGACTTCAATTAGAGAAGCTATTGGGTCATTCACAACCTCTTGTCTTCAGATGTGTCCTTGACTACATAGCCTAATTAAAAACAACCCCTAGTTGACATATTATGATCCATATATTGCCTGAAACAATGGAAAAAATTTAAGGATGGAACTCTCGATCTATAATATTGGATATTTGTTTATTATCATCTCATATGAGAGACGGTATTGTGTAGGGATGTCCATTTGCCCTAAACCTGCTGGTTAGGACCAAATGGACATGAGCTTTTTGGCCTGTGGAGGCAGTCTGGCTGGCCTGATCGGGTTCCGGACCATCAGCTTTTAGTGTTTGGGTGATAACTTTCTCTAGAAAACTCGATTCATGAACAGTCAGATGCATTGGAGAGCCAATTCAATAATAAGATACAATGATCATTGCACGGCAATTGATAGGTGATTTATAAAATATGTTGACATTTATTGTAAACTTATCGGCCCGGCAGGCTAGTTCGAAACGCAAAGGTGTAGGGTTAGGGCCATTGAACTGAACCAAATAGCTTGAAAGCCCGAACAGCTAGCCAGAGTTCGACTAGGTTGGCCTAATTGATATCCCTAGAATAGTGATTAGTTGCTGAGTGGATGGCGAGGTTAAGAATCTCTCTCTCTCTAACCATACAAGGGTTCAGAATGTGTAATATCTTCAAGAAATGTATTTGAATATATTTCAATTATGCATGCCATAAGTTTCTTCAATTAATTGTGATATGTCCTGTTTAGGTTGTCAGTTGTCTGTTTTTTTTTTTTTGCAGTTGAGGAGTCTTACCTGGACAAATTCTTCAAGGCCACTGCAAATATGGATCCCTCACAGGTCAGTGTGTGCCTTGCTGTCTTCTCTGTATTTATTCCCAATCCCATCTAATATTTCTAAAACTAAATGTTCTGCAGCGTGCGAAATTCCTCGAAAATGATAGAGAAATGGAAGATGCTCATTCAGTTGCAGCAACTGCTGGTGAAACTGAGGTTAGATTTCGACATTTGCATGAAATTTAAAGACATTGTTTTTGTTTTCTTTCTTTCCCAAATAAACATTTTCACCTTCAGTTAACGATGTGACTTGTTAATTGAATTGATGGAAGCAACTTTTTATTTTTTACTTGTTTTTCTATATTGTACTCGTATTGGACTGAGTGTCCATAAGGTAATAAAGCTTCCATCCTAGCATGCTCCAATATTGTGCATTTAGTGGAATTTCTTACAAAAACAGATTATCCCCTTTCTCCACTATATTACCATTAAGTGGGTCTTTCCGTCCTTGATTCTGCTGTTGGCGCAATTTCTCCATTTTCCACTGTAACCTTAGAAGGCTGGAGCTCATTATCAAGTTCAGGAGTGTCATATAATGGTGGCAAATGAATGTCTATTAGTTATAACACATGCTATATGCATTAGAATAACCAACATGTAAGAACAATTAAAAAATTCCTGTATTTCCATGCACATTCTAGACCTATTCAAATGCAATATGAGATGTTGAATGCACATATTAACTTTATTTCTTGAAGTAGTAAAGGATTAAAAGGTCAATTGACATAAATAAAATAATTTACAAGATATGGTTTGTATCAATATTATAACAGAGTTATAGAATTTTGAATTTTCTGAGGAAGTATTTGATTCTTCACCCCAGTTCCTTTTATTTGTTAATTTATTAGTTTGTATTATAATATGGATCAAGAAACTAAGAATTCTTTTATCCCTTCAATTTGACAGGCATCAGATAATGTCGACACACATTTCATTTGCTTTACATGTGTAAATGGTAAATTTCTCTCCCTCTCTCTGTAAGTGTGTTGTGTGATATGTCTGAATCTCACTGCTCAATTATAAATTCATTGAGTAGAATTGTTTTCTTGTGATTTTAGTCAACCATCATGTTTATCTGGGGAAGACTGAAGAACTGGCTTACTTATATTTGCTGTGCATATATATATATATAGGTTCAAGTGAAAACTCTATCTTTCGGTGAAAACTAAATCCTATGAGCAAATACTTAAAATACGTGAACAAGAGATAGTCAAGTTGTGAACAATTGTAATGCATAAAATACATGAACAAGAAATGGTCGAATCTTGTGTATATGTTATATTTAATTATTCACGATTTGACTATCTCTTGTTCACGTATTTTATGTGTTTATTCATAGGATTTAGTTTTCACCGAAAGATAGACTTTTCACCTGATCCTTTACCTATATATATATATATATATATATATATATATATATATATATATATATATATTGTATTTATTAATTTCATTGAGTCGATGACTATAATCCTTGGGATTGACCTACATATTGAGTAGCACCAGCTCCTAGAACAAAACTACTGGTTACTTTCATATCTTACAGAATTGCCAGTTGACAAGGCTCACTGACTGCATGCTATGTGGTGGTTTGAATGAGAGCGGTGTCAAGTTGAATATCTCCAGCATAGCATAGTGGATACTTAATTCTACTTAAACTAATAATCTTGAACAAATCTGGATCATGCATTCCTTCTCAAAGTCGATTTTTTTCACTTGAGGCTGCAATGAGTGTGGACAAACTCTTAATACAAACTTATCATCCGTATTTTATATGGCTTCAACATGAAATTTTGCAGGACAACTGTATGAGCTCGATGGAAGGAGGGCTGGGCCTATTTCACACGGTGCATCCTCGAGTAACACCATATTACAGGTGATGATGTTATTCTTTTCTTCCTTTCCTCTGTGTCTTGCCTAGATGGAAATCGTTGCTATGCATGTGGTAATGGAAACTTGACTGCAACCAGCTTCGTTTGTAGTTTAAGCTTTGTAAACACTATCATGAGGTCTTGTGGTTTAGCAACTTCATTATGTTCTTATATTCCTCATTGTTTGGTTCTCCCTGTTTCGTTGTCCTCTGTCAGGCTGGTTATTTGGTGATATACGTATAAATGTATATTAATATACAAATTTGACTACAGGATGCTGCTAAAGTAATTCAAAAGTTTATCCAGAAAAACCCTGATTCGATCAACTTCAATGTTATTGCTATTTCGAAGAAAACATAGAGTTATGTGTGGGAGGCGAGAGCAGCTTGTGTTGGTGACAGATTTTGAGGAACATCAACTGTTTTCTACTTGTAGTTTTCTAATTTAGGAGTCTATTGGTATATGGCACAAGTGGATTCATATAATGTGGCTTGATTCCTTTTATAACATTTGTGCGTATGCATGTTATTGATTGCATGCATATGTTTACATGTCACAAATTGTTATGAACCCAACTTATATGAATGTGGTAGTTTCACTGATATATTCTAGCGTCATTTCCTTTTGATAAAACTTTCCATTCTTAAAAAAGCAAGACTCCACAATCCTGTTGTGTTTTAGAGTAATCTACAATGTTGAGCTATACTTTTTATTTATTTTTTTAATTCTTGTTTAATCTAATTCCTAGGTTTGGGTTCATATTGCTAACTGAGTACTTTTGATCCTTCTGTTTCAGTTTTCTCTTTCTCCACTTTGTTTATTTTATCACTACAATTTATTCTCATATGTTTCTTTTCAATGTTCTGCAACTCAAACAAAATTTTGTGTTCCTCTTGTTTCAGTTTTTTTATTCCTTTTCAAATTTTAAGACACAAAAGTTAAGTGATAGGAACGACTGGACATATATATAGTTCTTTAATCTTTAAATTGTATTCTGTTACATTTTTGCTGTAAGGAATAGGATGATTTCGAAGGAAAATACCAAATATTATACCAGTGCGACTGCCTTTTTCAATGATGTCTTAGGGTGCGTTCTCTTTGGTTGTAAATTTATCATGAGAAAAGGAAGGACTCACCCTTTAAATTCTTCATTTCTTTTTCCACATTTCTTATTTGACCCTTACTCATTCCTCATTTACACTACAAAGAAGGAATAATATTATCCCTCCACATGATAAATTTACCAGCAAAGAGAACGCAGCTTTAGGATTTAACAAATTATAAATTGATAAGTGATTTCCAACACTGTAAATTTTATACGGCGCGTTGGTGTTTAATGCGGAAATACATGTTTAAATATTTTAAATTTTGTCAAATTTTCTTGTGCTCGTGTGTTTTAGATACTCGAAGTTGTGTCAAATTTATACATTAGTTGGGTTTTTTTCTTGTGTTCGAGCTAGTCTATCTTAGAAGCTTTGAGCTCGGGAGCAACTTGCTAGTTTAATTAGACATGCTCATTTTTAAAAGAATGCCTTTTCTCATGATGAGATTAGTTGTTTCTCCCCTCTCCAATGGTATTATTACTCATTTCCAATTATATTGAAAAAATCTTATTTGTTTTCTCTTAATTCTTTTTATTAATTCTAAGTTGGATTGAAATTTTATATAATGAAATTTATGATCTTTTCAAGGGCAAAAATGACCTTATTGGATGTTTATTGGCTAAGCTTGTAAGTTGGTACTAGTCTACAAGGAAATGAGGAATGCATGCATGCCCTACTTGCACATATATACATTGTTTATCAAATTTTATATTCCATATCGAACTTTTGCGATTATATTTATCAATCTAATCGCCAAGGAGTAAATCTCGTAAATGTCACCTTCTCTGTCCCGATCATCGCAAGTGGATTTGAAGTTTGAAAAGGAATTTTTCTTATGTTTTCTAAGTTAAGACAAAAAAGTAGTACTTTTATTGACAAAAAGATCACAGAATTTTAACACTGGAATGAGAAAAGAAATAAAGAATATAAAATTGAGAAAAAAACAAAACAAGAGATGTTTGTCCTCGATCGTTATTGTGAGCCGGCTGGCATTCGCCTCTTTTTGAGTCCACCAGCCGCCGCCGTCTTCCTCTTCTGCGGCGGCGACCCGCTGTCTGAAGATGATGAAGAAGCGGCGGACCTCTTGGACGTAATTCTAACGGGCGGCGGCTCGCCCGAGTTTACCCTCAACGGGAAATTGAGCATCGCCCTCGAGCCGCGCATGGCGTAGGCGGCCTGATCATAGGCCAAGGCCGCCGCCTCCGCCGTCTCGTAAGTTCCGAGCCACACCCGCGCCCCATTCTTTGCCGGGTCTCGTATCTCCGCCGCGAACTTCCCCCACGGCCGCTGCCGCACCCCTCTGTAGTGCGCCTCTTGCGGCGGCGCCGCCAGTGCTTGGAAGGATAGCTGAGGCTCGGGCTCAGGCTTGACTAGAGGCGGCGGCAGCCACCCCATGTCGGCTGCGCATTCGTCGAGCAAATGTCTTCTGATGGCGTCGAGCTCAGCCACGTACTCATTCTCAATATATTGAAACATCATTGAATCTGCAAAAATTTATGATATGATGCTTTGGATTTTGTAGAGAAATATGAAGGTAATTAGGGTTTGAAGTTAGGATTTGGTGTATATATAGGTTGTGAATGAGAAGTAAGTTCATGCACGTAAGATCAAGCAGGAGTATTTTAATGTTGGGATTATAGCAACTATGCGCTTTCATCGATGCTTCGGTAAAGATTGATGCACGTGTGGTTATTTCTTTTATTATTTAATGATGCTAAAATATATATTATGTCGACCAAGTTGATCGCCAAAGCCTTGCATATGGATCAAATTTCATCTACATTTCGTGTTCTATTTTACTAGCTAAACTATATATATATATATATATATATATATATATATATATATATATATATATAATAAATATTAGTGTGAGATTTTATATCATTTATTCGAAAATTTACGAATTCCAACTTGTGTCAACTTCAAGCTAGTCAACTTTTAGAATATAAATATACAGATGGCTAATATTGTTGAATATCTACCGTGATGAACATTTTTCATGAACATTTATTGTAATTTTTAATTATATTTTATTTAATTTTAATTTATTATGCTTTAATGTTATAAAAAGATAATTAACAAGGGTTCACTCATCCAAATTAGGGTTTATAATTATTGTTTTTATATTTATTTGAATTAATAATTGATTATTTGGGTTCATTAATTTAAAGTTAGGGTATATAATTTTTTAAAAATTTCAATTTTTAGTGATAAATATTAATTAGAGTTCATAATATAATAATATATTTTATTTTTATAAAATATAATTATAAAATAGATAAATTAAGAGTGGTACACACAAAATAGTGGGACAGAGGATCCCATTTGCATTATTTAGTTCACGTTAGCATTTATTGATGTCATTAATTTTACAAGTTACATAAAAACTTCAAATAAATGAATAAAAATGATGCATTTCACGTGGATTTCGGTTTGAAACAAACAACGTATTAGAGTATGATAGATATTTATCACGTCACGCTCTTATTACGTGTGACAACGAGCCTTAATTGCATGATGAAACCATTAAAATAAGAAGAGATCGATTCTAGAAAATTATAAATTTTTAATGCATTAATTATAACTTATAGGCTGAACTTCCTGTTAAGTTCAATTTATAGTCTCAGCTATGGCCCTTTAAAAAAATTCGGCGTCAAAAGTGTGACGGGAATGGAAAATGAGACGGATATTCAATTTTCCACCTCAGCAAGATATAGTCATAGTTGTAGCACTCTTAGGCTGCGCGTTTTGTCTTTTCTCTCCCCATTCTTATGTGGATATACTTTTTATATTTTTATTTTATTGTCTTTAATATTTTTCAAAACTATCTATTTGAACATGAGAAATTAATATGCAATTAGAAAAAAAGATTACGTAGAACAATTGATCCAATACAAATTCCCCTATACTAACAAATTATACCATACAAATTATAGTCATAGTTGTAGCATTCTTAGATATGCACTCTAACCCGAACTCGAACCCGCTCCATCTACAATTAAGAAAAGAAAACAAACAAGATTATATATTTAATTGTGAGTATAATTACCAACTGAACTAGATTCTCAGTTGGTACTCTGCGTGCCTTATATTCACAAACTTGTGAGTTAATTTGAATCCCACAAATGTCGTATTTTCTTCTTCTTCGATTTGGTCTGGTTCGTTTGGATCGATTTTTTTAATGAAATATTATTTGTATATATTAAAAGTATTATTTTCTGTCATTAAAAATGTTATTTGTAATGTATCATATGTGAAGTATCATTTCTCGGCACATTCAAAAGTATCATTTGCATGCATTAAAAGTATCATTTTATTTTATTAACAGTGTTATTTGAAATATATCATTTATTTTTATACAAAGTATCATTTGATTTCATAAAAAAATATCATTTACGAAGTATAATCTGTATACATTAAAAGTATCATTTTCTATTATTAAAAGTGTCATTTGTAAAATATCAATTTGCAAAGTATCATTTCTCGGCACATTCAAAAGTATCAATTGCATGCATTAAAAGTACAATTTCCTGTTATTAAAAGTGTCATTTGTAATATATCATGTATTTTTATAAAAACTAATCATTTGATTATATAAAAAATTAATATCATTTACACATATTAAAAGTAGTATCATTTTCTGTTATTAAATATTCCATTCGTTCCCAAAAAGTACCCCAATTTGATTTCGTATTGAGTCCCACATCGAAGAGTGTAGGATTCTTTACAATATATGTGCAATGCACAATACAAAGAAAAGCTACATTTAATTAAAATTAAAATCCTTTGTCCATGGCACTGAAAATCGAGCCCCAGCCCGAGGACATGACAATGTGGAGGGGCTCCCTAAGGGCGGGCTTGAGCTTCTCGGTTGAGATGCTCGAAAGGATACTTTAGATAAATTGATTCGAAACATGCAAGCATAGTAACACTTCTCAAGTGAATGTACTAATTTTTCATTTTGATCATGTAACTTAAAAAAAAATATCTATAATACAGATATACTTTTTGTAGAATTTCTAAAAAAATTTTAATGTAAAAGACCTAATTTTAAAAATTCGTACAAGCCCATGTTTTGTTAGCTCCGCCCCGGTATTTGCACTTATATATCGTTACTTTTACACTCAATATCGATTTTGCGCATATATTTTTTCATTGTTTTTCTTGACAAGATATTTTTTGAATTTAAATTGCAGAGCAGTAATGACGTAAAATGTATCCATAATTCCATATGTTGGTTGTTTGAAGTTTGAACAAGAAGAGGAAAGAGAATGATAAAACTAGCTAATAAAAAATAGGAAATCGCTCTTGTGAGATGGCTGACGACGTCCGCTTCTTTTTGAGTCCATCAGCAGCCGCCGCCGTCTTCCTCTTCTGCGGCGAGCCGCTGCTGTCTGAAGACGAGGAAGCGGTGGACCTCTTGGATGTAATTCTAACGGGCGGCGGCTCGCCCGAATTCACCCTCAACGGGAAATTGAGCATCGCCCGCGAGCCGCGCATGGCGTAGGCGGCCTGATCATAGGCCAAGGCCGCCTCCTCCGCCGTCTCGTAGGTCCCGAGCCACACCCGCGCCCCATTCTTGGACGGGTCTCGTATCTCCGCCGCGAACTTCCCCCACGGCCGCTGCCGCACCCCTCTGTAGTGCGCTCCTCTTGGTGCCGCCGGTTTCGCCGCCACTGCTTGGAAACTCAGAAAGGATAGTTGAGGCTCGGGCTCGGGCTCGGGCTCGGGCTCGGGCTTGACTGTTGCAGCGAGAGGCCCCATGTCGTCGAGCAAATATCTTCTGATTGTATCAAGTAAGGCAAGATCAGCCTCGTAGTGATCGTCATTTTGAAACGTCATGCTGCAAAAATTTGAAGCTTTTTTTTCTCTTGAAAAAAACAAAAATTTGAAGTTAGAATGTTCTGATTTGGTGAGTAATTAATGTGTGTGTATATATAATAGGTTGTGGAAGTAGGTGCATGCATGTAACATCAAGTAGAAGTATTTTATTAGCTAGGGTAAGTAAAGACGGACAAATTAATGTTCAGATTAATATGGCAGGTGCTTTCCTCGTTGTTTCTATAGGAATTCAACAGATTAAGGTTAGTCATTCACGTGGCTAATTATATTCCATATACATATGTAGGGTTTTCTTGCATTGAGATTTTAGATTAAAGTGTGAATAATACATAAGACCAATTGTAGACCTTATATTATATTAAATTACACGGTCATAATTTTTATGTCTTCTCTGGATAGAAAAACTAATTTAGTGAAATCCCAAAAATTAAGTCACCTTCTATTTTCTATTTAGTAAATTCATATATATATATATATATATATATATATATATATATATATGGCTAAAATAAGTACACTTTTTAAAATATAAAATAAGAATCATTTTCAGCCCTTAGATCATCAAGATCTACAGTTGATTCATAACCCTATTGGATGGATTTATGGTCTTGAGTTCGAATCTCAAAGGTAGCAATAATTTATTTTTCACAATTCATACCTTTATACAGCGAATTCATATGTGTTCTACATAAAATTCATACATTGAAAATTGCTCTTATTTCTTATTTTAAGATGTGTTCTTACGGTAGCCCACCCATATCTATATATATATATATATATATATATATAGAGAGAGAGAGAGAGAGGAAGGATGAATAATAGATTAAGTAGACTCTTAATATCTGAATTGACCACATCAAAAAGAATTATGTATGCACTTGTGTGCTCACCATTATGCACTTTTGTGTTCACTTCGAGATAATTGTAATTTTTTCTAAAATTTATATATGCACTTTGGTATTTATCATATTATGCATTTTTTGTGTTCAATTTGACATCAGACATTAATTATTGGACCAACACACGCACACAAGTAAGGGCTTTTTTTTGTCAAGTAAGGGGGCGTTTATTTTTTATGATTACCCTTAGGGTGCTTTCTCTTTGATTGTAAATTTATTATGAGAAAATGAGGGATAAACAAGATTTCACCCTTTAAATCCTTTCAATCTTTTCCCTCATTTCCTACTTGACCCTTACTCATTCCTCATTTTCACTACAAATAAGAGATAATATTATCCCTCCAAAAATAGTGTGATAATATTATCCCTCCTTTGTAGTAAAAATGAGGAATAAGTAAGAGTCAATTAGGAAATGAAGGAAAAGAAAAGAAAGATTTAAATGGTGAAATTTTGGTTATCCCTCATTTTTCCATGATAATTTTACAACCAAAGAGAACGCACCCTTAATTGATAAAAATAGTAAGACTAATCTTTTGTTTATTTTGATGGATTGAAATTTTGAGATATCTCAAGACCCTTGATAATTTATATCATTTGATCTAATTTTTCTTGATTTATATCTCATTGAAAGGGTAGGATTGAAGTAATTAATCCTAGCATTAATAGTTTTTAAAGAATAATTAAGTTTTCCTTCCAAAAATAGAACAATTACATTTTGTCATCTGAAATATGACTATTTTTAGATTTCCGATTCTCAATATCTTCTCGTGTACTTTTTTTTTTTTTTTTTTAAGTTTCTCGTGTGCATTATTACTTACTCATATACAAAAACTACTTGGGTATGGATGTTCATATAGTATGGATATGATTAGAAATTAACTAAAATTTTAATGATAATTATTAATCAATAATTAAAATTACTACTATTTAATATCCCTGCGGACGTGATCCAACCCCTAAAGGCAGCTGCTGGTCAAATTCTTCGTCGGGAAAGGCTTTTAACTATTTTTTGTTTGAAGTGGAATTATTTGAAAATTTATTTATTTCATTTTTTTTTACCAGTATTTATTTGATTTCTTATTCGGAAACTATTTTTTTTGCTATTTGGAGCAGGCTACTCTGTTCTGCTCTACCTCCGTGTCCAATTTTGGTTTCTTTTTTTTGCTTAAATCTGAAGAAGTGGCTGACGTGGCTTTATATTTTGATTTTTATTTTGTGATGATGTTTAGTTCCGATTCCGATAATACTCATACTCCCTCCGTTCCCAAAATAAGTTTCTCTTTGGGGATGACACGAGTTTTAAGAAAAAGTGGTAAAATATTGATAGTAGAGAAAAATATGTTATAATTAGTATTGAGAGTGGTGAAAATGTGAAAAAATGTTATAATTAGTATTGAGAGTGGTGAAAAAGTGAAAAGTAAGAATAAATAAAGTATTATTAGTGGTGGGGTAGTTGTTCAAAAATGGAAAGAAAGAAAGAAGAACTTATTTGGGGGATGTCCCAAAAAGGAAAAAGATGAACTTATTTCAAGGACGGAGGGAGTATTTTATGGAGTAGTATAAATAGCATCCAATTTTAATAATACTAGCATCGGTTTGTATTCTGTGAGATGCACGAAAAATTATTTTATATTTATATAAAATTGATAGCAATTTAATTATTATATTTATAAATATAATTAAAAAATTAATTTTAATTGAATATATTTGAGGTGTATATTGAAAATATTTCAAAAAATAGAGAAGAATTTCACAATAATAAAATTTGATATTATAAAAAGGCAAAAAGAAAGTTAAAAATGAAAATAAAAATAAAAATAAAAAAGAATCAATAAACAGATTTATTCAAAAAAAGATGAGAGATGAGATGATTTTTTTTTTAATTTTTAATCTTTAAATAAATATAATTTTTATATTTTAAATCAAATATTTACATAAAATATATCAAATTAAAGCTCGTGATCTTTAATTTGATATGCATATTGAAATTTTATAATTAGTTGAACTTTACAATTTTAGAAAGAAATAGAATAAAAAAGAGAAAATAAAGAAAATAAAAGAAAAAAATATAATGTAGGTTACAAATAAACCTTCAATTTTATTATAACTACAAAATTGCCATTGAATTTTGAAATCAATTTAAAATTAATTTCAAATTGAAATCTTGGCTTTTCACGAGTATAGTATAGATATTGTGTTTAAGTGGACATTCTAGATTACTCCTATATGTACTCGTTGTTGTTGTTGTTGTTGTTGTTGTTGTTGTTGTTGTTGTTGTTGTTGGTGGTGGTGGTGGTGGTGGTGGTGGTGGTGGTGGTGGAATATGATTGTAAAAAATGCATATCCACGAATTTATATATTTTTTAAAAATACATATATTAGTGAAAAAGTTTGCATATAAAATATGAAGATAATGCATATCGAAGGTTGAATTTACTTTATGTACATTTATATATAATATTATGCATGTTTTTGTTTAACTGTCTGATGTTATATGTTTTAATGTATGCAGGTATCTCCAGAGCAGAGCAGAAAAGTTTTAATGTATGCTATAATAATAGTGATCAATTTTTTGGCGCCGTTGCCGGGGATGCTATATGTTTTAATGTATGCTTGGTTTTTGGATAGCTACGGCGACGGCGTATAACCGGTCATTTAGCTCTCCTTTGTTTTTCGTTTTTTCTTTTGTGTTTGTTCACACGGCGACGACGTCTAACCGGCCGTGTGGTTTTCTCTGGTTTGGCATTTGGCGACGGCGTCTCACCGGCCTCTTGCCTGGTCTTTTCTGTTTGCGTTGGTGGAGAGCCGGGACTGTTTGGGGACGATGGTTAGGCCGGAGTTCCGGAAACTTTCCCTTCCGCTCTCCCCTTCTTTTGCTTTGGTTCTTTAGACGGGTACTCTTTTTCCTTTTCTCGGTTTTCCCCCTTGGGGTTTTACGTGAAAAGTTTTAATGAGGCTCGGCCCTTAGTCTACTTTCTTGTGCTTTCAAGGGTTGTCTTAGGTTTTCTTCGTTTTCTATAAAATCTCAGTTTATATATAATGTATGCAGGTATCTCATTCTAGCATATTTCTTTTTTCTTCAATTTGCACAAAATTTTCTTCTCCAATTTTGTCGAACTCTCAACCTCTATTGAATTGGAATTTTTATTAACCAAAAAAAGAAAAAAAAGAACTATTAACCCATTGATAGCACAAGGGCGCTAATTAAGGGTCGAGTTTCATCAAAACTTTTCCAGCAAAAATCCAATGAAAAAAATGTCGATAAAGGAAAAAGATTGCCCGTCTATCTATATCTATACTAATAGAAAAATAGCCTAAGGTATCTTAAGGCACAACTTGTGAATTGCCTATTTGACCCCTATTATATATTTTATTTTAAAATTATTTTACATATTATATATTTATAAGAATATATTAATTCATTAGATATTACATTAAATCTGTGTGATATATTTCTATAGCTATTGATAAGGCTTATAAATAAATATATTTATCCAATAAATTATCTAATAAAAGTAATGAATTAATAAATTTTTTAAAATAATAAATTATCAAATAAAATAATACTCCATCCGTCCCGCCGAGCTTGAGGCGTTTCTTTTGGGCACGTGAATTAAGAAGTTGTAGATTAGTGTTTTAAGTGTGTAGTATAAAAGTGATAAACTAGGAGAGAGAAAGTAATAAAGTGATAACGTATGAGAGAGAGAAGGTACTAAAGTGATAAAATATGAGATAGAAGTAATAAGGGATGCAATTAGTTTTACTATAAGTTAGTGCTTTAAATTGCCTAACTTTTGCCAAAAAAGAAAATGACTCAAGCTCGGCGGGACAGCCCGAAAAGAAATACGACTCAAGTTCGGTGGGACGAAGGGAGTATTAATTATACGTACAACGTACGTATTTTCTGCTAGTTACAAGAAAAAGGAAAAATGAAACATAGACAGATCGGAACCATAACCCAGCGCACCGAGAATTAGAAAAAATTCGGATCTAGCCACTCCAACCCACACAACAAAAAGAAACGAAATCTCGGACAGGAACAGAGCAACCCAGGAGCGTGGGGCCGAAACCGCCAACATCTCCAAAACATCCGAAAAAGGGAGAGAGAGGCATCAAAGCTGTGATGGTGTTTGATGAAAGATGCAGGCAAGAAAATCACAATCATCTCCAAAACGATCTCTCAACATCGTTTTCACTCACAATTGGTCACATCAGTCGTTGAAAATCCCCACAACCTCCACCACCTATCCCCTTTTTTTATCTAATTTTTTCGCCTTTCTCCCTTTCGTTAGAAAAACATCAGAGATAGGATTTACTATACGTAAATTTATGTTCATTATTTATATTTGTGTTCAACAATATTTATATTTCCATTTAATATTATGCATAAATTTGTGTTTAATATCAATATTGGAAAAATCAACTGTGAGAAAAATCAAAACAATTTAATTGTTTATTTAGAATC
The DNA here is from genome assembly GCF_028751815.1 of Salvia miltiorrhiza. Taxonomy (NCBI): domain Eukaryota; kingdom Viridiplantae; phylum Streptophyta; class Magnoliopsida; order Lamiales; family Lamiaceae; genus Salvia; species Salvia miltiorrhiza. The sequence continues at coordinate 57,751,818 of NC_080388.1, forward strand.
ATAATTTTTAATTTACATGCAGAATTAAAAATAAATGAGAATTTGTATATTTACACATAATTTCTTCTAAATTTTAACACAATTTAACACTGAAAATATTGTGAAATACTCATTTCGTCTATGAGAAATAGTCATTTTTTACAATTTAATACACTTACAAAAATAGTCTCTTTATACTTATAGATATTATCTCACAATATATTATTATCAATACTAGCGTCAAATCCGTCGAAATTTGACGGGAATCATTTTATGTCATCATTTATAATTATTATATGTTATTTTTATTACTATAACATATGTAATAATTTATATATAAATTATTTCTTTAATTAATTTGATATGATCAAATTAAATTAGTAATACAATATTTGAAATAATATTAATCTTAATCACTTTCGCCAATTAAATGTAGGTTGTGATAATAGAAATACATTTTTATATAAATATTCATTTGATGAAGTTTATAAAAAGTTGATGTCGGATTGAAGATTTTAGAAGAAAAAATATGTAAATTTAAAGTATGATATGATGTACGATTAATGTGTCGCATCTGCTGTTAATCGTATATCGATAATATTTACTCTCACCGACCCTCAAACATTTTTTTTTCCTATTTTGGTTCGTCCCCAAAACATCTTCCTAACATATTTTTGGAAACAATTTCACTAATTATTATTCTTACAATTTCACTTATTGTGGGACTCGTTCTCCACTTTCACTAACTATCACTATTATAATTTCGCTTTTTGTGGGACTCATTCTCAACTTATCAAATACATAACTAACTTTTATTAAAACTCGTATCATCCTCTCTTAGGAAGATGTTTAGGGGACGGAGGGAGTATTAAGTTTGTTCAAATTCTTTAAATTTGACGGATAAGAAATAATTTAACCAAACATATGTCATCTGAGTATCTCATATGGACCTAATAAAATCAGATAATCATATGAAGCTCTAAAGACCACATATAACATTTGAACGTCAAAATTTTGAAAATCATATTCTTTGGAGTTTGAAATACCACATCTGAATTTTGAATATCATCTTGTATGGAGCTTGGAGATTATAACTTACTTGTGAGTATCATTTTCTCTAGAATTTGTGAAACTATAATTAAGTTATGAGAACAATCTCGTCTCAAACTTTAAACAACATCGTCAAATTTGAAATCATATTCAATCATATATATATATATATATATATATATATATATATATAGTTAATTATTTAAGTATATACATCTATATATAAACGTATTATATATATATATATATATATATATATATATATATATATATGTTAATTTGTGAGTATGATGTGATAAACTTAAACTAATATTATATAATAAAATAAAATACAAATATAAATATTTTTTAGATATGAAAATTGATTAATAATTTAGAAAAAAAAATAAGAATAATGAAAATTGAAGAAAATTAAAATAGAGTGATTATACGGCGCCATGTAGGATATGATTTATTTTGTTATTATATATATATATATATATATATATATATATATATATATATATAGATAGATAGATTGGACATAGGCATGTATTTTATTTATTTATAACATTTAGTTGAAGAATATCTTTTCTAAAAACTGAATTGACATTTGAATTGATTGCTTTTCGTAGATTGATTTATTGGTATACTTTATTTAAGTTTTAGTCACACTTGGAACAATCTCAATTAAGTGTGTATAAGGATTCATATTCTAGATGCCATCATTTTATTAAGTTAAATTTTTCGGGTGAAAAAAATGTGGATTGCGAGACATGATGAGTTCTTGTTGGTCATTGAGTTTATATATATAAGAAAAGTTGGTATGAGGTTGGGAGAGATTTCAGGCATTTGAAAACAGACAAATAGACCCTCGAAGTGCTAATGTGTTTTAATTTGGCTGGGTTTCGATAATCAAATGGATATGTAGGATTTATAATTAATTGGATATGTTGAATTTATCTAATATATTTATACAATTATTTAATAGTACAGACTTTATCTAATAGTTTTATACGATTAGTTAATAGTATAGAATTTATCTATAAATTTATATGATTATTTAATAGTTTTTAAATGTAAAAATTGATTGATTAGAAATGTATAAATAAATAAGAATGAATGAGAATTGAGAAAAATTAGAATGAAGTGATTATACAATGCTACGTAAGATATTATTTATTTTGCTATAATGAAAAAATTAATTTCAGATTATTTAATTATTATGATGAACTATTTCAAACAATATAATCACTTACTTTTATTAAAATGTCTATGGTCTATTTTTAAAACTATATTTTAAAAGTAGATGAAGTAATTAATTCGAATCTTGAACAGTCATAGATGCTTTGATGTTTTGAACATTGACTGTAATATTGGAGTTTCTGATTTACATATTGACCGCTGTGTTTTCGAACAATTTGGTGTGCAGTCATATCATATCATATCGACTTGCTCCAACCCATACCGCCCCCATGTGGCTCTCATCACCCAAATATTTTGTGTATTATAAAATTCACAACGACGACTCTTACTCACACTATGCATTGCACTCTATATGAATTGAAATATTTAAATTTGTTTCGTTTTATTTAGAGTTATTTTGGTATAAATATACTACTACTTTTTTTTAGTTATTTGTTTGCGTGTAAATATTCGAGCTTTCAATATTTTTAGGTTTTTCCACTAACTTAATACTTTTCTGATTTTTCCCACAAAATTCAATTTTTCCAGCAAATTCATTTTGCCCATATTTATTAACAAGTTTGTGTTCCAATAAATTATGATTAAAAAGTTAATTCAAATTTCTATAGCATCAAAAAACTAAAATTTTTTAATATGATCTTTGGATCGAAAATTTGGATGAAAAAACTTATATCACTTAATACAGTGGTATTAAGGGACCCTTTATGTCAAATTTGTTTAAAGACATAAAGGGTCATCTAATATCACTCCGCTCAATGAAGTGGTTTTAGTTTTTCTCTACGTCCATATAAAAGAGGATGTCTACTCGACTTCTTGTGTGGAAAATTTTTACACCCTGATATATTTTCAGTTGCTGAAAATTTCTAGGCATTTATCGTTGTTTAAAAATATTAGGTTCCACACAATTAAAGCCAAGATCACAAAAAATATGTTGAAGGTATTATCAGAGTTATAAGAGAGTCCATTAACAGTGAGCAAGGTGCATTCGATGCAATATCTTCTTAATTGGGAGATGTCACAGGTTCAATATGATTACCACCCAATTAAGATTAATTAATTTCAAGGATGAAATTCGAGCCCTAATTTTTCTATCTTCTTCATCAAATGGAGCCAAACAATTATTGTCGTTAGTGCTTCAGCGTGGAAAGTGACGAGGTAAGAGATTTAATGTAATTAATGCTTTAGTACAAAGTTTTACTTATTTATAGTTTTAACTTTTAAGGCTTAAATGTCTTGGGAAGAATAATGCTTTAATCAACGACATTAAATAATAGTTTTGATGTTTTTTATTCATTTCAGAGCTTTAATTGAACGAAAATGTATTCATGTGTTTAACGGTACAAATACTTCATCAAGTATTTGCAAATGCTTGAGAATATGTCAAGATTTTGTTTATACACAATCAATTTAGGGGCGTAAATTCGGGTAGAAGGTATCAGATAAATAAGTGTTGAAAGTGAAGATATAAAATAAGAAGTTAGTGATGAGATCATGTCTAAAAATGAGTTGTGCATACTCTTATGAAATAGACGTAAAAGCAAAATAGGCATACTCTTCTAATACAAGGAAGTATTATCTATCTTGCAATATTGATTTATTTACTTGTAAAAAACAAAAGAAAATCTTGCTCACCCCTTGGGCGTGTTTCCTCCCCCAGTTTCAACCTCATTGAGGTTGTATTTCATTGGGTATGTCCAAGTATATTGTAGTATTATTTACCTTGTGATATTGATTTTACTTCTAAAAAAATACATAAGCTTTAATCAATTCATGGAAACCGCCCATGAGAGATCCAAATGACCAGCTCCGGTCATATTCTTCATCTGTTGATTTCATGACACTTTTTACATTGCGATTGTTTTGTCAAGTTTTACCATGATATTAAAATAAATATTGAATATTTTTTGCATTTTATATTAAAAAATAAAAATATAAAAAATATATATATATATATATATAGTATATTTTTTTTTCTTCATGCTCTATAAATAAATACCAATATTGTCATAGTTATTCACACTATACAATTCTCTCATCTTCACGTTTAGTATTTTAATTGTGTATTTTCAATTTCGTATTTCGATTATTATAATTTTGGTTTTTAATTGTAGTATTTTGAATTTTTATTTGTTTGTCATTGTTTATGCTTTTATAAATTTAGTTATTATTTTAATATAACTAAAAGTATAATGATTAAAAATAATAATAAAATAATTATATATAATATTTGTAGTTGAATGATTAGAGTGGTCATTGACAAACCACAAAAAATATATATGGTCGGTTTGAGAATAATATTTAATGATGTAGAAGAGAGAATTTAATTAAACAATGAAAAGTTGGGTAATGGGGATTGAAGTGGTTGTTGATGAGCTAGCCTAAAAATATGTAGAAAATACCAAATTCTAGGTGAAGGAAAAACTTGTTTAAAACTTTAAAAAGTGCAAAAAAAATCTCAACCATTAAAACAAACAAGATTAACGGATGAGATTGAATACTATTTACCACCCGAGTCTTGAAAAAACATGCCAAATAGTAACTTGGACTATTTGAAGATGATGAACTATCAAGTGGAGTCATTTTCCAAGTGTAAAACCACTGTAGTTAAAAGTGAATTTTCAATGAAGATTAGCTGTGGAGAAAATAAAATGATGTGCTCTCCAAAATGGTAAGCTCATAACAAGTTCATTGCGCAGCTTTAAGGTATAAGCTTCCCACTCACAAACTACAGCAGAAAAACTGTACCTTAACCTCTCGAGTGGCCTTTGCGAGATGCTACCGTTGATACATCCGACAAGTGTTTCTGCGAGTTGAAGATCCTTGAGAAGCACGGCTCTCAGGCGAGTAATCGTCTGTTGCTGCAATTCAGACAGCGGCACTGTATCGATAGATTCAGTCGTCTCCAACTCTGAAGCCTTCCAATAGTAAAACTGTACCACCTGTTGCACAACAGTATAGAAGTTAGCAGAAGGACAATGAAATACTCTAACAAGAAATGTGTGATGATGATTATAATTCTGTTAATATAAACTATGATAGAGCAGGAAAAGATACCTGAAGGGCATGCAATATGTTGACAAATCCCCTTGTTACTAATTCATCTCCATATGTCAAATTCAAAGGCTCCTCCAATAATTTCAGATATATGGAACATGAATCTCTTGCTGCGAGGTGACATTCTTTGTCAGGGTTGTCGGAGAAACAAACATTGAATCCAAGAGTATATAATCTTGCAGAGCATATGTTGAATCCTGTCTGGAATCTTGAAGCTTCTTCAGGAGGAAACCAGTACATATTACTTGATGCTAGCATAGGAAAACAAGATGCAATCGAGCAGATGTGACTGCTTAGCGAACAGTTGGAAAGAGATTTTAGGAGATTAGCATCCTCATCATGAGAAGCATCACGGCTAAACCACAAAGCAAGGGTAATTCTTTCTCCTTCACTAATCTGTTCAGATGATCAGTTACAGAAAAAAAGTTTAAAATGAACTCAAAAGAATAGAAACCCCAAATGTTGGGCAAGTTAGTAGCAATAAAGCTAAATTTCATAGTATAAGAACAAGATTTGCTCCTTCACTGGTCTGGTAATGATAAATGCTCATATCCATTAACATACCAATAGAAAAACACACTAAAATTCTTCTATAGAGCTCATATCCTATGTGCCGGATTCCATAAACTAGAAAAATCCAAAAAACAAACAATTAACAAACTTCTTTAGCTAGCAGGCTAGTAATAGCTTCCATATCAAATGACTTTGATATTTCCCTCACAATGACATTAAATGAGCAAAAAGCCAGGATTTAACAAAATCCTACTCTTTAGTGGAGCCAATCTGTAAACATTTTCGATCATGTAAAGTGTGAGAGCTTTGGCAAACTACATTTGATTACACTCATTCATTTAATGCATAAAAACAACACATGTAAAAGTCTAGTACTTTCAGAACTAACATAAACTTGTCTAGCATTTCTGTTTCCAGCAACCAATTTTTATAAAATTACAACCAGATTCAAGTAAAACAACCAACAGAACGATAGACCAGATTGAAAAGGTTTACATCCAAATCTGGCATTAGTTTTTGCCTTCTGGAAGTAGCTATGACTGGGCCTTTGGACTCATGGAGGAATACAATCGAGATTAAGTGCTACCTAATTCATATTCTGTTCTTGTACAGGATTAAGATCAAAAACAGAAGCAGCCATAAAGGCTGATTTTACTTACAACTGCAAAACAGCGAAGCCAAAAATACGTGTAGGAAATACATGATTGAAGGCCAAAATCCCGAACTATGTAAATAGTAGTTCTGTTACAAATTAGATCTATTCAGAGAGCAAGGAGTGAAGTAAATAGAGAAGCTACCTCACTAACAGAGTGAATATTTCTTTCATCTGCTGTGTATATTACAACATCCTGTAAACATGCAAACTCATATAAGTTTAAAACACCAAGTTATTTGACAATGTTTACGGAGTCTTGGGCAAGAAAAAAAAAATTACATCACAAAATGCTTTAGAATTTTGGGCAAGACTATCTGGACTAGTATGCCTATAAGAATCTGGGACTATCTAAACAAAAAAGCAAAGAAATTTACTTTCTTGCCATTGATAGAACTCCGAACTTTTTATACTAGACTTTCCAAGCTAATTGGGCCATCAAGCACTACTTCGACATGGTAATCCATATCTCTAGAGATATTCTGAAAACACCTAAAAATAAAGGATTATTAATAAAAGTAAAAAGTACCCTTCAGGTTTTATCTTTGACAAAAAAGTCATTAAGTTTTGGGACTACAAATACTCCCTCAAGATACTACCAATATCTTCTGAAATCTGTATTAACAAATACTTCCTTCACTTAATACTGAAATATAGATAAACAAATGTGAGGAGGTTATTTGCACTTCGCAAACTTACTTGTTGTTTTCTCTAAGTATGCCACATCTCAATGGTCGTTTTTGTATCTATGAAAACAACAATTCTTCATGAAACATCGTTTATTCTTAGTAAATCTATAAATGTTTCAGTGAGGATAAACCAAAAGGTTCAAGAAGGCCAAGTCACAAGTGCATAAACGTACTGCAGCAGAGACATGTTTATTAAACAAACGAGGCAGAGAAATAAAACCTACCAGAAAATGCAGAACAGGATCAAAATAAAGATATTATGCATATTAATACTATATATTAAGAAAATCATTTACCCCAGCCATAGGTGCAATTGTTGAGGGTTCCCCATCCTGGAAGTGAAACAGACCTCCTAGGAAATCCACCTCATAATTATTCAAGTAGCAAACAGCCTGCAACCGGATGCAAAATATAATCATCAGTAAAGTTCACCACACACTGAACTTGGGCCATTATTTAAGAGTACATCACAAAACCAGATAATAAAAAATGTGTGGGGCCCTGCACCCTGAGCTGAACTTCCAGATACTATTGAACATATTTCAATAATATATCAATGGTTATGATGATAACACAGCAATAATGATAAGATACATGAACTTCCATGTTTTTCGATCGAAACTATAGAACTTGGAGAGGGGGAGAGTATATCCTTGTAATTGCCATGCAGTTTACCAGGCAGTTAGTATGGGGTATAACAGTTAATTATAGTATCAATACAAAATTCTTCAGCAACGACTACTTATTATTACTTGATTGAGCTGCCTATGAGAGTCGCCTTAACTTCAGTATATGCAATGGTTCCCAGACACAGTGTTGAGTCCGAAATGCAACTCAATCTATTTCCAAATTCGTTATATGTACTCTTCCAACAGCTCTAGAAAAAGATAAACTATCAAAATAAAGTATGTGAAAGTAAAAAAAAAAGAATATCCACTCAAAGAAAAGTTAAAAAGTGAAACATATAGCCATGAAGCGTAAGAAAGTGGAGGAAACACACCGAGAAATCCCTTTGTTTGAGATGATCTCTGTTGTCATCACTATGCCATCCAATGCTAGCTCCCTTGCACCAGCTGACATGTAAATGGCATAAGATAAAACAATTTCCTGATCATCAAATGCAACTACTTTGCAACTAGATTTATCGCGACCGGAGCAACAAATAGATTGAGACAGCTATATGTTGTAGGCAAATATTCTCAAATGTGACAAAAACTCCAATTTTAAGCATAAAATAAGAAGAAAAAAGGATCACATGAGATTTGAGCATTCATTAGCATGGAGAGGGGAACTATTCATCATAATAGATATACCTAATGAGCCCAGTGAACTCCACAAACAATTCGTACTCACATCCAAAATATTCCTCCACTTTTTCCTTCAACCTCTCTACAAATAACAAATAGAAGTTCTTTCTTTGGCTACTTGAGCAATAAAAATAATAATAAAACAAGAGATGCGAACAATGAGCGTGCCTCGAATGGGGACGAAGGGCATGATGAGATGGGGAGAGTTGGTGGCGATGAGATGGGAGAGAGTGGTGGAGAAGACATTGGGCCTGTACCCAATTGTGCAACAGCTTTTGTGTATGAACTCCAATTCCTATAATCAAAATGTTTTTCATCAGGTTAGAGTAGTACACACACGATATGTATATATGCACAGAGAGAGAGAGACAGAAAGCGTGGCGTTTGTGGAGGAACCTTGCAGATTTCCGGTGAGAGGAAATTCCTAAGGATTAGCCGGCGGCGCTCCGCCATTTCCGAAATGCCCTCAACTCTGAACTAAATTCAACAACATTCCATCCTCAAACTTAATTCAAGCAGTAACAGTTACAGTCATAATGAGATTGCAACTCCCAATCAAGGGAAAACAAGAGAATTACAACTTCTCTTCGATTGTTATCCAACTTAACAAATTACTCTTGAAGTATTGATTTGTAAATGTATGATACGCTAAACAGCTATTTGCATTTCACCGTATGTGTTTAATCTGGTGTGCAAAAGTCGAATTGCAATGAAAAAAATTGACCGAACAGATCGGTTACAATGCGGTTCGAGTATTAAAGTATCGGTTTGAGAAACAAAGAACCGATCAAATTCGGTTTACAATGCGGTTCGAGTATTAAAGTATCGGTTTGAGAAACAAAGAACCGATCAAATTCGGTTTCAGTTTCGATCCGCCCTAAATAAGTGGGTCGGGCATCAAATCGATATATATTCTTTTTTTAGGAGAGGTTCGTAAAGGTCATTTTATGTCTCATTGTTTTAACGAATTCTAAAAAATGTTTCAACGTGACCTTAATATCAAAATGATATCCAATCTACCAGAAAATTATTATTTGTATCCTATTAAAATTTTCTGACTCTCGAAAATTGACATGGATTGCGGGATAGCCAACATGACTTATTAAGGTGGATGTTAAAAAATAAACATAAAAATTAATATACACCTAATATTAAACGATGTCATTTTATTTCATCTCCTTCAACAACATCTATGCAATGAATTTCCGCTGCTCATTGCCATTTACGGCGAATACTATGGCAGCCTCATGGTGTAAATGTAGCTCATCATCCTCCAATGCATCATTTGGAACACGCTTCTCCTATTCTTCTTCGAGTACCGCATAGCCAAGATGTTGAGCAAATCGGCAATGATGATAAGCTCCACATCATTGTGAGGAAATCCAATTCCTCAAATCTCACGGGGTCGAGATTTACAACCTCAGCTCCTCTATAGGAATCCCACGCTCAGAGGCTCTAACTTCAATCATGCACTTCCGATTTCTACTCCAAGATGGGGAGATTCTATGCCCAAACGTTGACTTGCACAGAGGCAACACGATAGAATGCGGCCACGGTCAGAGAGGATTATGCGTCTTATTCCTACTACATTGTGTACAATGTGAACGCAACATCAATAAAATAAGTTTCAAAACACCAAAATACTATACTGACACGCATTTGAATCATGAATAATATTCGTCATCTATTCATTTATAACAAAAAAAAATGAATAACTTGATCCTAGGGCTCGTATCGGCGGGAGTGGTACTTCCTCTTCCTTCTCAGCGAACGTTGATCCAGCACGGTTAAACTCGGTGTCACTCATTTCGCCGGAACTCGATGTCAAAGTAGACGAGGTGGAGGGCGAGAGAGAGAGAGAGAGAAAAAAAATGAATTAAGTGTGTAGGTGGGGACCAAGTTTGAAATTATTAATAGGAAGGGGGGAAAAATATTTTATTCATTTTCGATGATTTTTATACCATATTACAAATCTTATCACAAACATATATTTAAGATGCATATTGAATAATTTTTTCTTGAATCAAATTTGACAATATGAAGTAATATATAAAAGGGAAAATGTGCAGATAGGCCCTCCTAGGTGTAGCCCTTATAGCGTATACATCCTCTTTCTCACTATGTGTGCAACTAAACCCCCGAACTCAAGAAAAAGGGAACAAATACGCCCCTCACCCTAAACGGCGTCTTCTCACCGTCAGTCATCCTTTTTTTATTTATTTACTGTGGGGCCCACCATGTTATACTTGATCTCCATCGAATGAAGCACAGTCGCCTCCTTCAACAGATGGTATGTGCAATCCAGATTTGCCCGCACTCATAATTCAATATACAAAGCAATTGCTTCTATGGAGCTCAATCACCCACCCATGCGGTAATCCCACCCAGTCCGGCAGCTGGCGGCGGTCGGCGTCATCGTTGTTTTGACAGCCAAAAATGAGAAACCGGCCATCGAAGTCGTCAACCTGCTGCACCAATCAGGTCTCTCCAATGTACTATTCCATCAGCTTGACATACACTCCCTCGCCCAATTCATCCAAACACGATTCCAACGCCTCGATATTTTGGTAATAAATCACTCAATTTTATTGCGTTGCTTTCATGGATGAGTAGGACTTGTTGAATAAGTCCTAACTAGTAATTACTTTGGTACTAACCCAAGTACTCCCCTAGTAAAAAATTGGGCGTGGCCCTGAACCACGATTTGAGGGGTGAACATGGTGTCAAGTTGCAGGGCCTCCACCTACGCCTTATGCCGCACCGTCCATTGGCGGGATCCGAAGGGGTCCTTCCACCCCATATAATCCCAGATGTCCACGTGGTACCCCAACAGTATCAACGGCGCCTCCACCACGAAATCCCCCATCCCCAGCCGCGAGACCAGCAGCTCTCCGGCGAGCTCGTGCACCCCTGCGACGACAACAGCTCGACCACCACCGGCCCGCCCCCACGCTGCTCCTCTGTCGTCACGTCCGCCGACACCTTCTCGGTCTCGCGTTGGTGATCGGATTGCCGCCTGAAACAGCTCAAGAGACGGGGCGCCATTATGTCTAATGTCGTCCCCACAATAAATTAAAAAATGACATGGGCCCCACAATAAATTAAAATAAAATGGGTTGACTGACGGTAGAAGACGCCGTTTAGGGTGAGGGGCGTAGTTGATCCATTTTTCTTGAGTTCGAGGGTTTAGTTGTACACACAGTGAGATAGGGGAGGTATACGCTATAAGGGCTACACCTAGGAGGGTCTATCTGTATCTTTTCCCTATATAAAAAAAAGAATAGAAGAGAGAGAAAATTAATGAAATATAAGAGAGAGAGAAAAAGAAAGTAAAAAATAAAGGGAAGAAACTCTTTTTTATAGATTAAATAGATTCGTTTTGACACTTAGATGGAAAAAAAGTCCACATAAACACCCGGAAAAATGACTACCATTTTATCGCTGGTTTCTGGATTTTTGGATATTTTTCAAAAGGGGCAAAATGATATATACCCATTATGAAAGATAAAACTTAAAAAATACCCACATTTTACAAAACATATAAATATACCCATTTAGAAAAAATTTACCCTTGTGGCGAGCATTAGTGTATATTCTACTGATGCTCGACCAAACATTAGTGTATTTTCTAAGAATACTCAATTGATCGACTCGCAATGATTGAGCATGTCGAGCATTGATGTATTTATTACTAATGCTCCACTTGCAGAAGTCAAGCATGTTGAGCATTAATATATTTATCACAAATACATTAATATTTGATATACTCGACTCGCAATGGTCGAGCAAAGTTCATGATTTCAGCAATTTTTTGTAAATTAGGTAAGGGTAATTTTATCATTTCAAACTCAAAGTGGGAAATATTTATATTTTTTTTTTTTGTAGATAGTATTTTTCTTTTTTTTTTTGAAAATTGATAAAAGCAACCATTAACGGGCGTCAAATTGAGACATTTATTAAAATATTGCGAAGTTGGAGACATAAACGATACTTATAGATTGTGATACATAAAAGCCAAATTCTATAACAAAACTATTTTCAACAAATTAAGTAGTAGTTAGCTTGTAGATTATCATCCTATTGATTTATATTGTTAGAGAGATACAATATTATAAAAGTTCTACTGTATCATACACTTTCATCACGAAAAGTTTTATCACAATGAAATTTATCGGATTTCTAAAGAAGAATACAAATTTACAGTGTGCTAAAGGTGCAATTTCCATGAAAAAGGAAGTCTCCATTCTTGCAAACAGACATCAGATTTTGCAGCATACACAGCTTCTCAAATTTCAAAATTTTGAGAAGACAAGCTTGAGACAAAATGAACATGTAACCTTGTATAGTTTCCCCTCGAGCACTTAAACCAGCCGAGCTCGAGTAATGGGTCGAGTTCGGCATAATTCAAGCCTTTCACGAGCTCAGCTCAAATATCATTTAATCGACTCTCAGACGAGCCGAGCTTAATCAACAAAACAGAAGCGACACAAGCACGAGGCAGCCCTCTCCTCTCTACTAATATCCTTTGCGGCTAAACGCAAAATACTGCTCATGCGCAGCTTCTGGAATCTTCGAAAGATTGGTTCTAGAGCTTTCTGTATCCAAGCAGCAGCAACTACAAACTTGTACCTCTAATGCTGAAAGACCTAGCAATCTGTGACTGTGAATCATGAAGGAAGGCGAGCCTGATCGTCTGGCTTCGTGTTGCGTAGCATACGTCGACACACTCTTCTAGATCGGCGTCGCATGTCAGCAGCACCCACTCTGCGTCGTCGTCCAGATATTTGAGGTGGTAGCCACCTGCATTGTCCACCCCGAATCGCCTAGAGATCTCGTGCAACAAGTCTTTGTATCTCCAGTTGCTCTCCATGCGGAACCTGATCGTGTCTTCTCCATACGTAACCTTGATCCTCGGGCCATCCCTCTCTCGAGATTTCTGGCCATTGTCGTCTCCTGCAGGAAGGGCGCATCCCTGCCTATCCGGCCAAGACAATGACACGTGGCTGTGGGACCTCGGGGGGGGCTTAGCTTCATCATTCCACAAGTGTAGATTTGCATCACTTCGAGTTCTCTTGAGCACCTTGTTGGCTGCTTCGTCCTTAAGAGACGCGTTGTCTTGGCCTCCAACGCTCAAGGGTTGCGCCCCGCTGGAGCAGCACTGGCTCGAGCCGGAGCTCTGGCTGCAAGACGAGGAAGGAGATAGAGATGCAGTGGGTGGGGGTGCCAAAACGCTGCTCTCCGGCTGTGCCTCGGAGGGCTTGAGATTGAGATTGTCGTCAGCCAACGTGGAGTTTGAGAACTGAGTCGTTCTTGAGGCGTTCGGGGATGCCAACTCCGGGAAGTTGGAGTAGAAAGATCCGATCTGCAAATCGGCAGAGGCCCCCTGAACAGAGTCGATCACACGTTGGATCTTCTGTAAGGAGTGGCCGACCTTCTTGATCTTCCGAGAGGGCCAACGCTGTATCCCGTTTTGCCTGCATATCCTCTTCAACGTCGTGGGACAAACTGAAATTTCGATAATTGTCAAATCAAATGGCATTGTTGATCTTTAAATACCATAAAGGGAGAAGATAAGTGCTCACCACCAAGATTTCTTGCAGCATCTTTGAGGCTTCCGGCAAAGTGTTGCCTGAGAACCTCGAGGGTAATAGTTTTCTCGGCTTTGATTCGTCTCTTCTCTCCCGTTTTATTCATATACAGCGAGCTACTGTGGCATGATGCAGAGGTGTTTGCAACAAACGCCACGCCTTGTTTTGAATCGGAATCGGGCTGGCCTAACCTAATCTCTGAGGATTCTGCCAACGGCTTCGAGAATGCAGCTTCCTCTTTCAACTCTTTGTCAGTGACAACGCGTAAAGTGGTGCAGACGTTCTGGATGATCGTAGACACAGAAGTAAGCATCTTCCTGTGCTCGTCCGGGCTGTTGCAGTTTGTGGGGAGGAAGAACTCCAAGACGAAGTCGGCCGGACCAGTACAAGTGCTCCTCAAACGTATTGCGACTGCAGCTTTCAGTCCGAACATCCTTGCGTGGTGAGACAGAGGGTAATCCGCCTTGCTACACGCGGACACATCAGGCGAGAAACAAGGCTCGTTCGTCTGAAACGCTGTCCCGACTATACCTTGACCTTTCAACAAGTGGTACTCGTAGCAGGCCTCGTGGAACCCCTTGATGCGAGAATCACCTATGTAGCAAGCGGATTCCACGGGCGCAACACAGTTTTTCGTGTTCTCGTCCGAGCTCCAACACCCTCGGTTGCCTTGCACGACGCAGGGCACCCACGTCTGAGCCAAGGGCAGCCCATGAGTTTCACACGCGGATCTCAAAACCTCGATAATTTCGGGCAATGCAGCTTGGTAAGATAAATCACACGCCTGCAAAAACAACCAATGCTCTTCTCACATATGAAATCAACCACTAGCTTCATCGAGAGATGGTTCCAAATTACCTTAGCCGCCTTTTGAGTGCTCGAAAGCTCAGGACTCCTCAGATCTACAGCCTACATTGAAGCAAAAGAATTTTAGATTGAAATACGCCAAAGCCAAAGATTTGATGATGCAAAATCGAGGAAAGACCTCAAGAGCTTTGCAGACACTCTCGAGTTCTGGACGGTATTGGATCTTCTGTTTGGTCAAGATGACTTCAATGACGCCCAAACAATCGCAACTGCCTTGTTGAAGAATGGGGACAGCAAGAGTGCCTCGAACATCATATTGGTGCGCGTGGGCAACTCGAGGGTACTCCTCCCACGAGAAGAAACGGACATCAGGAGTCCACTCGGGGGCCTTATTCCGGTACACCCGGCCAGGCAGCCCCACCACCTCCATGGAATCCTCATCGGCAGGGAAGAGGAAGTTGACGGAGATCTCTCTGTAATGAGCCAGCTTGGGGCAGTTGAGGTCGAGGGAGAAAGGTTGGTTGTTGGTGGTGAGCACGCGCCTGCCTCCTCTCGTAACCGGCACCCATACTTGGATAAGGACGTCCTTGTTTCCCGACAGGCTCTTCATGAAACCCACTGCGTGAATCAACCTCTCCATCACTGACAACGAAGCTCGTGGTCCGATCCACCACCTCTTGCCCTCAACAGAGGTGTCGACCAAGGGACTGATGGATAGATTCTCAGGGAAAGATGATCTCTTCCTCTCCTCCTCGAGTGGTTCGCCATTGTTGGAGTCGAGTGCAGGCCAGGAGAAGGACGGCTCAAAGGGGGAAATCGGAGTCAGGCAATCAAAATGTGGGATTTCCGAAGATCCATTCGCCTCCAACCAACACCCCTCCAACAACAGTTCATCCATGTAATCAAAATCTAAGGCATCAGCTTCACTGCTCAGGATATTACTCAGAGGAAGAACACCTTCCTCCATTGCTACTAACATCACCCGGTTCTAACTGTAATCAATAACAATTGAAAAAGCTTATGGATTAACAACCCCATCTTCTTAATTCAAAGGGAACCAAACAAACATGTAATCATTATTGAGGCTGTCAAACATCACAAACACACAAAGTGGAAACTTTCGAAAGGATCTTTTCAATTGGTCAAAAAGATAAGTACATCTCAATTCTTGCCTTTTTTAATCAGGGCAGAAAAGGGAGTTGCTGTTGAATCCAATATAAACTTAACAAATTTTGGTATGGACAAATCTGGGAAAATAACAATAAAATCAACTCAACCATCTAAAACTGAACCTAAATGTCAAACTTTCTCTGGGAAAAGGTTAAAAGACAAAACTTGTTGATTGGTTTGAAGCTTGAAAGCTGCATGATTTCATAAAACATGAAAAGTGAGATAATCGAATGAAACTTTACCTTTGGTCGATTTGCCGGAATACGATGCTTGGAAATTATTAGTGAATTTGATGGTTGAATCCCAAGAAGGCCTCTTGATGGTTAGTATTGATGAGAGAATCTGATTTGACTCAAAAATTCCTTTCAAGGCTTTAGGAAATACCAAAAGTACTTTTGGAATTGAGAGTAGAAAAAGGCTAAGTTGTATGAATCTGCAAGATGAGATCTATTTTATGCGGTACAAACTTGAGAATGAGATCCTCCCTCTCTCTCTCTCACTTGTGATTATCTGTCAAGATTCTTGTTAGTTGTTATCAAGCAATGGGCCTACTAACCCCTCTTGGGATTCCCATTCCATAGTCAACTGTAACAAACAAGAAAAACTTAGGATTTAACACCAACAGACAATATTTTTTCCAAAGTGAATCTTACATAGTTATATTCATCCACCAACAATGAACAAGATGAATGAAAAACCAAGGAAAAAGATCGTCGAATCCAATGAATTTTCACTGCAAAAACTATCAACTTTCACTCTCTATAAAATGTTACTAACAAGGGAAAAAAAGCTTCTTGATTAACAATATAAAATGTTAGTTTTTCAAGAGCACCAACTTGCGAATCTTTGCCATTAGATTACTATAAAAGAATAATTAAAAAATTATGGGTTTGATGATGTTGGAGAAACCAATCAATCCCACCAAATTCTTGGTGCGTGTGGTGCTGTAATCCATTTCTCCTTTTTTTTAGTGGAAAATCCATTCTTCTTCTAAGTAAAAGATAAAAGGAAAAAAGATGCAATTTTGATGAGGGGTGAATGTGAAAACCACGATTGGTAGAGATGCGTGAGAAATTTTGATGATGAAATGAAATCCAATTTTTGATTAAACTAGTGTTTAACCCGTCGAAATTCGACGGGGAACCACTTTATATTATTATTATTATTATTATACGTTATTTATAGTACTCTTTTCGTTCACGAAATGAGTATTTATAAAAAAAATTAGTCCGTCTATAAAATGAGTACTCATTTCCTTTTTTAGCAAGTGCACCACACACAACTCTTTAATTAATACTCTCAAAAAGTGAAAACCTTATACCATTAACACCGCACTCAATACATTTTTTAAAAATCTGTGTCATCCACAAATAGATACTCATTTCGTGGTCGGGGGGAGTAATAACATATGAAATGTTCTTTATATGATTTTTTAAAATTAATTTACTTGCTAGAATTAAATTAGTGGTACAGTTTAAACTATAATAATTTAAATAATTTTCGTCAATTAACTATTTATTTATTTTTTGTTAGGAGTATAGATGGCCCCTTTTTATATAAGTTTTCATTTGATGAAATTTCATAAAAAGTTGATGAGGGATTGAGGATTTTGGAGTATTGACATATCATATTTCTTGTTAATCGTATATAGAAAAGATTTACTAATATTATATGTGAGCTGTGAATATAATTATCTTAAACATGTAAGAAATAAGACCACATCTTATATATGAGCATCATCTTGTCAGTAACTCGAAATATCCATTTGACTTTTGTACGTCGAACTTCTAATCATCATCTTGTTTGAAACTTGAAACATGACATTTCATTATGAGTATCACCATCTGAAGCTTGAAAATATAACTAACTTTTGAATATAATCTCATATGCCACTTGAAAAATAAGAACTGACTTGTGAGCAGCATCTAATTTGGTTTGGAGCTCGTAAGACTAAACTGACTTGTGAGAGTCATCTCATGTGGAGCTTGAAAGACCATAATCGACTTGTGAGCATCATCAAGTCCATAATTTTTATAGAACGGTGCTGAGTTCTAAGCATCAGTCATTTAAAGCTTGAAAAATCGGAGTTGAGTGCTAAGCATCACTCATTTTGAGGTTAAAAGGTCGGAATTAAATTATGAGCATCATCTCGTTTGAAACTTGACAAACTACTTCTAACTTGTGAGCATTATATTGTTTGGAACCAAAACTGAGTTCTGAGTACGTCTCGTGGAACTTGATAGAGCACCTCTAACTTTTTAAGATTATCTCGGTATGAAGTTTGAAATACCAGAAATGAATTTTGAGAATCATCTCGTCTAGAGCTATAAATAAGCATATACCTAGCTCAAATGCTTATCAATTGATTAGTCAATTTGTATTGTTCTTAATTTAATACAAAAAAATAACTTTGTCATGTTGAACCAATAAAAAACTTATGCTGACATGTCAATGCGAATTAGTTTTAAATATATTAAGCGATTTTATCATATTTTAATTTATTTTATATGTAAATATTATGTTTAGAAAATCATCTTATATTAAGCACTCTCATGTAATATCTAATAATAATCCACAAAAGGATAATAATGGATTAGTATGAATTGGATATTATAAAGAGGATTTAATATTTTATAAAAAAATAATTTATATAGTTTATGGTAATCCATATACATATAAATCAAAAGAACTTTTAAGTAAAGGTAAACAATGTTTATAATGAGTTATCGTGATGAATTAGTCATACAAATTGATTTAAAATACTAATGATTATCTTAATGTTTATATATTTTCTAAAAAACATTTTAAATGATTTACGATACACTTCTTTATAATCTTTATTTGTCATTTTAAAAATATATATACTTAAAGCAAGTTATATGTATGACTAATCCATCACCACATAACTTAGACAAAGACATGTGAATAATCATTTTGTAAGATTGATTTTTTGTTTTCAAGAAAACAAAATTAAAATTGAACGAAAATAATATGTCAAACAAAATTTAATATCTAATTGGCTATTTTTAAGGTTTGATATTTGGTGGCATTGGCCATCTTGACAAGAAATAATAAATGAAAGTGAATTTATTTTAAAAAATTTAAGACCAATCTCGAGGCAAATTAAAACAGTATGCTAGCAAATATCAGCATTTCATGACCAACTTCCAGGCAAATGTACATTCTCTGCGCTTGTATTGGCAAGGAAACAGAGAGATGCTATACACTCTCAGTTTTCTAAAACTACTCTTATGAAATTGCATTGTTACCTTTGTATGGCACAAAGTATATAACTCCCCTTGGACCAAGTAAAACTCATTTTCAACATCAGGTGCTGCTAATCCATCTTCATAGTTAGAAGCAGTTGCACCGATTAACGCCAAGCAAGCTGTGATTACCCAAACTTCACGCAAACAAAATGACAACATACTCTGAGAGAACCCAACACATAAAAGGTGAAAAATTCAACACAATGTAATTAAGATAAGAATCCATCAGAACTCAATGTTACTACCTCATGCAAAGCTAATGCCCCTGAGAAGCTGATTATGAACGAATAACCCATTGATGTAAGAGAAGCTGAAGTCACAGAAACCCTTTTTGGAGCATGCGTGAAGGTTAAAGCAAAAGATAATGAAAGCAGCAATAATTTTTTTTAGAGAAAAACAAAGAGAATATGTCACATAGAACAACCAATTCATTGAGATATCCACAACATAATTCTTAATGTAAAAATATTGTAGTACAAAAACATAATAATAGAAGGGAAGCCTGTATTATGATAGAGCATCATGGCATACATGACACATATTACGAAACAAACCTAAGCATGTCTATGATTAACTTCCATACCTTAGCTTGACAGGTAAATAAATACTGCCTGAACTCAAACTCCCTAAAAGGACTATCTTGAAAAATCTGCCAGGATCAAGCCGTGTAACCTAATCATCTCCCTTCTCCACTCCTCCAAAGTCCCTCTATTTTCCTGCCATATTAACTGGAATACATGACAAATTGCAATGAGGTTAGGTTGTACATTTGGACCCCTAAAAATAAAAATCTAGTGAGTTCCGAAAATTAGAGAAAGCAGCAACATCTTTTCCTCCACCCTAGAGAAGATTAAAGGCAAAGAAATCATGCAAAATGTGAATACAACTACAAGAAAATTCAAACAAACAAAGAAAAGAGAGACATCTATTTTAGAAAAAATAAATAAATCTGCACCGAGACAATCCTAGAGCAACCATTGAAGAAAAATAAACCTCAATCGAATAGAACTTCCACAATCTAGCACGGGTGAAAGAAATTCCCGAGACACACATAATAAACCTCAAAATTTGAGCAAATTATGCAAATGGGCAGTCTTAAATTCAATAAAAATAAATACTCAGAAGTGTATTTATCAAGGAATTCTTAACTAAATAGTGATCTTACACTCCAATAGGGAAAAAGGGAAAAGGGAAAGAGGAAATTAAGTCGCTGCCCAAAAAGCAAAATCAACAATTATGATTTGAACAAAGACCACAACTTATGTAACCAACGACAATAATATAAGAAGCAAATATACCTACAAACAGCAAAGACAGTAATATTATACAGTAGAAAAATACTGAAATATTCTCAGAACCTCACGAGCAAATTGCCTTTTATTATGTGTATGCAGAACTGGATCAAATCATAATAAAAATGAAGTACAACTCAAAACTTAAGTGATATTCAAACTCAATATCTCGCGATACAATAGTACATGAACACTTTATTCTATAGAAACTTCACAGCTTCGATATTCCTAAAAGATACTTACAATTTGTAAAGTGGTTTCCTCCACATATTCTGCATTTATTCTCTGCAATAAATAAAGCTTGAGCAAGAACAAAAGAGAAGCTCAAAGAAATAGCTTGAGGATGATAAAATTGTCTCTAAGACAATTCGTCCAACACATGGAGGGCAACATATAGACACAACTCACCATCAATTCAACGCAATTGCTGTAAAAAAATTATATTCTTTAACTTATTTGCATTTGCAACTATAATAAACATAATTCTTAATTTTATTCATAGTAAACAACTGTTGGTGCGTAAATTGATTATTCTAAATTGACAAAACAGATCGATTAAGTAGATAAAAAAATACGATTATTAAAAAAATAAGATGCATACCTGCTGGAATGTACTGAGGGCGTCTGCGAGGGAGCGGAGGGGTGGGGAGTCGGAGGAGACGACTGAGTAATAGCAATGCCGGTCAATATCGCCGCGCACCCGAATTTTCTACCCTAGCTCTGTTAGGGATAGGTGATAGACTGATAGTCACGCGGGTTAATATCATTAACAGTGATGAGAATGGAAGTGTGGACTGACTATAGGCTTCTAATTGGAGCTGATTGGGCGCTGATTATTGAAGAAATTGATTAACGATAAAGACTGATTAGCGAATGAGAATGAAAAACTGAAAGGGAGAAAGGAGAATTCTGAACGGTAAAAGATGGATTTTGAGGGTTAATTTGTGGCAAGATTGATGGAAACTCAAATTGGGAGAGAAGTTTTGAGAGATGTAACGGCTGAAGCGTGGCTGTGTAAAATTTGTGGGAAAAAAGATGTGAAGGCTGAAGCTAGGCGTGAGGAAACAGCATTTGAGATAATATGAAATAAAGGATTGTGGGAGTGCCATGTAGGAGAGAGAATCACTATGGAGGCTGCAATATGTATTGCTTTATAGAATTGATAGATTATTTTGTCGCATTGTGCGACGGGAGGAGGAACGAGGAAGTTGCCAAAAGTACTTTACTTTCTTCATTAAACAACAAAAAAGTAAATAGTTGTAATAATCATCATTATTATTTTTTTTTTATGACGCTGACGCCAAATGTTAGCAACTTGCTATTTTTGTATTCTTGGTCAAACTTTGATTTAACTTTCCCAAAATTCCCATGTTCCTTAAATTTACGCCACTCGAATATGTTTATAAAAATATTTTTTTTTCTCCAACACGCGGGTTTCTCTAGGGTTTGAGAGAGTAGATCTTCACCGCCGCTGGCAAGGTGATAGGATTTCCTTCGACGGAGAAGGCTTTGGCCAAACGTTTCCATGGATCCTGACGAGATACAGAGGCTGGTGGATCATCTTAAATTGACGGAGGAGGCGGATGAAGCTACGGTTGCTTTACCGGCAACTTTAACGGAAGATTTGAAGAGTAATACAAAGTTCTGCTTGGTGGGGAAGGTTTTCGCTGGAAAACAGATCAGTAGAGATCAATTATTACTTCATCTCCCGAACATTCTTCTAACACAACAACGGATCGATATTGAGATTGTGGGGGCTAACATATTCATTGTCAAATTTACGTCCCTCTTGGATAAAAAGCATGCTTTGCATGGAGGTCCATGGCACTTTTTCCAAGATATGCTTGCCCTTGCTGAAATTGAGGGATTTCAAAGCCCTGCGGATGTTAAGTTCGATACTTTTACTGGGTGGATACAATGTCATAATCTCCCTTTGGCATGTATGCATCCAAGAGTTGTTCGTAAGATTGGAGAACAAATTGGAACGGTTGAAGAGGTGGACCTAGGGGTTGGGGGTCAATGTTGGGGAAGGTTTGCGAGGGTTAGGGTCAGATGGTCCTTATCCCAACCTCTCAAAAGGTGTGTGAGATTGCTACCGGATGGGGAGATGCAAGGCGCGATTATTTTACTTTTATACGAGAAACTACCCAATTTTTGCTTTAAATGTGGGAAGATAGGACATATCCTGCGTTTTTGTGAGGAAACCGGTAACGTACAAGATGAATTAAAGTATGGCACATGGCTCATGGCTCCG
Source organism: Salvia miltiorrhiza (assembly GCF_028751815.1). Classification (NCBI taxonomy): domain Eukaryota; kingdom Viridiplantae; phylum Streptophyta; class Magnoliopsida; order Lamiales; family Lamiaceae; genus Salvia; species Salvia miltiorrhiza. The sequence continues at coordinate 57,774,627 of NC_080388.1, forward strand.
AAACCAAACGAAGTCAAGCGAAAACAGTCACACATGCCAAAACATACTGCTACTTCGCATACTAGTTCGACACAGGGGGCGACTCACTCGACTAATGAAATAATGAGAAGGGAGGTGTCGGAGAAGAAGAGAGAGGAGGAGGTGAGCCAACTGCTGGTAATCAGGGAGCCCATAGAGGAGGTTTCTGGGGAGCTATTGTCTGTTGATCCTGGCGAAGGAAAGGAGGGTAGCAAGAGGAGGGCTTCCTCGAAGGGGAAGGTTTTAAACGATAAGAACAAAGGGGGAGAAAAGAGTTCTACTTGGAAACGAAGGGCGAGGGAGAAGAAGGGAGAGAGTGGACAGGAAGGGGTTTTGAGGGAGCCGGAGAGGGGACGAGGGCGAGGTGGGAGAGGAGGAAGAGGAGGGAGAGGTATGGGGGGTGTTTCAAGGGAGTTGGGAGGAGAGAATGAGGGAGTTCAGAGTTCCTTTGAGAACGGTGAGGGTGTGCTTCAGATTGAAGGGGGGAATGAGGCTATCTCAGTTGGAAAGAAAAGAACAGGGAGCTTCGCCGAGGCTGAGGAGGCGACGGCTCCGTTGAAGAAGATTCCTCGCACAAATGACAACTCTTTTAATGCAATAACGGCGGAGGCTGCGGAGCAGCCCTGCCGAGCACAATGAATTGCGTTGTATGGAATGCGCGAGGGTTGGGGAAACCTCGGGCATTCCAAGAACTTCGCCAGCTGGTAGCTGGGAATTCCCCAAGTTTATTATTTATTTCAGAGACAAAAATAGGCAGTCGCAAGTGTGAAAGATGGAAATTTATTCTTGATTTTGATGGACATTTTGTGGTCGAACCAAGAGGTTCGAGTGGGGGTTTGATGTTATTCTGGAAATCTCCTTTGGATGTGAAGATTGGTAGTTTTTCGAGTGGACATATTGATTGTACGGTTACATGGGATAATAAATTCTGGCGCTTTACTGGTTTTTATGGGAACCCGGATCAGTCTAAGCGCTATCACTCTTGGGAGTTACTTAGATGTCTTGCATGGGGCGATCAAGCTGAGGTTCCTTGGTTTGTTGGTGGTGATTTTAATGAAATTCTTAGTCAGAAGGAGAAGAGTGGGGGTCCGAAGAAACCTTGGCCTCAAATGATGGGATTTCGAACTGCATTAAATGAGTGCGGGCTGAAATCGATCGATAATGACATGGCCTTCACCTGGAATAATCGAAGAGATGGAGGTTCTTTGATCCAGGAGAGATTAGATCGTTTCCTTTTGAACGAGTCTGCTGCTTTGGCGTTTGGAGAAGGGAAGGTGAGTGTTATTGACAATTATGGCTCGGATCATAGAGCTGTTTCAATGAAGATGGAGGATAAGGAGAGTGGTATGGCAGTTGGGGGCTTTCGACGTTTTCATTTTGAGCAGAAGTGGCTGCTTGACAAGTCTTTTGCAGCTGATTTTTTAATGAATTGGAGATTGCTTGGGGGCGAACCGATGGAGTCTCGATTGATTTTGTGTCAGCAATTCCTTGCCAAATGGGATAAGTCTGAATACAAAAACCCATCAAAATCTATCATTAAGCTGCGGAAGAAGAGAGTGAAGATTTTAAATGGCTTACAGCAGACTCATACGAGTCTGGATCTCCAGTTGATTGACAAGGATATAGAGAGGTTAACTGAAGCGGAGGAAATGCATTGGAAACAGAGATCCCGGGCTAACTGGTTGAGTTTAGGGGATAGAAATACGAAGTTCTTCCATTCTTTTGCTTCTACTAGAAAGAAGAAGAATACTATAAAGAGCCTTTTGGATCCGTTCGGTGTTGAGAAAAAGGATGATAAAGAAAAGGCTAGTATCATTGAGGATTATTTTCGGGAGCTGTTCACGACGGCGTCCCCAGACAAAGAGGATTTTGTTCATATTACTAAGCATATAAAGAAGTTTTTCGATGAGGATGATCGGAAGATTCTGACTAGCCCGTTTACTAAAGAGGAGATAAGAAAGGCTATTTTCCAAATGCATCCTCACAAAGCTCCGGGTCCGGATGGTTTTCCTCCCTTGTTTTTTCAGAAATTTTGGGGTGAAGTGGGAGATGACGTCACTCGTGAGGTTCTTTGTATTCTAAATGGGAAGAGAAGCATCAAAGAGTGGAATAAAACACATGTTGTTCTCATTCCAAAGACCAAAAATCCCATGAGGGTCAACGAGTTTCGTCCCATAAGCTTATGCAATACCACCTATAAGATCGTGACGAAAGTATTGGCTAACAGACTCAAAGGGGTGATGGGTAAAGTCATTGATGAGACTCAGAGTGCTTTCGTCCCGGGACGATTGATTTCGGACAATATTCTGGTTGGGTTTGAGTGTATGCACTGGTTGAGAGGGAGGACAAGTGGTAGAGATGGTTTTGCGGCAGCTAAGCTTGATATGAAGAAAGCATATGACCGAGTAGAGTGGGGTTTTCTCAAGGCGATGATGGAAGTGATGGGTTTTCCGGTGGAGTGGATTTCTATTGTTATGGACTGTGTAACTACGGTGGACTTCTCTTTCATTATCAACTCAAAAGTGTTCGGGGCGGTAACTCCTTCTCGCGGGCTCAGACAGGGGTGTCCTCTATCCCCGTTTCTTTTTGTGATATGTGCGCAAGGTTTGTCGTCTATTCTCCATCATTTTGAAGGAAATCGTGAGTTTGAGGGGATTAGGGTGGCGCGCAATTGTCCATCTGTTTCTCATCTTTTTTTCGCGGATGACAGTCTCCTTTTCTTCAAGGCTAAGGCTGATAATGCGGCTGTAATTAGAGAAGTGTTGGATTCCTATGCTCGAGCATCTGGACAAGTTGTAAATTTGGAAAAATCGGCAGTGAGTTTCAGTCCTAATACTTGCCAGAGGGATGTGGAGGATGTGGTGGAAACGATGGGGATTAAGGAGACTAAGGGCCACTCAATTTACTTGGGTTTACCTACTTTCATTGTGAAACAGAAAAAGATTCAATTTGATTATCTTCGGGAAAGAGTTTGCAAGAAGCTAAGTTCATGGAAAAATAAACACTTTTCGGCTGGAGGTAAAGAGGTTCTTCTGAAATCTATTATACAAGCCATACCCACATACACTATGGGATGCTTTAAAGTGCCAGATGGAGTGAGAAGAGATATTGAAAAGGCGTGTGCGAACTTCTGGTGGGGAGAGTCGGAGACTGGAAACAAAATGCATTGGACATCTTGGAAGACTTTGTGTAAACAGAAGGTGAATGGGGGAATGGGGTTCAAGAATTTGGAGATTTTTAACAAAGCTCTACTTGCTAAGCAAATTTGGCGGATTATCAAATTCCCCGACACTCTTATCGCGCGTATTTTGAAAGGAAAATATTTCAGAGATCGTGATGTTATGGAAGCTACTCCACCGCCTAATGCCTCTTACTCTTGGCGATCCATGTGTTGGGGTAAAGAGTTACTGGCAGAGGGATTGAAATGGCGTATTGGTGACGGTACTAAGGTTCGAGCTTGTATCGATGCTTGGATTCCGGGGAATGGAGAGGGTGTGGCTGCTGAAAAGGGAATTATTGATGCTACTGTTAAGGTGTCTGATCTGTTTTCACCGTCTGGTAAATGGGATGATCAGAAGCTCAAGGACTTATTCTTGGAACACGATCGGCAGACTATTATTTCTCTCGAGCATAAGAACGACGTTCCGGATACTCGGTACTGGCGTTTTGATGAGAAGGGAAGATTCAGTGTTAAATCGGGGTATCTATTGGGAGTTGGCTTCTACTCTCCGAATCCCTACTCGACGTCGAAGGCGGATGGGAATTTCTGGAAAGAGTTATGGGGACGGAATCTGCCCCCGAAAATTAAAATTTTCGTTTGGAGGTTGGTGAATGATTGGATTGCTACGGATGAGAATTTAAAGAAACACCATATCCCTATAAATGGTATATGCTCTTGGTGCAAAGGGGACTGGGGGACAGCTGCGCATTGTTTGTTTTTCTGTTGCAAGGTGCGCGAGCTGTGGAAGGGAACAATGTGGTGGAACGTCTTGAAACAATACCGTTTCAAATCTATGCGGGCTCTCTTTGAATGGATGAATGAGACCTTAGATGATGAGGAGATGAATCTGTTTTGTGTTTGTTTATGGTGGACGTGGAAGAGGCTATGTGATATCAAGCATGATAAGGTGACTTCCAAGGAGTGTGACATGATTGGTTTTTGTTCTCTCTTTCTGCATAATTTCTAGGAAGCTCGACGCTTGAGCAACGTGGAGCAGCGTCTACTTCCTAAGGAAGGCGACAGACGTTGGGTTCCTCCACGAAGAAACTATTTGAGGCTGGATACGGACGTCGCGAGAAGGGATGGAGGAAGTGCAGCTGGTGTGGGGTTGGTTGTCCGAAACTGGAGAGGAGAACCGGTTTTAGCTGTGGCGCAGAAAATTGGATGTACAACCACCACGTTAATGGGGGAACTTCAAGCTATTCTTATCGGTATCGGCCATTGCCTACAGCGGGAGTTGGGACCGATCATGGTTTTCTCGGATTCTTTGCTTGCAGTTCATGTGATAAAAGAGGATCAAGTGAGTTCGGATTCTCTTTGCGAAGATCTCTATTCCGTTTTTTCTAGTGTTAAGGAGGCTTGTGTGGTGGATTTTTGCCACGTTCGTAGAGAAGCTAATAGTGTAGCTAATTCTTTAGCGAATTTCGCTATTTCGTGTTCTGATGTAATGATTTGGGAGTCGGATTTCCCGTCCTGGCTTCTCGACTTGATTCATCGGGATCAAAGCTAATATATTTCTTTGCTTTCCCCTCAAAAAAAAGAAGAAGAATATGTTTATAAAAATGTTATGTGGAGAATGGTTTATTTAAGTAAAAATATGTATGTCACCCGAGTCTGGATTATTGAGTCACTATAATAAATTATGTAGTATTCTCTTCGTTTTAGTGATTTAACTTTTTTTTTATACAAAATCTAAAAAATTAGCATTTTAAGTGTATAATAAAATAAATAAGTGAGTAGATATTTTTTTTTCCTTATATTTATTTCATATAAGAAAATTGATCAACTTAGTTCGAACGATCCAAAAAACAATATTGATCAAGTTAATTGGTACGCAGAGAGTAATAATATAATTTAAGTAAACTTTATTAAAAAATTAAGGGATAATTGCATGTAATATCACCAACTATAATAAAATTCCATTTTTCCCATAATTTCTCAAAATTCCATTTTTTACCATAAATCATAAAAGTCATCCATTTTTCCCATATCCTACTTTATGATAATATCAAAACAACCCCACAGATATGCAAAATATTACAGCAACCCCCACAACTTATTCTTTTCAGTTTAAATCACCCCAATAAGTACTCTTATAATTATAACAATCATAAAAACATAAACCAGGCCCAACATGCTTCCGTAACACTTCAAAATAATTCAAAACATAAATCAACAGTATACCTTTCGTCGACTGGTCACCTTCAGGAGCTTTTGTCGCGTTTTACGGACTTCCTGCCTCCTCAGCCTTCGTCCAACCACGCACTCGCAAGAGATGGTTGCAACCTTCTTCCTTCACTGTGTTTCGACTTTCGCCGAATGGTCACCTTCAGGAATCAGTTTTCCTCCTTCACTGTGTCTCGACGTTAAATACTTTTGTTGATAAATGAAAAGAAAATATTTTTACTCAACCGAAAATCGGGCTAAAATAGAGCGTTAAAAGAGGAATTATAAAATACTTATTTTATTTCATAATAATCTCCCTAAGGGAGGAGACTAACTTGTTTAGCTACTCATAGTAGCTAATTCTTGTATACATAAAATAAAAGAAACTAAAAACTAGAATTGAAAAACTTTGAAAACAAAATTTAAAATACAAAGATAGTTTTATGAAGAGAGAGTGTGTTGTGTGAGAGGTGTGGAGAATTTTCGATACTCTCTTCTCTCCAGAGCTTGGGATTATATAGAGGTTTGATCCCCTCTATAATTGCTTGGTAGTTGGCCTTGGATTCTTTCTTTGTGGCCAGCTAACTTGAATGTGACATCCACCTTCTTTTGTCGGCCATGATTACCGACACTAGTTAGTGTCTTCACATGGAGTTGAACCTTCCTTTATCCTTTTGTGATAATGGTTGGGGAGGTCCCTCCGCTTTTTCCTCCACTCAGCCTTGTCTGTTTTCGGTGAGTGGTCCTTTTCCTGGTCCCCTCCTTCATTATTTCATTGATAATGCTGTGGGGGCCAGCCTGCAACTTTTCCACTATCCTTTGTCTTCTTTTGATGAGTGGAACTCCTGTAGAATTACCCACTTCAGTCAGTGGGTAGTTGGCCTGCATTATTATCCACCCATTTTTGTCGTTTCTCTTTTAGTGGGTGGTCCTCCTGTTCTGAGTCACATGACTCTCTTTTCTTTGTCGGGCCCCTTACTTTTTTGGTACCCGTGGTGCTCGTCCATGTGGAGTCTTGCGTTCCCAATACTCGCCGGACCGGAACTTCTTTTTGTTAGGCTTCGGAAAGAAGCCTTTGCCGAACTCCGGTTCTTTCTGCGTGGGACACTCCGCGCAGATATGATCTACCCAATGGCCTAGATGGGCCATGTTGCAGAACTTGTGACGAGTTTCCTTGCTTCCCGCCACCTTGTTTCGCCAGAGTGTCTGCCTCTTTTCTTCGAAGGCTTTCTCCGCGAAGCTTGTAGTTTTTCCTGTCATAGAATTTAACAGGAAAGATCCAAGTCCTGCATTGTGGGAGAACTTGAACTGGTATTTTACTTTGTCCATCTCTGTGAGACAGACCCATAGTCCCCATGCACGTCTCGTGGAGATTTGATCCTCCGTGAATGTTGTGACAATAGAAACTTCATGATTGGGTGCCTTAATTCGATTTAAGGCCTCCGTGTCGGGTCTCCGAAGCTTAATAAAATGGAAGGCTTCATGATTCCCTTTTCCTGCTGGTTCTGGAGCGGCGCTGAGAAAGTATAGCTCCAGGACATCTCTCCGGTTGAGGGACTGGTTGTTCGCCCAAGCATCATAGACTGTCTCTTGGATCCACCTGGGTAGACCCTTGATTTCGCTAAATGTTGGCGAAGTAGTATAAACTGAGGCTAATGCCCCGAATTCATACCACTCTTTGACCTCCTGAGGATTGGCTCCGGTGGTCATCCATATGCGAGGATATTTTCCCGCAATATCAACCCGGCAATAGCTCGGATTGAGCCCTTTTCTGGTATTGAGTTTTTCCCATCTGGACTGGTACAGCTGCCAAACAGGAGAGACGTCTTGAATAGATCCGTTGGCGGAGATAGTCTTCAAGATTTCTTCCATTAGAGAGTAATTTGAACTTGGGTTGAGGCTTCAATCTTCGAGGTTCCTTGTTTGGTGAGAACGACTACTTTGAAGAGCAAGAGATGCGACATCTCCGAAAATGTAATCACCAAAAAGGAATGATCTCTGCAGAGAAAGGACGATCCTGAAATCTCTGCATTTAATGCGGCTGTACTTCTGGAGTGCGTGGCTTCCTTTGAACGTTGGAGGTTCAGTCCGAGGAATAATGTTTAACTGATACTTGACTTTAGTATCAGTCCGCTGAATCCACGTGGTGCGCATTAAGTAAGCAGTCGAAACTGATCCTTCGACTGATAAGTCAAATGTCAGTATTTGACTTTGCCTTAATCGTTACATCAGTCGGCATCTTCAGTCTTCAGTCATTCGTTCTTCAGTCTTCAGTCTTCAGAACAACAACTAAACTAGAAAAAGAACTCTAACACTTGAGTTCGAACAGTTCTAGTCTATTACAATTGAAACCTATTGATTTTGATATCATCAAAACTAGGATTAGGATATTTCATTAAGTTCCCAATATATATATATATATATATATATATATTATTTTAACTATAATTATTATTAGCGTGCATTGCACGTTGGGCAAATCAAATTATACATATAATCACTTAAGTATGAAATTAGAAACATATTTCAACAATTAAACGCTAAATCTTTAAATCTCACATAAAAAGAAAAAAACGATTCAACTTTACTGAGATCGAGGAAAGTATTAGTACATGGGATGAATCAATCATTCTTATGCAATATAAATGATATTTAATCATATCCTAAATATGTTTGTGTGTTATAACAGTACACATATATGTCCCCAAGGGGACACCAAACGATGCGACCTCATGTGTGTGAATAGTGAGGTCCCGAGTTTAAACCCCATTGCTCCCCCTCCCCAACTTCCCCAAGACAAAAAATAATAATACACATATATTTGGATTGAAATGATAAACCCTAAATATAGTCGATTGAAGAAGGAAATATATGTTTCATCCAATTGTTTTCGAATATTCCCTTGTATTCTATTGGTTAGTTATCATATGGTATCAGTATCAGATAAGAAGTGATCTGTAATTATAATTTCTTTTACAGTATAAATCATCAATATTTTTAATGTTAATCTTTATTATCTTCACATTATAGCATTGTGTATGATTGTTGGTAACATGATTTTGATCAATATTAGGTGAGTATATTGAAAATAAAAAAATGAGTTCATTTTATTACTTCATCCGTCACAATTTTTAGTATCCATTTAAAAATGACGTGAGTTTTAATAAAGTAATTGAGTGCATGTATTGTAAGTGGAATAAGAGTCTCACATTTTATATGAGTGTTAAATGAAATAGGGGTTCCACCATATGTTACGGAATAAAATGAAATATAGATACTAAAAAGTGGAACAGATGGAGCATAAAGTGGATACTAAAAATTGGAACAAATGGAGCATAAAGTAGGTGTAGGGATGGCAACAACGCGGGGCAAGACCGGATATTGCTTTCCCATCCCCATACTCGCCTAAAAATATAGCAAAGTTAATGAAGTTAAATCTTGTGTAAAAAATCTTATTTATAAGCTAACTCCCTATTAGAGTATTTTCATACTCTATTTGATTGTCATTGTGTAGCCAACAAGAGTGTCTTCATATGTTCTACTTGACTGAAGTATAACAGTTGTGTCAAGAGTTGCCTCTAATGTTCTAAGTTTACTGAAGACATATTGCAGCCTATATTTGCATATTTTTGGAGATAGAGTTAGAGATATCTTCTATCCTTATTACAGATATATATCATCCGAAATATACAGAGTATGGAGGAGTCTTTTGGTTTAGGGTTTCAGAGAGCCCTTGTCTGTTCCGCAATAGATATCTAAAGGAGTCCTATTCGAGTTTGGTTTCTTCTAGGGTTAATTTGCCTATTTACTGGAGAGGAAGAGGACTCACGAGGGCTGCTGCTTTTATTGTTATTCTCATTGATATTGAGAGAAATTTTGTGCATACATTTGAGAGCATACAGTTTATGAGGGTGTGTTCTTGTTTGACACTTTATTCATTTGTAAGCGTGATATTCTTTCAGTTCGTGTTCATTACTCCAGCCTGTTGAGGTAATATTGTTGATTGGTGTTAAGCGTGGAATGAGTAGCATTCACGCTTATATAGTAAGTTGTTATCTTGCTCTCCATTCTTCACGTAGGTGACGGTTTGGGAAGATATAGAGGTTAGGAAAATTGAGTCTTCACGTGTAAGACCTTTGTATATTTTATCATCACTAGTGAACTGTTTCTATTGGGCGTGGCCCCCCAAACGTATGTGTTTTATCACCGAACTGGGTAACAGACTTTGGTGTTCTTGTGTTCTTTATTTTCTGTGTGAATTTCTATTTGAATGTCTCCACAAGTTATAACTTTGTGTGTGTGAGAGACATATGAATTTTGGATAAGTACAATTTCACTCCCCTTATTTATTCCGTACATTTTGGATGTGGGACAAAAAGTAATAAAAATGGTGGAAAAATTGAAGAAAGGGTGGGAGAATTGTATTATATAAAGAAGGAGAAAAAGAAAACTACATACAATTAAATAATTCGGTTTTTTAATATTATATATCATAAATTTGAATTTTAATATTAATATCAATATATTTTGATAATTATAAAAAATAATTTAAAATATACTAAATTATATATTATTCGAGGTGGGGATCTATATACCCGGCCCCGCTCTGAACCCGATTCGGATTTAATTTTTCATACCCATCCCTGCCTCGACCTCTAAAATATTGGCCCTGTTCCCGCTTCATTAGGGTCGAGTACCACCGGGTATGCCATTCCTGAGTAGGGATAAGGAGTTGGTGATGAGATAGTGTTCAAAAATTGACAAATGCATATTTTTGTGGTAAGTCCCAAAAAAAAATAAAGGGACACTCGCATAGAGTATTTAATAATATTACATCATTTTTTGATGGTTAGCGTTATTTTTAGTTTGTCGAAAATTTTAACATGAGTGATAAAGTGGATATAAAAGCTAAGTTCGGCTATTTTTATACTTTTTTTAGTTCAGAATTAAAGTTTTGATTATAATTTATAAATAATCTATATTAATTACAAAAAAAGTAATAACTTTATCTAAATTATTACTGTTTCATCAAAAATATTTTAAACTATCGAAATTATTTATTAAAATGATGAAGATAATTCATTTTCCGACTCCAAAATATTAATGTTGCTCGTTGAAAATCACGGTGGAATATAACTAAAATCAATAAAGAATGACCCGTACAACATCCACATTCAGGCTATGTTAATTTTTTTTTAATAATTTAATTATAATTCCATTGGAATATCTCAGGGTCCACAGGCCGAAAAATAAACTTCGAAATATTTTTGATAGATTATTGATAATTCATTATTTCAAGCGGTACTTTTTATAGTTTGGGATATATTTTTATAAATTATAATAATAGTTCATGATTTAAATTTTTCCTTACCTTTATTTTATAAAACGAAAATAGATTGAGATTTAAAGTGATATTTTTCTTATATTATATATAAATGTTCAATTAAATCATATTTAATTTTAATTAATTGATGTGTTTAGGATTGATTTGGTTCATAATAAATTAATATATGTTATAATTATGTCTTATATTTCGTATCTAAATCGAGAGATGCTATACAAAATTACACAAATTTATATGTAATACTGATAGATAACGGATCTTTGTTTTACAAAAGGTGCGTTTTTAACTGAACAAGATAGACAAAATTTGTGTGCGATGCCGACCATCACAATTACTAACTAAATATTAATTAACTAATTGATTATTAATCATGGGGTTAATTAGAGTTTATTATTCTTAAATTAAAATATATTAATATTCAATTAAAATTTACTGATTTTCATTTAGAATTTAATAAAAAGAGATACATGTGAAATTCAAATATGCCTTAATAAAATATTAAAATATTATAAATATATTGTACACACTCATTCTCCATAATAAACGTTCCAAATAAAATATGGAATTTATTTGGAACGCTAAGGTTCGTGGTGATTGTTCTAGAAATGAGAAATCTATTACTCCCTCCGTCCCGCGAATTTTGAGGTGATTCTTTTCGACACAAAAATTAAGAAAGTAATATTTAATGTGTTAAGTGTGGTAAGTGAAAAAGTAAAAAATGTGAATAAAGGGATTTTTTTTTTCATATATAATTAAATGACTTAAGATTCGTGGGGCGGTCGAAAAAGGAAAGTGATTCAAGATTCGTGGAACGGACGGAGGATATTTAACATATAAGTGTACAAGCTCCAACTAACCCAATTATTCTCGTTATATGCAATTATATGTTAGTTAAAAAATGCTTTGTTTATACAAATAAATAAATGTTTATGACTATTCTTCGTTAAATGTTCAACACCAAACATGATAGCCATCAGTCATTTAATACTACTTTTTCTCTATAAGAGCACTCCCAGCAGATCACCTAAATGCATTACTAACTCTAAATTTAGGCTAAAATAATTGAAAATGATATAAAAAATGCATCCAGCAGATCCCCTAAATTGGATGGGGCCCACAAAAATTTTTACACCTACGTAGGATTCGAATCGTTATTAAAAAAATTCAATCTTAAATTTACACCCACCCTAAATTTATTTTAAGCTTATAATTAGTAGGGCCCACACATAATTATTATTTTTATGTAGAAAACAGGAGATCTGGTGTATGCATTTATAAAATCGAGATCCTAAAATTAATAGGAAAGCTTTAGGGAAGAATATAGGAGCATAATTTTGGAATTTCTGCTGGGAGTGCTCTAAGTCCAAGCGCATATTTTCTTTCATTATTAAAAACGATTATTTACATAATCATTTTGTTAAGTGTTTCAAATACTTTGAAACGTCATTAGAAGGGCGGATTTTCGTTGGGGCTGCACTAAGCTCCAGCCCAGTGCAATCCTAACATTTTGTTATTTATATATTAAATATTTCCTTCATCCACGATATCATTTTCACTTTTGCTATTTTGATCCGTTCACAATATCATTTCTATTTTTACTATTTTGGTTCGTCCACAATATCATTTCTACTTCCACTTATAGTGGACAGAGGGAGTATATTTAGCCTAATATCTACATAGTTCAACTCATAGCCCAGTCCAATTTAAAAAGAAAAATAAAAATCCTTTTAAAATAAGTGATAAAAAATAATTTATTCTTGTAGGAGATAGATTAAGTTTTTAAAAAACATATAGAGGTAATTTTTTATGTGCTTTTTATGTATTTGTTATTGAATCAATAAAAAGTTATCAATTATTTATTATAGTTGATGATGAAATTTTAATCATAATTCCATTAACATTCTACTTTAACATTAAAATGAACTTTATAGACTAGTGAAAAATTTGATTCGGAGACTACCGTCCCCATGCAATACCTTTAAATTCAGCTCATTCCATCGACAAATCCTGAATCCACCTTCAATAGTTAGAAATTTAAGCACGACTCTAATACAAGTTGAAGTGGAGTTTCTTCTTCTTCTTCTTCTTCTTCTTCTTCTTCTTTGTTTTTAATTTTTTTAAAGTTGAAAGTGAAGCTTGGCTGCACGTCGTTTTAGAAATGTGAATTCCAATGTGGAATCTATTCTATTTAGTGCTCGACTGATTCCCCCAATTGGTATATTGAAGTTCAGTATTATGATTCTCCTTATTTAAATGATAAAATTAAAGGTTTTTTTTATTATTATTATTTTTTTTATCTTGCATTTAGAAAGAAAAAAAATAGTCGTACTATATGATTTTACCTTTATTATAATTGAGCCCATGAAAGACATTCTTACACTTTTATTATAAATTTGATCAGAATATTTGATGTTATCTCACAAATATCATTTTCATGATTCTCCAAATAAGAAGTCGATATATATATTTTTTAAAATATGCTCTCTCTCATTTTAATAGACCACAAGGTCTGAATATATATGTTAATTAAGAAATGTATAATTTATAATAAAATAAAAGATAAAAGAGGAGTAACATTTTTAGGGTATATTTTTCCCTCATTAAACAAGAATCAAGATTCCAATTTTTAAGTAAATAACTACCTTAAAACTTTGGTCATGTCAAAAAGAGATATTATACGGAGTATATGTTACATATATTTTATACTATGAGCATTTCATTTAAGCATCATTAACATTTAGCCTACATTATCCTTTTGATTTTATGTATTTATTTTAATTTTAATATTTTATGGTGTAATTATCATTGAAAAGATCTCATAAGATATATTGGCATTTCTTTATACAGTATGAATACTACTTTTTGCAGAATACTACGTTGCTGGACAGGTAATCAACCAAAAAATTAATATAGGATTCTGTAGGAGGAATTGTTGACCTAAATTTTATTTCTCAAAGATTTTATTCTATATTATAATTAAATGCAAAAGATTGTACAACCACAAATTCAACCATGTAAAGCCACATCTACCAATAATCATACGCGATGAGGAATCTTGGCTTTCGTCACATGCATCTGAATCTTCAAGATATTCTCAGATTCAGATTCAGACAATTGAATAGCAGTTGTTAGATTTTATTTTTCTTTACTTTGTTAAGGATAATGATACACCTAAGGGTGTAATCGAACCGAGCTGAACCGAATAGTAGTGTGCTCAAGTTTGATTTGTTAAGTATCGAATCGAATCTCGAACTTTACTTACCGAATAGTTTGAGGCTCACGAGCCTAATCGAGCCTATACGAACTTTCTAAATTTATATTTATATTCAAAATATTGATTATTTTATTTAAAATAATAAATATATTAATTATTTTCTTATAACAAACAAAATTAATTAGAGATTTAATACAATTATTATTAACTTTAGTGGATAAATATAAGTTATGTCTACTAATAATTTATATTTTTCAAGCTGAATCACTTGACGAACATGTTCACGAGCCGAATACTACTAAGCTCAAGTTTGGTTTGTTTATTTTACGAGCTTCTCTAAACGAACTTGAACGAGCTTTTTTCGAACCGAGCTCCGAATAGTTCGCGAGCGGCTTGGTTTGTTTACAGCCCTAGGTACACCAAAATCATAATTGATGATGTATGACGATGTTGTAATTATTGAATGTTTAAATATTAAATAAGACATTCAAGCGATCCGAACTTATGTATATAACAATGAGGTACACTGATTCAATTATTACCGCGAGAGCTATGACGAGTGAAGATGAGGATAGCAGATGCTTTCCAAATGACTTGCGAAAGATACTTCATGTGACTGGACTGAGTGTTAATCACGTGTATAAGGAAGTCAATATCGAAGCTCATGCTTTAGCCCAACACACGAAAAATTGTTTAGAGTCCGTTTGTTGGACACATGCTTTTTTTAGATGGCTTAGGGACATTGTTGCTGACGATTGTTATTAATGAAAGTTTGTATCTTTTGCTTCAAAAAAACAATGAGGTTTAAGACTTTTAAGCCCCACTGCTTCTTCTCTCTCAAATAAAAAAAAGTGTGATATAGAGAGAAAGAGAAAAATATTTAGCTTGATAATTTATTACTCCCTCCGTCCGCCAAGATTATGTCACAATTACTATATCGGGCGTCCGCCAAGATTATGTCACTTTCCTTTTATGGCAATGGTCCCACCATCCTCTTTAATATTTTATCTTTACTAACACTCTTTATTTACAAAAAAACCACTCAAAATTCAATCTCAACCACTCATCTCATAAAGTGGTGGGACCCTTTCTCCACTACATCAAAATCATCACCAATTTTATTAAATCCCGTGCCCAAGCAAATTGACATAATCTTGGCGGACGGAGGGAGTACTATTTATTTATCTTTCCTAAGTGTTCAAAAGGACAATATTTATGCTAATTATATGTTCGTGGTGCACAAAAGAATAATTTAAATACTTATTGGAATGGCCTAATAGTAAAATAGATATTACTATAAGTTCAAATACTTATTAGATTAGAATTCATTAATGCTATAAGTCTAACTTTATTTCACTAATGACGATGAAGCACAGTCTGTTGGTAAGACGCTTCCCCTCCAACCAATAGGTCGGGGGTTCGAGTCACCCTAGGAGCTAGAGCGTGAGTGGGTTTTTTCCTTTCTTCGGTTGTAACAAATTTAAAAAAAAAAACTTTATTTCACTAATATTTTAACTGTAATTTATTTGTTATGTGTTATTTTCATGTTATTGCAAACATGCGTTTATTCAATATATATCGAAGAACACTTGACTTTTAAATATAATTTATCCGCCTTGTATGATTTGCGGATTATCTATATAATATATAAAAGAGTAGTTTTTTCCCTCAATTTTTTATCTCTCTCTCCCACCAATTATTTCACTATTCTTTTTATAAATATTTTAATTCTTTTCTAAACATTGTCAGTTTGTCACAGTTGATTCAAAAAGAATATGTAATATGCATTTTAAATTTAATATAGTATGAAAATCAAGAAAAATGAATTTAAAACGAATAAGTTGTGAAAAAAAATTAAAAATTAATTTTCTCTTTTTATTAAAATTTTACAACTTTGTATTTATGTTTGTGTATGAAAATATTTATCTATTTATTATGACGTGTAATACTATATGATAATAATACGTAATGTTAATTTTTATTATCGTTTTATTTTACATTTATTTAATAACTTTAATTATCATCACACTTTATACTAAGTTAAAAATTTATATTTTCAAATTCAAGAATTTATTAAGTAATTAACGCACATTGTTTTAGTTTATTTTATTTTTATAATGTATTTTTATATTTTAATTTTATTTAATATTTGTATTTATTTATTTAAATCTGTCGTTTAATTTTAATGTTCATCGTGCATCGCACGATTAATGGTCGTACTAGTTGTATAAAAATATAGGTTTACACTCATTGCACACCAAATTCAAAGTAATGATTGCGGATTTTCATGAATTAAAAGAAGGAAAAAAAATATTTAAATAAGAAGGAAAAACATTAAGACATTAATTGGTGATATATATAGTAGGTTAGGTTAGGTTAGGCCTAGCTAGACTTTAGTTTAGAAGGCTCCGACTTATATTAAAGATGGGCTCAAGCTGGATTATCTGTGATATAAGTTTTCCTTTTTTTTTTTGATCGGAAAAAGAACGATTATATAAATGAGAAAAAGCGTCAGCACCAGAGG
This sequence comes from Salvia miltiorrhiza, assembly GCF_028751815.1. NCBI lineage: Eukaryota > Viridiplantae > Streptophyta > Magnoliopsida > Lamiales > Lamiaceae > Salvia > Salvia miltiorrhiza. The sequence continues at coordinate 57,791,113 of NC_080388.1, forward strand.
TACCAACAGCTCGAGAGAGAAGAAAGCGACAAGAAGCAAAGTACAGACACCACCTCCGCTCGTCCCATGGGGGTCACAAGACAACACCCCCCGGCCCCTCTCACACGAGGGGCGAAAGCATCGAAATATAAAACCCTTTTCTTACACAAGACAACTAGAAAAGTCCTCAGTACACCAAGACGACATAGGGATCTCTCTATCGAGAAGATTGAGAGTGGAATTCCAGCACCTCATCCTAACCTTGATCTCGAGGGACGTGGACTTCACGTCTCTTTGTTTCCCTTCGAACCTCCTGTTGTTGCGTTCCTTCCAGAGTTGCCAAATGGTGCAGACCCACAAGGCAGACATGAAGTTTCGGCATTTCTTTCTCGGTCCCAGATTAGTGAAGGACAGGAAAAAGGTATCGATGGAGTTTGGGGTCACCGTTGTCATTCCTGTCCACTTGAGGAGATCATCCCAGACTGCAACTGATTTTGGGCAGAACATAAGCACGTGCTTGGTTGATTCTGTGGGTTGAAGGCACGCGTTACACATAGCTTCGATCTCAGTCAGGTTAACATGCCTCTTCTTCAAGTTATCACAGGTCGGCAGTCGGTTCTTCAAAGCACGCCACGCCGTGAGTTTTGCTTTATGGGGAGCATTAGTTTTCCAGAGCAAATCGATTGCCTCCAAGTCAATTGGAGATGGATGAAGCTCCCTTGTTGCTGCCGACTTCAAGGAGTATGCGGTCTTTGTTGAAAAAAAACCGTCTTTTGTCTCACTCCATCTCCACATGTCTTTTGAGCCTGCATCAAGAGGAATACAAGAGATAACATTTGTGAGAGCGTTAGAGCTTTCCGCTTCCCTTTCGAACAGATCCCTTCGCCATTTCATTTCCCATTTCCAAGTCCCGTTTTCCCAGACCCCGCACTCACTAATGGTAGCCTCCTGGTTTGCCGCAAGATGGTAAAGCCTAGGAAAAAGAAGCTTAAGAGGTTTACCCCCAACCCACCAATCCTCCCAGAACCGACTATCTCTGCCATCTCCAATCTTCCTACTAACACACCTCCAAAACCAATTATTCGGCTGAGTCTCACCTAAAGCCAAAATCTTTGACCACCACCCCGTTCCTAACATCTGTCTACCCGACAGCCCCGCCCTCCCCTCCCCCCACTCGATTTCCCCATAGATAGACTTAACAACTTTGGCCCACAAAGTGTTCCTCCCTGAAAGGTATCTCCAGACCCATTTCAGCACCAACACAATATTGAAGTATTCAATATTCCTAAACCCCAAGCCCCCCTCATTTTTGTGTAAACAAAGGTCATCCCATTTAACCCATGGGATGGATTCGGAACTCACCTTTCCCCCCCACAAGAAATTACGAAATAAAGAATTCAAAGAGCTCACAGTGGTTTTGGGTATCAAGGATAGGGAGAGCTGATAAACTGGAATCGCCTGAAGAACAGATCTGATCAAGGTAGCGCGACCTGCCAGCGAAAGTTTCCTCGATTTCCAACCTTCAATCTTCTTTCTGACCTTCTCAACGAGAAAGTTCCATTCTGTGATGCTTTTACGCTTTCCCCCAACTTTTGTTCCAAGGTACTTGAGAGGCAACTCCCCAGTTTTACATTTCAGTTGAACCGCCATCCTTTCGATTTTGCCTCTTTCAATACCAAGGCCAAGCAGGCTGCTCTTGTTGTAGTTAACCTTAAGACCGGAGAGAAGTTGGAACAGTCTCAAAATTTGCTTGACCACCGCTGCGTTGGCTTCGTCTCCATCCAGAATAAACACTGTGTCATCCGCATATTGTAGATGTGAGATTCTCACGTTATCCTTGCCAATTTGCGCCGGGCTCAGGAAATTCTTTGCCACTGCCCTGTCAATGAGAGATTGCAGACCCTCAGCCGCAATAAGGAAAAGGAAAGGCGAAAGTGGATCACCCTGCCGAAGTCCTCTTTCCAGCTGAAATTCCCTGGAAGGGGAGCCGTTGACAAGAACGTTCGCCGAAGCCGAAATGAGACACCCTCTAATCCAATTTCTCCATTTAGGGTCGAAGTTGAATCTCTGGAGCATCATATCCAAATAATCCCACTCCACTGAGTCATAAGCCTTGGCGAAGTCAATTTTAAAGATAACTCTTTCCTTACCCTTTCTCTTGGCTTCGTAGATTGCTTCATTCAGTATTACAACACCATCCAAAATGTACCTATTGCTGATGAAACCACTTTGGTTGTCTGAAATGATCGAATCCATAACCGTTCTCATTCTACCAGCCAAGATTTTGGCGATGACCTTGTAGAGACTGCCAATAAGAGAGATGGGCCTGAACTCGCCAAGGTCACTCGCGCCCTCTGTTTTCGGTATTAAGACAATGAAGGAAGAGTTGCTACCTCTTGGGAGCTTTCCATTTTCGAAGAAATCACCCATAACTTTAAGAAAGTCACTCCTGATAAGATCCCATGAAGCTTTCCAGAAGTTAATGTTGAAGCCGTCCGGGCCCGGACTTTTATCCCCATCGCACTCCCAAACTGCAGCTTTGATTTCGGATTCGGTGAATGGTCTGATTAGTTCCACTCTTCTCTCTTCAGAAAGCCTTCGTTTCACAAAATCAAGAGGAATGATAGGCATCACTCGTCGGACACTCTTGTACAGGAGCTCGAAATGCTTCTTAATATGAGCTTTAATCTGTTTTGGCTCGTCGATCCACCTTGTTCCGTCCTTAAGACCAGTGAGTTCATTTCTTTTACGACGACCCGTGATAATTCTGTGGTAAAAGCTTGAGTTGAGGTCCCCCTCTTTGATCCATCTGGCTGAGGCTTTCTGTTGTAAGAGACTCAACTTATTCTTTGAATGTAAGAACAAGTTAGCTCTAATCTCGTTCCTTCTGCAAATCTCTGAGTCCTCCAAACCGAACACGTCGTCCATCGTATCCCATTCGGACAGTTCATCCTTCAGGCTTTGAATACTGTGATCAATAATTCCGAAAACCTTCTTGTTCCAATCTCTCAATGCTGCTTTCACCTTCTTGAGTTTTTCCTTGAAAACATAACAACTCCAGCCATGTGTGTCATCTTGATCCCAAACTTCCTTGACCACGTCCCTGAAGCCGGGGTGGGACAGCCACGCATTGATGAAGCGGAAGGGCTTAGGCCCCCAATCCACAATTTTGGTGGAGAGGAGTATCGGGCAATGATCCGATAAGGCTCTCTGCAGCCCTCGCCCAGAGGTAGAAGGCCAGGTTTTGACCCAAGTTTCGTTGACAAGGAATCGATCGAGCTTACTTTTGCATTTTCCATTTGGCTGATACCAGGTGAATTTGCGTCCAGAGGTTTTAATATCAAACAACTCGCTGTTATTGATGAAGGAGTTGAAGGCTATCATCTCATGACACCTTGAGTTGCAGCCGAGCCCAATTCTTTCCCCCGGCTCTCGTATCGCATTGAAATCCCCCGCAATGCATAGACACACATCCTTATTCTGGACAACCACATTGCAGAGTGTGTCCCAAAGAACGAATTTTTCTGCAGCATCAGTTGGGGCATACACGTTAACGAGGCAGCAAAGGATGTCCTCCGGGATCCACCTGCCGTTCACAATCACAACCCCTTTAACGTCCCAGCAACTAGACATCACAAAATTCTCCTCATTCCACGCGCAGAGGATACCCCCTGATCTGCCGTCCGCGCTTCTCGCTGTCCATTCAGTTGAATTCGATCCCCACCACCCAAAACAAGCTTTATCTGAGACAGACTCCATCTTGGTTTCTTGGATAAGAAAAAGATCGACTCTGTGGTTTCTAATAAGGTCTCCAATTTCCCTTTGTTTGGCCGCATTCCCCAAGCCCCTGACATTGTAAGAAAGTAAATTCATTGATTAATAATACCTCTATCTCCCAGCTCCTCTCCGTTGTTTATCTCTGTGTCGATTTGTGAAAGTTGCGCTGCCATTTCCTCATCCTGGACGTGGCTTGAGAGGCCCAAATTTTTTCCCAAGAGCCAGGTCCTCATCCCTTCCTCCATCGCTTCGGTTTCATCTTCCCCCTTTTCTGGAAGTCCTGGGTCTCTGTCACTGGACGGAGCGACCTCTGATTCCGTCTCCTTTTCAGATTCGATCTGGGCGATGAAACTGCCCCACGTCTTTCTTTGGTTCATAGAGTTTGTCGCCCTCCTCTTTTTCTTGAGGTTCTTGGTAGCCACTCGATGCTCCATACTCTTCCTTCCTCCTTTTTTCCTCACGTCGTTCTTCATCTCTATTTTGCTAGAGGCCGGAACTTCATTTCCTCGGTTATCCTGGGATGCCGACTCCTCGGCGCTTGTGGGGACCGGGGACGCACTCCTCCCCTGCTCAGATTCCCCCGGTAGGCCGCAGTTGAGGTGGTCGAGATCTCTAGAAAAATGGGTTTCATTCACGATAGATACAGGGGTAAAGTCCTCATCGCGGTCAAGGGTTCGGCGATCAGGAGGAAAAAGCTGAGTGTTGTTTTGGTCTTCATCACAGTCGACATGGGCTTTAAGGACGAGGGCTTGGGGGTAAGGTAACTCCTGGGCTTGTGTACTGGGATCAGTGGCATAAGAGGTCCCTTGGGCTTGGGCGATGACCTCCCCAAGAATTGATGGGCCGACTTCACAAGGAGTTGGGCTCACTTGTCCTTGTAGCAGGTCCAGGCCCACTGGGGCAAGATTTGTCTCCTGAGGAATAGAGTTAGGTAATAACCGCGCCGTCTTCCCGACAAAAGCTTCCTCGAAAGACGAGTCCACTTCATTATTGCGTGCGGCACACGAAGAGACGAAGACCTTTTTGCATGCGGGAGATGAAAGGCCGCCGCCCTTGGTAACTGAAACGTCGTCATGCTCCGCCTGAACATCAGCTTCCGATCCGATAACGGCGATAGCCGGATCCGTAGAAAACTCATCCCACGGCCAATCTGAGTCATCCTGATCATCAACCGTAGTCGCCGAATCGCCAAGGGAATCAGATTCCGGAATTTCTTCCACTCGAATCCTGAAGGCGGCTCCGTCGATGATGCATGCAAGGACGCAGCCGACCGTCTTTAACCCTGTAGAGATTTGGATTCTTGCTTCGTCAAGGCGATCTTTTCTTGCCGTTTTCTCTTCGATCTTGAGGAGAAGCCCGAACTTTGCACAAGCCGTATGGAAGAACCTAGAACTCCACGCATGAAGAGGGACACCTCTCCATCTAGTCCAGACAATCCTCTGATTGTATACATCGACGTACTCCCACGGTCTAGTCCATTGAAACCAGAAGTTGCTCCATTCATTGAATTCGACAAGGGATTTTTCCACTGACTGGTGATTTGCCTTCTGTATTAGAACTAAGTTTCCGCCCAAAGACTTCACCGTCATGCATCCAGAGCATTCGTTATTTATTTCCTCTTTGATCTCCTCCCAAATAAAATCATTTTTGAGGAAGCCGGTGAAGGCTCCCTGAATCCATTCTTTTTCACCTTCCTCCGTTTGGAACTGCAGGACTTCGTCAGCTGGTGGTGACGTTGTTTTCTCCCCGGTCAGCGCTTCCTTGAAAGATCTCCCTTCCGTCCTCCTCGCGAGCTTTGGTGTTATCGCTACTGGAGGCTTCATCCAGCCATTCTCTTTTTTCTCTGGAGTCATTCGTTCACCCACGACTTTCCTTCTTCCGAATCTGGGCTTGAACACTCTTAACTTGTAGCTTCCGATCCATAGCTCATTAAGCTTCTCCAAAAGTTCATCCTGGTCTCCATCATCGTTTCAATACTATATCATTTTTTTTTCTCATCACCAATTTGTCCATGTTTCGAACTGAGTCAAACCTTGACGTGGGGAAAATTAAAAATCATGTGCAAAATAAAAATAAAAATCTCCAAAATACGTATTTTTACATATAAATAATCCTATATAATTATATATGAAGTCAAATCAAACCACAAATTAACTACAGTAAATGAGGAAATTTAAGCTCCTTTGAACTCACTATATATAAAAGGGAGAATCACTTTCTATAATATTTTCCTGCCAAAACTTTACTATACCATCATTAATTAATAATAAATATTAATTCAATTATTAATTTCATTAATATGTATAGATAATTAATTTGCTCCAAGAATTTTCCATATTTAAGTTACCATGCCAACTCAATTAACTCAATTTTATTTTTTGTTTGATAAAATATTATTATAAAGTTCTTTTTTTTAGAAATACAACATAAAATGTATATCAATAAATTATTTGAATGAATGCTGGTGAGATATACGTCCACACGTGTGTATATATCGAAAAATTTATTAATATTTTTCATGTATATTTACTACCTCCGTTCACACTAAATGTACTCATTTTTAAATGGCACAAATTTTAATAAAATGATTGAGTGCATTGTGAATGGAGTAGGGATCACACTTTATTATAAGTGGTAAACTTGTCAAAAATAAAATGGGTATATTTATGATGGACGGACCAAAATAAGAAATTGATACATTATGGTGCATGGAGGGAGTATAAACTTTTTGAAACACATCGCACTTTCATTTCTTGCAATAAAATAATCATTATTGTCTTAGAATATTTTAACTATCTAAAGAATATAAATTTAAAATAAGTATTTATATAAATGCGATGAAGTAGTTTTAAAATATTTTTTTCAACTTAAAAATTATAAAATATGTACTGATTCAATATATATATACGTATAACTAAAACAATATTTAAACAATTAAATCAATACCATATTATTAAATTTGTATTACAAAACATAAATTTTAAAAATATTTATATTTATTTATAATTTAATTTTTAAAAAATATAAAATATTTCCCACAAGGACAAATGGAATTTTAGAAAACCAAAAAAACCAATATTAGATCAACGACCTTTACATGCTTTTGTTGCAACATATATATAGCTACTTTAGCCCTCCAACAACGACCTTTACATGTTTTTGTTGCACTGTATTGACAGAATCTTTTGTTGTATTTTTAGTCCAATATTCATACGAAAATAGCATTTCAATAATTATATATACTGATTTATTACTCGGCTAGATTCTCATATATATTTCGATATATATATATATATTAGTTAATCTTCTATATTAGATCGAGTTTGACATGATATACATGCATATTGTTGTGGTGAATTTTATCACAACAAATTAAATTATTAATTTAATAATTAAATCACGAAAGTTGGTGCAATATGAGAATCTAATCGAGGAATAAGCGAAATTCTAAGGGAAACCTTAAAGTTGAAGCTTCCCAATTGAAAATGGTCGTAAACTATATATGAACATCACAAACCAAAATAACGACTACAGACTTGAAAGTCAACTATTCCGGCAAATTATATGTAGAGGATATTAATATATCGAAAGCGAAGAGAGTTTTTATTGCTGAAAAGTATTTACAAGATTTTACGAGTAAATTATGAGTATGCTACATGAAGAATGGAAGTAGCATCTATATGTTCATAAATAATTCTAAACTAGTTACGGGAGTTAACTTTTAGAGCTAATATGTGTATTTCTTAGTTGAGCAGTTATGCCAACTAAGTTTGTGTCTTGGAGTATCTTTTTTGAGGTCTAGTATCATTTAGACTTGCTCCTTTGATTATATTTATGTTGCCTACTTCTTTTGCAATAATCAAGGTTGACTCTCCATTCTTGATCGATTGTCTTCAACGTCTTATCATCTTTGGTCTTTCTGTGATTTGCTCATGATTTTATGTTTCTAACTATCTCCATCATCTCTTAGATGACGAGCACTCTCACTAATATCCCCAATCTGTTATACTCCATCCGTCCCAAATGAAATGTCTTTTTTTTTTGGGTTGTCCCACATGAAATGTAGCTTGTTTTCTTTTATTAAAAAAATTATCCTCAAAAAGTACAATTTTTGGGAACCCACATCACCTTTTCAACTCTACACGTATAATTAACATTTTCCTAAATAACTGTGCCGAAAAGAAACAAGACATTTCATTTGGGACGGATGAAGTATAAGCTAGATAGTAGAATAATCTAAGATTGCCATAAAAAGAAACAGTAATACTTGAATGAAGGTCAAAGTCTCAAGTTCGAGTTCACCGTCATGTGATCTCTAAAATTATTTGTTCAATATTAATAAAAAAACAAATGGTAATATAATGTTTGAAAAGTATTGATATAAAATAAACATTAATATATGTATAAAGAATCGTCAATGTATGCATTAAGAAGTATGGTTAATAATTTCTATGGAGGAAATAATTTTTATTAGAAATAAAATTTTTATTTGAATATTTATTATAGTAGTATTTTGGTTATATTTATCCTTTTTTTATTATATTTCTGTTTTGGTGTATATATAAAAATATGAGTCTCGTTCGTATTCAAATTTATCTATACTGTATGCGAACCATTAATAAAATTTATCTAGTTTGAGAGGTGGAGACCTTCTCTGTTGCTAGGGTTCAATCCCCATGCATGGTTTCTCTTTTCTCAATTAAAATAAATAAATTGCTTGGATGTTGGATGTAAACTAAAATTTTGAATAAGTGAATAAGTATATATGTGTAATATTTAAACACAAAAATTTGGGTGCAATTGGGTGTATCATACAATCGGATTGATCCGCATTCAGACCCTAATCTGCATCCTGATGATCCGAATCTGCATCCTGACCGAAATCGTGTAAATGACACTGTCTATAATTAACACTATTCGGTTATATAAATGACGATGTAACATTTTAAAATGTTATAGTGACATTTTCAATTTTTAGTGTCATTTAAAATATTATAATATCATTTACAATGTTGTAGTTTTATTTATACGCAGTGTCATTTATATAACCAAATAGTGTCAATTATACACAATGTCATTTGTACAATTGAATAGTGTCATTTACACGATTCGGATCATGATGCGGGCTTTGATCACAGTGCAGGTCAGATGCGGATTAGGATGCAACCCGATTGTACCCAAGACCATCTCATATTTAAATTGGAAGCGGCATTTTAAATGAACAATCGTCATATAAAACGTTAAATTTGATTCTTAAAGTCGATTTTCCAAGTATATACAACTTTTTGAGTAGGCTGGCCCATTTCAACTCCTAATTAATATGGACAACCAAAGTCTGGCTTATGCTACAAAAAAAATAAAAAAAATAAAAAAAAATCAAGTTTACATGTGAAAGTCACTTCCCAACTATTTCTATCTCTACTCGAGCTTAAACTTTTTGTATGTTGGCAAACTTTTTTACAAACTCAAAGTTTGAGCCGAACTTATTTATAAGTTTTCACTAAATTAATTTGAATATGCTTAACAAATTCGAACTCCAAGTTGATTTACAAGTTGTGCTGGAACCATATGTCTGCATATTTAAAATAATGCCAATCTATTATCGAACTTATCCAATCCAAGATAATATAACTAAAGGATAGTTAGAGTTGCACAAATCTCTATAAGTTCGAACCTATATATAGAAAAGCTCAGCGACTTTTAAAATACTTATTACAAATAGACGAAAATGGATTTTAGCATCTTTTTTATTTGAAGTTGTTAAGCTTTGCTACAAAAGCGCCAACTCTCCGTTACGTTATCCAAAATAATATAAATTCTCGACTTACCTTGAGAAAATATATCATATGCTATCAATATTATTATTAATAATTTTTTTTTTAATTTTTAACATAATCTAACCTCACGTCTATTTTTTATTAACAAAATCGTTAATTTTTGTTGACCATACGTGCAAAAGTTTCACGCCACCGTACGACTCTTTTTTTTCATGGCTCATACATGCCAGGTTAGCGATCTATGTACTACCAACAAAAGTTAACAATTTTGTTAATAAAAAAATATAAATAAAGACTAGATTATTAAAAAAAATTAAAAATACTGAGTTTTATTAGAATATTATTGATCTTATATGATATTTTAGATAAGTAAATAGTTTGAAGTTTTTTGAATAATTAACCTTACAAATATGTAATTATTTGCCCCCCGATAATAATTAGAGAGTATTTGTCTCTATATGCAAGTTGCGTAACACCTATCTAGTAGAGTAGTAGATAGGATGGAGAGCCCTTCTTACTTTAAATTCAGTGATATATAATGCATAATATATACTCCCTCCGTCCGTGAATTAAAGCCCCATTTACTGTTGGGCACGGAGACTAAGAAAGCTGAAAAAGGTGTTGTAGGTAAAAGATAAGGGTAGTTGTTTACTTTTTGCTAATCTTTACTTAAGAAAGATGTATAATCGGCTGATGACTCCAGATCTGCAAATCGGAGCTCAATTACTATATTCCTCATACCTGCAAATATTACACGAAATTATACTAGATTAATCAGCTGAAAGCAAAAACTAGATTCATCTCACGAGAGTGAAAGCAAAAAAACAAATAAATAAATGAATGAATCATTGCGCATCGATTCAGGCCGGAGCTCAATTAATCAGCTGATGAGTCCAGATTCAGGTAAAATTAATCAGCTGATTAATCGGCTGAAAGCAAAAAGTAGATTATTCATCTCACGAGAGTGAAAGCAAAAAAACAAATAAATAAATGAATGAATCATTGCGCATTAGTCAGCTGATGAGTCCAGATCTGTAAATCGGAGCTCGATTAGTGATTGAATTTATGGTTTTTTGTTGTAGGAGCACGGGAGGGGGAAGGTGGTGGAGACGGTGGCGGAGATACAGGACCGGCACGACGCGGCGAAGGAGATCGAGAGGAGCCTGCTGGAGCTGCACCAGATATTCCTGGACATGGCGGTGATGGTGGAGGCGCAGGGGGAGCAGATGGACGACATCGAGCACCACGTCGTCAACGCGACGCAGTACGTCGGCGACGGGACGAAGAGCCTCAAGGTGGCGAAGGATCACCAGAGGAGCAGCCGGCGGTGCTTGTGCATCGGAATCATACTGCTTTCCATTTGAGAGAGAAAGCCTAAATTAATACTCCCTCCGTCCACTAATTCATGACCTAAGGAGCAAAACACGGGTTTTAAGAAAAAATGTATTTTTATTAGTTGAGTGGAGAAAGGGACCCACAATTAATGTATTGTTTATTAGTTGAGTGGAGAAAAAGTGTATTGTTTTGGGACCCACCAATTAAATATAAATAAAAACTTACTAAAAATGGATAGGCCTTGAGTTGGTGGACGTCCCAAAAAGGAAAGAAGGCCTTGAATTAGTGGACGGAGGGAGTAGACATAAATTTATTTTGCATTAATTAAGGATGAATACTTAAATCTATAATTAAGTAGGTTAAAAAATTAGGTGGGATAATTAATGGCAAAGGGTAGTAATTTAAAGTAAATAGGGAGGGTAAAAGGGTACAAAAAGGCAAATGGGGCTTTAATTCGCGGACAAATATTTAGAGGTAAATGGGGCTTTAATTCGCGGACGGAGGGAGTACTTGTGAAGGTATATAATGTAAATCATAATGTAAGATAAGCATGAAATTCCGTCTCTGAACTTTTTTTAATAAAAATAATAGATGCTGTTGCCCTTTCTTCATTCGACTCATTTTGATTAAGTCAAGCATTTCGCAAGCATCTCATCCCACCGAAATATGAAACATAGTCTTTTACAATCGTCACACCTCCCACTATAGCCGCATAAAGCCGACGCAATTTAATAATTAGTCACTTTTATTTAATAAAAATAAATTATACCGGAATTTATTAATTCAAGAATATAATATATATGCCCTCCGATAAATACAATTTCGGCATAATCATATTTAATTCAAATAATAAACCAACATTAATTTGACAATGATGCATGCGCAAAAGAGTCAATTAGTTATTCTAATACATCACTATTTATACAAATCAAAGTAAAATTTACTAAAACTGTTAAGAATAATCTTACTCAGAACCGATCACCTACCCACCGTGGGCAAGCATAACATGCCCACCACTGATGTGACAATTTTAATTAAGAAAGAGAATTAATAAATCTTACTCTAATTAAAATTATCTTACTATAATTACAATTGCCACATCATAGTGGGCATGATATGCATGCTCACGGTGGGTAGGTGATCGTTTCTGTAATCTTACTTAAGGTGATGGAGTTATTCCTATAAAATGACAGATATTAAAATTAGTCTAATTTCTCTCTTGTCCACGTGTTATTACCATATTAGTTGTCGACAAATCACCGCATGCTCATCTCAATCTCATCTCATCAACGTCAACCGCCAATTCTTCGTAGTATTAGAGCACTCCCAGCAGATCACCTAAATGCATCACTAACTCTAAATTTAGGCAAAAACAATTGAATATGAGATAAAAAATGCATCCAGCAGATCCCCTAAATTGGATGGGGCCCACAAAAAATTTTACACCTACCTAAATTCAATCTTAAATTTACACCCACCCTAAATTTATTTTAAGCTTATAATTAATAGGGCCCACACATAATTATTGTTTTTATGTAGAAAATAGGAGATCTGGTGTATGCATTTATAAAATCGAGATCCTAAAATTAAATAGGGAAGCTTTAGGGAGAAATATAGGAGCATAAGTTTGGGATTTCTGCTGGGAGTGCTCTTACAATTACAAATTTATAATGTGAGTGATGCTAAACAATTATATTATAATCCCTCATAAATTAGTTAAATAGATTTTTTTAAATTTATTTAACTGATTTTTTAAAATAAAAATAAAATTTAATTACTTTATTGTATTATTATCTACATTATACTTTTTCTTTTTTGGTAATCTTTTGTAACTTCTTTATTTTTATTAAAAAATAAAATAAAAATAAAAAATATTCTTTAAAAAATAAGTACAATATAGATAATACAATAAAACAATTAAATTCTATTTTTATTTTAAAAGATAAATTAAATAAGTTAAAAAAATTTCTATTAAATTAGTTTGAGATTGGCCACAATATAACTTCATAAATTTATTATTATAATAATGCACCGAAATAGATACGATTACTATACGTAATTACGGTACACCCCAAATGTAAACAAACAAACAAACAGATAAAGGTTCAAATACCAATACGAAACTATTGTTAAAAAAAGCCGCCAAAATAGCGTCCATATATAATCTAAGTTATCTAACTAACTAAGTTCTATAGTATACACTCTTTGTTTTGGAAAGAATATGCATACTTATAAGTTATAATTGAAATGCTTGCAAATTGCAATAGATCAATGTGGATACAATTTAATTTAGATACTTTTAGGCATCGTGGTTTACAATAATCTTACTTGTATAGTAGACAATTGATCTTCTTTTTTAAAATTCAAATAATCGATACATTACTAAGAACGAACAATATATTTTGATAATAGCTTAGATAAATAATAATAAAAACTAATCGACCTATATTTTGTTGGATCGAACAATGTTGAAAATACTCAAATCATGTGTAATGCATACAGATGTTGTATTTCTGTTTTGTAAGAGGGGGATTTATGAGGCAACCTAATAATGGTTCTTTGCAACAGTTTTTTTTATTCAAGTTGCAGAAAATTACATTTTCATATCTAATAAAATCAGTATTTTTAACCTTTTCTTCTATAATTAATGTTTAGCAATTTACAACTGAACTATGAATTCAGATTACATTTCACTACTAGCACTTCTAATTTGGTTGGAAACAGTCAGAAATCTCCATCCCAAATTAATTTTCGTCTTCATGTTGAGTTCTTCCGGAGCAATCTTTCCAAAATAAAGTAAATTATATCAAATTCCCAGAAAGAATGGCCTAAAATTTGTACGGAATTATTGGCTCAATCAAGAATCTGTTTTGACAGTGAATTTGTGTAATCTTTAATACCTTGTGTTCTAACTTCAAAATTATTTCAGCTGTTAAAACTAAATATCCTAGCTCTCGCACACTAATATCTCTTATTCAGGGTTGAACGAGATTCATTTACTTGAAAAGAATCCAACTCCACTTTCGACCTCAAAATGCAGCAAGCAGCATCTATCTACAGCTTCGCTTCAAGAACAATACAAGAGTAGGGGGCCACATTATATGTCTCCTTTACGCCTGGAGCGCCCTCTGGGACGATGTCACTTGGGGACTCCAGATTCGTATCCACCTACGTACAAGTTCCCATTAATTGTTGTACGAATTCAAACAGATAACAAAATGGTAGAACTTGATATTTTATTGACTACTTGCAGTATTACAGATAATCCAGGAAGTCTCATTCAATCAGGAAGGTAAAGTGAAATATTATTGGAAAAACTGACCACACGAAACCACCGTCTTCCTTGTGGCGGAGAGGGTATAGAAACTTTAACAAAGTAGTCATGTGCATTGAATGCCACATAAATATGACCTCCATTGTCTTCATGCAGCCTGAAACATCACATATATATATATAAATAAGAGAGAGAGAGAGAGAGAGAGAGAGAGAGAGAGAGAGAGAGAGAGAGAGAGAGAGAGAGAGAGAGAGAGAGAGAGAGAAAGAGAGTAGTCAATGGTGGACTTCGCCACATAAAACTTCTGGCAGGGAGGTCAAGCAAATTGGCACTCTTAGAAAACCAAGAACCCTCTAATTCCATAAAATTTCATGTAGGGAGGTTAGGCAAACTGGGACTCTTGGACAACCAGAAACCTTTGTTTGTTGCCCTTTGACGAAACTCTATAAGCAATCCGGACCTTTGTTTAGACTGTCCACATGTCCCAGAACCTCACAATCTAATCCTGGTTAGTAAACATTGCACGCCAGAAAGCCACCAGACTGTTCAGAAAGTGAAATCATAACATCTCCATCTATAAGCTGTTATGTTTCCTTATTTGATCTATCACTCCATTGTAGATTGAGACAAAGATGTTAGCACTTCTACAAAGGTGTTGGATGTGAGTAGAAGTCAATCCCTTCTTTTCCTGATTTAAGGGTATATTGTTGTTTATGGAAGCAAAACATAAATTAAGCCTCCACTTTTTGCCAGGAGTGAGCAAAAACTGACTGAAAACAGAAAAACTGAATCATTTAGAAAGGATTTGGTTCTGGGAATATGAAGTTGATCAAAACCTTCTTTCTCTGAGAATTAGACCTAGCAAAAACTTTTCCAAATGCCCTCATGTACTAGGTGCAAATGCTTGTTCATCTAATATCCGGATATGTCCTAGTAGTTGTTTAATGAATTTCAACAATTCTGAAGCAAATTCAATAGATTAAAAACAAAATGTCAAATTTAACAGCAGTGCAAGGAATCTATAACAAATGAATGAAAAATAAAATCGCGGGACATCTGTAGTATGGAAAGGCGAGGGATGTATCCTTACGTAAAAGCGAGGAATTTACTCTCATAATTTTCCCAGTTATCCTCATGCCATGTGACTTCATGCTGCATCAAAATAATGTCAAAGCATTCTTAAACATGAAATATGCAAATGTGAACTGCGTAATAAGAGCATTTAGATTAGCATGAAAGCTCTGACAAAAACAACTAATCATACACCCCTAGAGAGGTACTTTAGCAAAGGGCCGTTCTGAGAAAAGGTTGTTTGGCATGTCTAATTCATCTGTAATGGAGAATGGGTATGGCGCTACCACCCACAAAACCCAGGAGCCCTTTCAAATAGGTAACTTTTATCTAGTTATTTTCCTTTTATTGCACTCATTTACACTAAAGCACTACATGCTCGAGTGAAACATTCCTTTATAGAAAATAAGAACTTTTGTGTCGTACATAGCAGTTCAAAGGGTAACTAGAGTGAGTGAGTTAGGCTTGCCAGCTGCTGCAGACCTCTTTACAGGT
Source organism: Salvia miltiorrhiza (assembly GCF_028751815.1). Taxonomy (NCBI): domain Eukaryota; kingdom Viridiplantae; phylum Streptophyta; class Magnoliopsida; order Lamiales; family Lamiaceae; genus Salvia; species Salvia miltiorrhiza. Next base: position 57,806,821 of record NC_080388.1, read on the forward strand.
TAACTTCCTTGTGGTGTTTTCCCAGACAATCAAACATAGCTTCCACTGTTCGGACAATCAGCCTCATTGGAATATGGTTATGCTATCTATTGCAATCTCAAACAGCATAGTGATGCCATAGTGACTGAAAGCTATCTAAATGCTTATATTTGTGTCACTTTTCTGCACATAATGTCTCAGCCTTCCCAAATGTATATATGCTTCAACTCCTAACAATATTGATTTTGTGAATACCAAACCAAACACACACCCTATATTACAGTCAAAGTAGTCATCATCTAAACCTATGTTCTTAGTTTACTCAATTTACTACGCATTGAGATTGAGCTGTAACAGCCAAAAGAAGTACATGCTACTTGCCAGAATATGTTACTTTTTAATTTTTATATGGCTAATAATAGAAATTAAAATCATATACGACCCAAAACTCATATCAAACAAGAAGTGTCTCGCCTATTATAAAGATGCTGAGTTCACAAAAAAATCATTTCTACTCAAAATAAAAAACACAACAGGGTTGATAACTGCAGAATATTTATCCATAGAATAGATAAATGCAAATAATGAAAAATAAAAAATTTACCTTGTCAATGAAATTTTCTCTAGCAAAGACATGACGACTCCGTCTGAACTTAATCATCTCTGAGAAAAACCGAAAAAGATTGTCTTTCTTATCCTTCAGCTGTCTCGTCAAATTACAAAGTTATCTAACATGTTCAAGTAGGAAAGAGAGACAAAGGTGAGGGAAAAATTATAGGAAAAACACATACTTGTCCCCATTGGAAATTATTAAGAGCATTGTCGTGTCCGTAGCTATTATTATTTCCAAAACGAGTGTGACCATATTCATCCCCCATTAGCATCATAGGAGTTCCCTAATAACAAAGACCCGGTCAAACATCACTGATAGATCAATAGATTTTGAAGTTCCAGAGTTGTGGAAACCAGAGCCAGAAAAGATTTGGATATCGTGGTCTTTTACAACAGAAGTACAATGGACTTATTTCCTCCATAAATAAACACAGAAGGGACTTATGAAAAGGAAATGTAACTGGTCATTCTAGTGTTTGGATGAACACAAATAAGCTGCAAATCCAGTGACAGAAAGCACAAATAGCTAAGATCGAGAGTTTATACAGTTTAGTGCTAACATGGCTTATGCTTAAATATCACATGCTGTCTCATTACCAAAAAAGTGAGAGACTACAAGAAAAAGAAAGCGCATATGATCAGTAGAAAACTTAGGACTCAGTTTGCACTTTGCAGTTGTGCACTCTCATTTTGTCAACCAAAAACAGGAAATGAAAAGGAGCAACCCATTCTTTTTGTTTTTTCGCTCTTCCCTGATAATAGACAGTTTATATAAACAGAAATAGGCATAAGTGTGACTAGGGGAGAAGAGCTCCACCCATTCTCACATCTTAGAGAAGCTACTCTATAATCTTAGTAAAAGAGACAATAAACTCATTCTTTCTCAGTGCATAATTCAATCCTACTAAAATAGATCAGGCCCCGAACTTCCTTCTTGAAAAGTATTGAGATAAAACCAGAAAAAGGATCAATATTATCTCCACTCTAAGAATACCAAATATTTAACTGGAAGATTAAGTTTTCAACCAAAAAGAAATTGAAATTGTTAAAACCAGTTACCTCTCAGATGACTACTTTAGGATTTTACTTATGCATATAGCAACAATATTTCATGATTCACTAATACAGAGATAAATCTTAGAGAAATTGAAAGTGTTTACCTGGGATATCATCAGTGCTACTTGGAAGTTTTTCATTTGCCGTATACGCAATGCCTTAATATTCGGATCTCCAGTTTCTCCTGATATGAACATAGTAAAGGATAAGACAGTAGAATTACACAAGAGACTCCATTTTCTTAAACAATCATGACTATGTGCAAAATAGTTACGGCATCATGTATTGTGTGCAACGTTATCTGCATACCACTAAAATGTAATGATAAGAGACTGATCTATGAGTGTTTGTTCATAAGAAAGAAGATTTATATATGGAATCCAGATCTACCTTCAAAACCACAATTCCAGCTAAAGTTATCATTACATCCATCATTTCCACCTTCTCCATTGGCATCATTGTGCTAAAAGTTTCAATAATGGGATATAGTGAATATAGAGTTGATATAAACCAAATTGATGAAAACCATAATGACTAGTGATACCTTATAGTTGTATGAGACGAGGTCATACAATGTAAAACCATCATGGGCAATTATAAAATTGATGCCATGATATGGCTTGCGCTTATTGACCTAAAGTTAACAAACAATCTTAGAAGCAGAATCATCAGGAAGAACATTCCTTAGCATAGATGAAAGAAAATAAAATGCCATGAGCTTAATACTTACTCGGTACAGATCAGCAGAACCAGAAATCCTAGTAGCAAAGCTTCCTTTCATACCAGTGTCCCCCTATTTTCAAATTAAACAAAGGTTGACATGATTATTCAAATAAAAGTAACTTTGCAAACAAATGAACATGTATGGAATGCTTTCCTTTTCAGATGTGGCGCATTTTCATCAAATATTAATTTAAGAGTAAACAGATAATATTGTTTTACTATTATAGACGAACTAAGATTACCTCACTCTGGAGGTAGTAAACTACAGTGAGACTGAGTAGAGTTAAAATATAGGAAAGTTTGTCCCCAGTCAATATATTATCCAGCGAAATGTTCCCATAAACATCTTTTCAGTGAATCTAATTTATGTTTATAATTTCAGGAAATCAAGTACAGAATATATCATCTAATTGAGAATTTCTCCACTTGCAGCACCTTTATAAATTTTCTAATGTCATCACGGTATATTCCATTCCATTCAGCCCACCTGCATGCCAAAAATTCACACTGTGATGTTTGTCTTGGTATGTGTTAAGTTATACGTAGAAGAGAAGAAATAAAAAAATCGAATTACTGACATTGATGGCTTATTTAAGCTCTTAAAATGTAGTGCACACTATTACCTATTAAGGTTCTCTAATATGCATTGTCCGGCCTCTACATGTAATATTGGCTCAGAATACACAGTCTAAGGAACCCCAACTTGAAAGTATTTTTAATTTGAAATGTCAAAACAAAGAGAAAGGAAATGAACAATTGATTCAAAAAGAACTCAAAAGAACAATAATATAACTGAAAGAAATTCATAAAGCCAAAGAGAAATTTCCACAAAAGAGGAACTCTCCTGCCGTGAAGATCTAAAATCCTAGACAATCTTTCCCTTAAGGGGCAAGAGTCGCAAGACCCTTCTATTCTATTCAGCCTGGGTGCAAAAAGGCCAGGGCCTGAATCCTAATCAACCAAACTAAATAACATAACTGAATAAGGAAAGAATTAAACTAATAATTATTTATTAAAATAACTATTAATTGCCGCTTGTGCCATAATGCACGCCTCCTCCTCGTCCTCCTCTCTTCTTCTTCTGTTCGTTAAATGGCTCTCTAACAGAGATAATGGGGAATATCTACCCACTAACAGTTCTCCAAGTAGGACCAAATAACGTGAGGATAGTAACTTGAAAATCAAGTTCCTTACAAAGCTCAAGTTTAAACATCCAAGATGTCAAACTTTTTTACTCTCTACGAAGATCTAAATACGCTAGGAAAATTTAAAAAAATAAAATAAAATAAAAATAAAAATTACAAAATGTCCTCACCTCATTCATGATGTGCACATCTGTCGTAGACTCTATATAAAAATAAACAAAAAGTAAAAATTGCAGAAGTTACCTATCCCAGTTCGGAAATTTTCCAACAAGATATAGCCCTCCACAATCCCAAGGTTCTGCAATGATCTTACATCTTGAGAGGATACTATCCTTGGCTATTGCCTGCATAAGAACACTCAATACCTCACATGCATACGACTAAAAAACAATTGGAACTCCCAGGGACCACAGGGTGGGCCTAGTATTGACAGAATAGCACAACAACACAACAGGCTCCACTAACAAGTACTCGGTGGTTACCCTTGCTTTGCCAAAATAGTTAATCCAAATTGCTACAAGACAAACCTACAAACATCCATTCTCTGAACAACATAGGGCATCAAAATAATACTCTTGTGAATTGAAACAAATTTGAGATAAGATTATTTTATTGTGATTGTTGCTTTTTTTCCTTTGTTAATAAAGGAAAGACAACTAAGCAGTATCACACAACTATTGGATAGGAACAATCAGCATAGTTAGTGTTGCAGCAAACGTGTTTGAGGAAATGAGGAACAAGTACATGGTGTCATCACAGCTATGCGTAGTTGATTACATGCAAAAAGGAGATGATGGTGGAAGACTAATCAAGAGAATTGAATCCCAAGACTTTAAACTTTGGGCCTCTAAATCCAAAGAAATTTCTTCTACTAAAAAGGCTTTATTCTTTGTGCCAATCTATAAGATCATACATAGGAATCAAGTGAAACAGAGATCAGTGGTTCTTATACGGTAGTATATTAACACGCAGAAGTATAGAAGATGTACCCTTAGTCCTTACAAGAAATTTGGATTTATCAAGTCGTTACAGAGAAGTCTCTCTACAGACCTACAAGAATATGTACTTGACAGGTAAAGATTAATCTACCTAGCTATATATGTTACTTCTCTAATTCACAGGAAAAGCAAGTATGGAGAAGGTTGATGGATTCTCTAAGACTGGAGATCAGACTTTGCTCTCTTTTAACTTAATTTAGTGTTTGATACACAACTATTGTCAGGACATATAGTTTTGACAAAAACCTAGAGGTCAGGAAGGGGAGACAAGACAATAGAGAAACCAATTCAGAGCAAAAGGAGTATAAGACATTAGAATTAACACAAGGTAACACTTGTAGTTACCCATGATATCAGAAATTATAAAGTTCCAATCCCAATTTAAGGGTGTTATAAATTACCCTGATCAATGGGGGAGCACTGAGGGGAGAACCATCAGTTCCTCGACACAGCACACTAGCCAAATCAAAACGGAACCCATCCACGTGATACTCAGTGACCCTACAGTTAGAATGTTGAATGCAAGTGTGAAAATCTAATTTGTAAACACTTGATTGCAGTAGCAACAGTTCAGATGCAGAAAAAAATTTAATAGTTCTTTCAAGCTACAGAAAGGTTATCGAACAGATATCAGCATTTTCATCTTGATGGTACATAAAAGAACTAGAATATGCTATAATTAAGAAACCAAATCAGAGATCACTGAAAATGTATTTCAATTGAAAAAGTCGCACTGTACAATTTCCAAACAGTCCTATTGTAGATTATCGCACAGAGAGTTACATAGTTGATGGTAAATCAATAACCTAAAAGGTTGACACGATCAATAAGATTATCATGATCACATCTTTTCCTCTAATGTAGTTCAAGACCAGAACTTCCTTGTTTCAGTTTGACAGAAACTCAAATCATTTGAAAAGACATTTGATCCTTATGCACTTACTGGAAAATGGATGTATACAAAGTTGAAAATTGCATTTTTTTTAATGCCAGCAAGTTCAAAGACAAATATAATGTGAGAAGATAATTTTTATGCATATTTAAGGTACGATCAACCATACAGGACACCTCCAAGGTTATAGGATCAGTATGAGTCAGAATATACCAGTGCCGCAAGCTGTCAAGTATCAGTTCCATGACGACAGGATGGTTGCAATTCAATGTATTTCCTGGACACCAATATTTTGGTTACAGTAGACAGATATAAACTTTCTTAGTCAGCTATTTAAAACATTGATTTCATGATCATAAATTCAAGAAATCTGAGGCAAGCAGCCAATATCAAGCATGCAGGATGCTCAAATTTTTCTTTGTCTCATCAATGGTTTCACAATCAATAAGTTACTTCAATTTTGTACCGTGCGGGAACCACTTCAGCATATACAGTTGATCATTTGGTCCTAACCAACCTGAGTTGAATTTTTTTTTTAGCTTCCAAGTGCACGCAGGTCTACTATTTCTTCTCATCCTCATTTCAAATTGGATATCCTTAAACCTAAAAATTGTCAATTTTACTGTCGTTTTAAGGGGAATATAATATTGCAAGTTGTAATGGATTGTATGTACATCCCATGCAAAATCATTACAAGATAACCATTTAATTAAATGCACTATGTTGAATGAGTAACATATAGTAATTTTAATAAGCAGGGGCATACAATACATGTTTCTTTTTTTAAGGGTAACATGTACATTCTATTTAAATAAGAAAAATAAAATTACAAAGGATTGGAATTCCAAATAGAATTATATTGTTGTTATGTCTCCTAGTATCAAGTACAAGGAAGGCTTTGAAACCTTTGTGGTTTGAAACCCACCAGGAACCCTCAATCTAATCATCTCCCGTACCTCATCAATGCATGCCCTCCAAGTTTCTGCAAATCCTCTTATTTGAACCCCGCAGACCAACATAGTGTTGGAACAACTGATCACCACAATAATTGAGCCTTTTCCAAATGAAGTTTCCAGGTTTATTTTTCCTAGATAAAAGCGAATCCAATCTTGTGTTGTTGGTGGAGATTTTATAACCTTTCTGGATTGCACATTAGCATAGATGAGAGGGCGTTATTGGGCATTAGTGTGGAGGAAAATAACCTTAGGAAATTGAGAGAAGATAATTGGTTGTAAGGTCGGAAAATGGCCTATTACATTGTAGACATACGAATTTTAAAGAAAAATAAATATATTTTTATTGATTTTATATCTTTATTTAGATTTGGAATCTCATAAAATACAATATTAGATGAAATATTTAACACAAATACTCATGTGCAACCGGTTGCACCGTGCAACTGGTTTCCAAAATGACACTACTTCATTCGAGAAATGACACTTGAACATTTCCGAATGACACTACTTCAACATACAAATGACACTTGAAGCAAGTGTCATTTGTATATTGAAGTAGTGTCATTCAGAAACCAGTTGCACGGGAGAGTGCCTCAATATTTAATTGGTAGATACTATATAGATGAATTTCTTTGACATAAGTCAAATCTTGATAAGTACTCCCTCCGTCCCCCAAATAACTTCCTATATTTCCTTTTTGAAACGTCCCCCAAATAACTTCCTATCCATTTTGGAACATTACCCCACCACTAATAATACTTTATTTATTTTTACTTTTCAACCTTTCACCATTCTCAATACTAATTATATTACATTTTTACCATTTTCAATACTAATTATAATATTTTTTCTCCACTACCAATACACTTAACAATTTTTCCTTAAAACCTGTGTCATCCCCTACTAGGAAGTTATTTGGGGGACGGATGGAGTATGTTTTACAATCTTTGATGCTTTGGCTTTTGTTATTCAGGTGCCAAAAGGAAAGAAAGTTTTATTGAACGAGAATGAGAGTTTTTTATGAGATGTCTGAGACGGAAATGGCCTGCGAGCTAAAAATAGGATGCGGTGCACTTTTGTTAAAATTACTATTCAAAGTCTATGGAAGTGATTTCTAAAGTTTATGATGATTTTCATCAACCAATAAAGGTCTCAGTTAGAAGTGATGATAAAGTGGGATTCGATAAGGATGTCTGGATGGGCGACGATTCATTTTTTTGCTATATCCCTCTTTATATGTATTTCTTCTTTCCATCATAAACCTAATATTTCTTTTAACTCCGATTCATAAGTACGCCCCTTGGTTCTTGTTTGAAGTGGAATATCACCAACTATTGGAAGGAATTCAACTTATAAAAGAGTCGAGATGATATTAGAAAGTGGGATTGGATTGTTCAGGTAAGTTCTCATGCAAATACTTTTTTTGTCAAAACAATTTCTTCTATGAATCCATTATTCCCTTTGCCCTCTTTAGAGCTGCTTGGTGGGCCTTAAACCATAAAGAATTAAAAGCCTCCTTTGTTTTGGGTGTTCCTAGAGATTGATGTTGTATCAGCAATTAGGATGACTTCCACTTTTTGGAGATTACTCGTCCCTTTGTAATACCAACTCATTAATTTTTTAACAAAATTTGTGTATTATATCAAACATGGAAAATAGTAATCACCAACATATTCATTTGACCAGAAGTTTCTCTTAAAAGATGGCTTGGTGTCACTAATGTGCATTAAAAAGGAGTTCAATGATAAAAAGATTACCACAACCAGAGAAGTTCAACAACTGAGCATTTTGTTGGAAGTCCATCATGTAATAAACCTACAAAAAATTTCAAAACATTACCAAGAGATAGGAATCAAAAAGAAAATAAACTCATTGTATGAAAATCTCTTGCAAAACGGGTGAATATCTATCATTATTGTTAATATATATTATATACATCTCTCCTTATATTATTTTTGTTGTTATCTGGTATTTCCTAAATTGAAAAATGTTTTAGAGTTAGATCTTTTTTCAAAGACACACTCGGCACAAGGATGTGGAACTTTTTGTTTCTAGTATTGATGTTAGCGGTTGGGCAGGAGAAATCATGAGTCAGCTTTATGCTTAGGCAGGCTCTTGGCTTCTGTGGAATCTTTCTAGTTTTTTTTTTTATCTCTTTTCTGTTTCAGTTAATCGTCGTTTATTTCCCTCGACAAAACCCTTTTCTTTATCATATAATGTAGAAATTAACAGTAAACTTGAATAGCAGGTAATAAAGCGTGTAGAAATAAAGATTCAAATACCTCCAACATTTCCACATTGCATTGGATTCGGAAGTTCAATGGTCATTAGAGTTGTTAATAACAACTGCTTAAACCATTTCAGAAGTAACCTCAAATGTGTAACCATGTATTACGTGTACAGATTCATATATAATTCTTTATCAACAATATAAATAGTCCAGAAGAGTGATTTGGGGGGAATCAAGCATGCTTTTATTCAAGGAAATTTTCAAGTCAAATCAATTAACATGACCTATGCTATGTTTCGGATAATATATATCGCACATGGTAAGACCCAGAAAAAAAAGAAAAAGAAAGTAAAGACTAACTACATTGCAAGACATTCACCTTGTTGTCTATGCCACGAAATGAAGTAGTATATGGATGTGCATCATCAGCTTCGTTTGTATGATTGTAAACAACATCCAAAATTACCTGGGATATATTTAAGCAACATAGGCCAAATGAAGAACTTTGTTTTACTATTAAACGTAGGACAAATTATTGATTTAGGAGCACTACCTCAATTCCAGCATCATGGAAAGCCTTAACCATCTGTTTGAATTCTTGGGAAGCATTAATTGGTCCTCCACCATTGCTTGCATACCGACTCATAGGTGCAAAGAAATTTACAGTTGAATAGCCCCATGTATTGATCTTGCAAACAATAACAGTTAAAGCATCACAGGTAAATTTTTTTGGAAGTACTTGCACAAAGCACATGCAAACCTTTGACCAGGATTGATCAATTTTTTGATTACACATCACAAATTTAATAGAGACCCCCTTTCAAGGATTACAGGCTTATTATTCAAAATCTGCAGCTTGACTATGTTTTGGCTCCAACTCAAACATCACTAACAGGATATATACCACCGTGATGGCTAAAATGCCCAGAGAATATATATAATAGGTATGAATTGATGACGACAAGTACAATAGCCTCTGTATGCCAACATCAATGAGTCATCCAGATTGTTTCTCTCTTGACATGAGAATAATGCTTCAAGGTTTAACATTCAATTATGATATTCTGTCCATAATCATATATTTCTTCTTAGCAATAACTAACATAAAAAACTTATTTGCTAGAAAGGCACACCAGGCTCCATACATATGTTGGTGTTATACCAGGCGTACGTTGTTTGAGGGGGGTTATAGGCTTCTAGTAACTGGAGTAAGAATAGAATGTTATTGCAAGACCAAGCACAGGGTTCCAGTCTTATATTAAACTGCAGGGAGTATGTGAGATCCTATATTTGAAAGTCATCCCGGAAAAACCTGAATGACTCACAACTGTGTACATCATGACAAACTAAGCATACCGAAGTGGACAGATATTTTACTAGTATTTTATTAAAGAAAAGCACAACATTTCTCTCATCAACCCATTTTCTATCCAAGTCGTGACCCTCTTGATGTTCTTGGAAAAGTGCCCACAACCCTGCATTCCAATTCCATAACATAGTCCTAAAGTAGCAGAGAGGAATGATGTCTGTTGACCAGCTCAAGGGAGGGGTTAAAGAAGTTTTCAACATGAATTTGTACTGTTAGGTACCTCCTTTTTCTGATAGTTACCAAGTTAAAGGGATTTTCTTCCTTTCTAGCTTCCTGGTAGATAGAGTAAACTTGTGATTAGGGAAAGTAAATACTTTCTGTTGTTGTAAATTATCATTGCATTGTTTTATCTAATCAAGAACCATCTTTGACTTTTTCTACTCTTAATTCATGAATTCAAATTTCTAGTATTGCATAAAGAGAACATGCCATGAAAGTCAAGAATTCAAACATATCTAGCTTCCATAGTTAATGACCTATCAAAAGCATTTAAGTGCAAGCTGACCATCCAAGATGGACAGCCCCGCATCCATCGCGTGAAAGATTTGCAGCACTTAAGTAAGGTACAAAGATGAACCCTCATCACAAGTAAATTGAAGCCACAGATTGACTCACATGATCAATGAATTCATACATAGAGTCAAAGTTCATACCAAGTGCTCTCTTGCATTTGGGCGCCTTTGGAGCTCCATCTCATCAAACTCAAACACAGGGAGCAACTCAACTGCATTGACACCAAGCTCCAAAAGATGTGGTATCTTCACGAAATTGGATGCATATTTCATTTAGTAAAGCATACATCATTCAAGGAAGGAATAGAGGATACATCTGTATGAAAAGATGAAGGTGTGATTTCTGAACCACTACTCTCTTCCCTAGTATTCATGCTCCACTGAGTATATCATGTAACAAACATAATAGTTGTAAGAGCCCAAAATTATTACCCCACCGCCTCAGCCCCGAAAAGAAATACAAGAAAGAAAAAAAAACTAGGGATGGCAACAGGCAAGTCTGTCTGGACCTACTTGTTTATTTTTTAAATCATATAAGGTACATTTTATGATAATGTTAATTGAAAAATAATTTAAAAAAAATCAGTAAAGTAATATCATGTCATACATGTACAAAATTAAAAATAAAATAAAAAAATAGGACGGGTGAGCTTGAAACAAAATCCACAACCCACCCCACACACTGCTTTATTCTTCAAAAACCCTCTTGGTAAGTCAGGTCTGGGTTAAACCTAGACTCATAGCGATCTTTACTTCCAATAGGTTCCTCTCTATCTCTCTGACACACCATATACATAGAAATGGAGAAAGTTTTCCAGATGTTTAATTCAGAAACTTACATCCATTGCTTAGTTCAATTCGATTATTATCTTATATGTGGATGCAAGTGCAAGAACAATGAACAGGCGTAGCTATAACTCCTTAATTATCCTTCTAAATTGATAAGAATGTGAAATTGACACTCAGGTCTTTCGGCAAATTTACAGAGGCAGGAAAATTAGATGCTAATTTTTTTGTGTTTCCAACATTAAGAAATAAATTCTTTTTCCAAATCTATACAGAGATTTTAAGTTGTATAGTACAAACTCACTGTGAAAATGAAATTGGCAAAAGTAGGTCACCAACAAATGGGAATTGTTTAAACAGAATATGAGAAATTAAAACCAAAAATCAACAATCAGCTGCAAATTAAGAAAAGTGAACTATACAGACTGTTAATTAGAATAGACAGCAACATGCAGCTAAGGAAGGAACGATATAATAGGAATAAAAGGGAAAAGAGCTTTAACACTTTGAAAACATGAAAATACTACCTTCTCTATCATGCCAAGGTAGCTGCCACGTACATGTAAATCCAATCCACTGGACTCATCAGCTGTGAAGGCCCTTACATTCATTTCATACAAAACAAGATCTTTCTGCAAAAGCAGAATATAATTTTTGCAGTCAGAATGCAAAAACTTAACTGCACAAAATTTAGAAGAATCTAGAGAAACACAAAAACTACAAATGCACATGTAAGTGGCAAACTTCGAAACAGTTATAATACTTAAGATAAGATACTACTCATATGAAAAAAGGTTGCATGTCATTCAACAATTTGGTAGCAAACGGGCATTGACACAGTCATCGACTTCTACTGGACACTAGCAAATTCCAAACCATCAGCACACAGCCGGCCATCTTAAAATCGAGAACCTTATTCATCTTAATGATATTTCAAACACGAAATTGATCATCACGGGTTTAAAAAAATTATGAAGTCAAAGTGAAACTATGAAGGTGTAAGGTTTTGAGACTCTCTACAGTCTACATACAAAGCTATGCATAGCTCATGAAGCACGTTCATCCCACTCTCAAACGTAAAAATCAATGAAAGTGATAAATAAAAGGATTAATTGCTTGTAAATACACGAAGCATACCCAAATTTCAGTTTTTAAACCAACACTATTTTTTTGTCAATTAATACATAAACTGTGAGTTTTGGAATTTGGCCCGAACTAAAATTTTGGTCACATTTAATCCCACGTGGACGCCAGAATTTTATTACGTGGTTTCAATTTAAATTGCCACTTAGATTGCCGCGCCATAACCAACTCATATAAAAAATATCATGATTCCGGCGTCCACGTAGGATTAAATGTGGCGGAAATTTTAATTTGGGCCAAATTCCAAAAAGTTCAAAGTTTATGTACTACTTGACCAAAAAAATAATGTTGGTTAAAAATCAAAATTTGGGTATATTTCATGTATTTATAGGCAATAAACCTAAATAAAATTATCAAATAAAAAATAAGTATCAAGATTAGGTCTTTAAAGTATAGTCTCCACATGACAAGAGATGAAACAAGCTAGATTCTCTCAATTTCTAAATCATATTGCATGAACACAAGATAAAGTTTGCATAACAGGAATTAAAGGCTCCCATTAACCAGAGGGTGAGTGTAGAAAAGAGAAGCATGCAATCATGATTTAATCCACCTAAACAAAACAAAGACACCAAATAGCAGTAAAAGCATTCTAGTAGTGTCTTGAACATTCAAATGGAAGATCTCGTTAATATTCACTAATAACTATATCTTAAGAGACATTTAGAGGACTTAGATCACTAACCTCATGTATATTTGGAAGCTCATAGTTCTCTCCCCAGTCAAAAGGCAAGCTATCAAAATCATATGTCCCAAAAAATTTAGACATCTTATTGCTAGCATCACCGAAGACTCGGCGTCCTTCAACCAATTTTGCATATGGATCAAGTAAAACATTGTTGTAATCAAAGCGATGTCCTTCACGCCAATCTCGAGGGCCATCAACACGGTAACCATATAAGACATTGCTACGTGGCAAACCCTATGAAATAAAAGTTTCAGAATCAATTTAGCAGATGAAGGGAATCATGTACAAAATACAACACAATTGACCCTACTGACAATAACAACAAAGCAAAGATCGACTATAAAAGCAACAAAGTCAGCTCTCACAGAATATTGTTAACAAATTATGAGTACAGATTAAATACTATCTGTAACAGTCTCTCATAAGCAATGTTAAACAGTATTGGTGATTCATTGAAATCTCTTCATAGGCTGCCCTTTCATCTGCTGAGTTTAGATAACACATACAATTGTTTTCTACATACATAAGAGAAATTAGTTTGCTATCATTCCCCTAGCATTCCCAGATGGAAAAGATTTTCCACAAGAAAACAAGCATATTATTATTATTATTATTATTATAGAAGTACAAAGGGATGAGGGGTCCCCAATAAAACAAGGCCAAACAAACTAAAGAACACTACTCACTCTACTGTCTAAAATTAATCCTCTCCAGCACCTCATTATCAGAGTCCTGCAAGTTTCAATTGTCATCCGGCAAAGAAATTATGCCAATGAAACCCATTCTGTTAGCAGACCATGATTCAAGGCCCCAGAAATTTATGGATAAGTACATGGACAATTGATGTAAAATAAAGGCAAACTTTCCAGCAATCAAAAAGAGACTTATCTTTAAATTGAACTAATGCCTTACTTTTTTTTGCATCTTTTGAGGTTGGTTTAAGCTTCCCACATCATGTATACGACAAACATGCAAACAACATTCTCTTACATTGTTTCAATGCAAATTACAAGCCAAAACCGTGTGTCTGAAGTATCAAACAAACTAACTTCACACCCTTACTTCAGTAAATGCTAGACTCCTGCGGGACCTTGTAACTTCTGGAAAACTGAGTCATCCTTTTAGGTTAATCTCTACTCCTCTCAACCATTGAGTTGAGGCTCTTTCTAAACTTCTCTGATCACTTCCTTTCTCTTTTTCATGAAATCATATGATGAAGAAGAATCTAATTGGAGCAGATATATAGAACTAAATAAGCCAATTTGCTAATTTCATTAAAAACAGAAAAAGGGAGACTACCTCAACACAGATGTGCCATATATCTCCAGTCTTATTTACTTGCGAGTCCAATGATAATTCAACCATCCCTTCTTCAAGTTTGTTATGCATTCCCCTGAAATACAAATAATGACTTGGGAATGAGTAAAAGCATAAAATGTTAACAATTCACAGGCAGAGGAGTGAGGATAACCTAAAAAATTACCCCGTATTACAACATCAAATATGCCCATTACATTATAATCATCTAAAAGTGCTAAATTCATGTTAAAAAACCTTAAATTATAAGAAAAGAGGCGTCTTTAGTTTTTTAAATAGAGAAGTTTAGATATATCAACAACAAAGCCAGTACACCAGAATGGCATGGGGGAAAATGGATGGATTTAAAAAAAAATTGCCAACATTTAGGATTGATTGAAAACAAAACTAAACTAAATAAAATCATGGATTCCCATGTGTAGGGTAGACAAGATAACAGAGACTGACCAAGAATCAAATTAAAAATCAGTTGAAAGTATGAGCTAGAATTTAGAATCTGACCTCTCTTGCAGAATTAAGCAGAGCGTAACTGTAGTAGCATTTTCAGAGAAAATCGCAAAATTAGTTCCAGTTTCAACTTCCGACACTCCTAAAGGGTGTGATTGTCCTGGGAAAACTTTCAGCAAGGGACCCTCTGTTTTCTGGAGTGCTTGTTCCTAGAATTATGTGGCAATAATCAGAAGAAGCAATCATTTTGCAAACAAGAGCACCTGAAATTGTCTCAACAAGCTGACACATACCATGATACTAATATCCCAATGAGACAATTTATGAAAGTGTGATGAAATTGATTGAAAACCCTGATAAAATATACGCGAGTCTACAAAAATAATATTGAGAAAATTACTTATAATGTCCTTGCAGAACGATCGCACAATCTACCTATTAACTCAACCAGTGAAGAGCATAAACGGTACATTTTCAAAACACGTCTCAAATAAGACGAACCAATAGGCGCACCCAACACATTACCATCAATATTGCAACCCCTCTATTAGGAAACTCTAGAATTAAACAAATTCTGAAAGATAAGACGCCGAAATTAAAACCACACATACAAGAAATCATCATCAGCCATACCTCTATCGCCACACTCTGCTCACCAGCTCGAGTTGCGTGCACAGATGAACCCATTCGGCGACTTCCACCGAAATCTTGTCTGACCTGAGCCGAAAATCTCACAATTTTAGAAAATTCACACTTGAAAAAAAATAGATTAGGAGCTTACCTCACTGAAAACTCCCCGCTGGCAAGCTTTCAAGTGCGACGCTCTATCACTTGATTCCGGTCTGCAACTGCACTCGGGAGAGAGAAATCAACCAAAGAAGAATGCATCAACAATAACAGAAACAGTAGCAACCGATTTTACCGGACGGAAGTTGGGCGGGAGGCGAGAGCGGAATTGCCGTTGCTCCAAAGAGTAGTGGAAAGCTGAAGCGTCATTACTCTCCCGATAAAATCAAACCTGCGAAAATCAAGTTAATCGCAGCTTCCTCCAGTGAATTCGCTGAGATATTTGTTTCTCAGACAGCGACGCGTAATCTGATCATTATCATCAACGAATCACGAATTCCGATTTCACGGCTTGCAAGAGAGAGAGAGAGAGAGAAATGGGAAATTGCATGTGAGTGTATATGGAAGTTAGAGCTGCGTAGAAGAGGAGACGTTTCATGTCTGCCACGTGAACGAACGGTATGGATTTGGGGCCTCTGTAATCTTTATGGCACGTCTCTTCTATCAACTCCTTTTTTGTTTTTACTCTTAAGATATTTTCATTTTCTTATTTCCTACGTGACTTGCGTATCAAAAATATTGTAAGAGCATCCATAACGCTTACACGATAGCCCTATCGTGTAAAAGCTCTATCGTGTAACCGTTGCAGACTCGGGTTACACGAGGGCTACACGTTCTATCGTGTAGCCCAATTTCTCAATAGTGTAAGGCGCGTGCGATGCACGCGCCTATTTAAAAAAAAAAAAATGGATTTGACTGTTGACTCCTCGGTTTGCGTGTTTTTTGACCGTTCAAATTTTTTTTTTCTTTTGCCTTTCTTTTCTTCTATTTATTCTTCTTCTTCCTCATTTTTTTTCCCTACGCCCTCACTTCTTCTTCTTCATCTTCTTCATTTCTTCCTCTCTCTACACCCCATGGATCCAAACAACCCAAATTACTATGATCTAAATTGGTGTCCCGATCTATCCGACGAATATCATCCCGATTTATCAGGATGTAACTTGGGGGATGCTCCTCAGGCCGGCGAGGAGATGCCTTCGGCCCATAGTGCCGCCAAACCGAAGAAAGGCAGCCGAAGGAAAGAAGTCGCCCACAAGATCCGACATGACAGGCCGGCGTCGGTGGCGGAGGAGGAGGATGACGGAGGTAAGACTATCCGTCATACCTACACCACTGAGGAGACGGACATCATCGTCCAAATTTGGATGGAGGAGACAAACGACGCCATCCGTGGGACAAATCAAAAGGGGTTCGAGTACTGGAAGAGGATCGTCGCCCGTGTCAACCCCCTCATCGGCGCCCACCTCAAAGTTCGTCAGATTCAAGGGCACTGGACCCGAGTGGCCCAAGAGGTGCGGTTGTGGGAAAGTATTTGGGTGGAGGCGCGCAGCAAGTGGCCGTCCGGCCATTCTGACGATATGCTCTGGGACAAGGCCCAAACTCTTTTCAAAAGTCGGAGCGCAAATAACGCCTCCTTCAACTACTGGAATGCGTGGAGAATTCTCCGGAACAACCACAAGTTCAAGTCGATGTACCTCGAGGGAGACGTGCATTCCTCCAAGAAATTTTTTTTAATGTAATTTTTAGGTTTTTTATTTGAATGAAATTTTAATTATTAGTCAAAGGTGTTATTTAAATTTGAGCAATTAAATTTAAGTAAAAAGCATAAAAATGGAAACTAATTCTATCATGTAAGCTATCATGTAACCCCACTGCAGCATCTTTACACCATGTGGTCCCCCCATCATAAAGTAGGCTATCATGTAAGTTATCATGTAACCCCATTGCGGATGCTCTAAATTAGGTTATGATTTCCTACTGGCTATTTACTTTTTGGGTTGGAATTGGGTGCGGCCGGGTCGCCCGCGCCAAACCCACCCACCCCCTGACCCGTGCCGCCGTGCGCTCCCTTTTGACCCGCGCCTTAAATTATTACATTTATTTATAGTAATTGTAACTTTTAATAAGCATAAGATATATATTTGTTTGCACAAATGTATATTTGTGTAAATATAAGTATTTATCTTCATTTAATATAAAGTATAATATTTTTTAAACCCTAAAACCTATAAACTAAACCTACTGCTCCCCCTCCCCAACTCCCCCAAGTCAAAAAAAAAAAAAACTATAAATTAAACCCTAAATCCTATAAACTAAACCCTAAAATTTGAACACTATAACCTTAATAGGAGTACTTACTTTTAATAAGCATAAGATATACATTTGATCGCACAACTGTATACTTATGTTAATATAAATATTTACCTTCATTCAATATAAAACATTATACATATCAATAATTACTTTTTTCTTACGATAATAATTATTTGATCAAATAATAACATAATTATTTATGTTTATTAAAAGTAATCATTGTCATAATAAAAAGTAATAATTGATATGGTGAAAGGTAATCTTTCAAAAATATTATATTTATTGTAATTATTGTTGTAATCAAAAGTAATTATTGTTGTAATAAAAAATATACTAATTATTATTATAAAGAAATATACTCCCTCCGTCCCACGAATCTTGACACGTTTGGTTTCGGCACGAGAATTAAGGAGTTGTAAATTAGTGTTTTAAGTGTGTAGTTAATAAAGTATAAAAGTGATAAAGTAAAAGAGAGAAGGTAATAAAAGTGATAAAGTACGAGAGAGAATGTAATAAATGTGATAAAGTAGGAGAGAGAAGATAATAATTATTACCTTATTTAGAAATGTGTCAAGATTCGTGGGATGGTCCAAAAAGGAAAACGTGTCAAGATTCGTGGGACGGAGGGAGTAATATTTTTGAAACATACGTTTCTTCACAATATTGATGTTAACTACTTATATTAACATAAGTATATATTTGTGCGCGTTTAAAAAAAAGAGTATATATTTGTGCGAACAAATGTATATCTTATGCTTATTAAAAGTAACAATTATTATAAACAAATGTAATAATTGATATGGAGAAATGTAATGTTTCAAAAATATAATATTTATTGTAATTATGCTTTTTATAATGTTTTTGAAACATTACACTTCACAATATTGATGTTAACTACTTATATTAACATAAGTATAGATTTGTGCGAACAAATGTATATCTTATGCTTATTAAAAGTAACAATTATTATAAACAAATGTAATAATTTGGGGCGCGGGTCAAAGGGGTGCGGATCAGGGACACGAGTCAGGGGGCGGGTTTGTGCGCAGTGCGACCCGGCCGCATAGCATACTGCCGGCCGCACACAAGTTTTTGCGTTACTTTTTTTTTTTAAGGAAAATAGAACTCTATATTAAATCATTATGAATAATATACCGAAAAGTTTGACTTTCAGATCATGCATCATTAGATCAAACAATGAAATTCACTAGACAATAAACGGCTTTATTAACCTTTCTACGAACATGACAAAAATTTAAAACAATATGCTACTCCTTTCGTTCTTGAAAATTGTGACCTTATTATTATATCGGTACGTCCTTGAAAATTGTGATATTTCCTTATTTGGGAATGACCTCTAAACTTTTTCTCTCACTATTTACAAAAAAATGTTGGGATCAATCTCCACTCAAACACAACTACTACACTTTTACTTATAACCCGTGTCATCTCCTTTGGTTATAATCTTTAAGGACTGAGGGAGTATTTAGTATGCACAAAAGCTTCGTTCATCTTGTCGCAAAGAGAGCCCATACCCTTATGGTCCTCATGAAAAGGTAGTCAAAATACACCACAATCGGTCCAAATCGTGTTCAAGGCAGATTGGAACCCATTAAAGTGGTCGACTATTTGATGAGCCACAACAAGAGCAATAAGACGATAAGGAATCTCCTTCCTTGGGGATCGGAGGAGTTGTTGTTGAGCAATCAAACCTTCGATTAGCTCTAACTCCACATTCAAGGAATTATTATGCTTACTATCACAAACCCACCAAAGACAAATGCAAAAAAACTCCACACTCGCCCTTGTCCATCACGACGAGGTGTGCTTCCATGCATGTCTAATCGAAGCACAAAAATCAAACAGTAATATTCCAATAACGACCACACTAAGAATACGTACTATAATCAATCAATTTTGTCATTTTCAATAATTCGAATTTAATATCCAAATAAGCCCCAACGAGCCACACAAATTTTGTCGCTCTTAGAGCATCAACAACGGCGGGTGCAATGGCCGGATCGAACCCGGCCTATCGCACCCGCCACCGTTGTTGCACCCGGGTGCAATGGAGGTGGGGCGACTCAACGCACCTGCTGCAAAGGTGGAGCGAAGGAAATGGGTGTAGTGCACGCGCCCATTTCCGTAATTAAAAAAAAAATTAAACGGATAAAAAAAATTTAAACGGTCAAATGAAAGTTGAATGAATTTCCGTTGTTGTTAAAAAAAATTAAACGGTCAAATGAAAGTTGAATGAATTTTATGTTGTTAATTTTTATTTGTAATGTTTGGATTTTTAGTTGAATGAATTTTATGTTGTTAAAATTGAAGTTGTTTAATTTAAATTGAAAAAAGAATCAAAGTAAAGAGAAAATGAAATTAAAATCTATTGAACCCGGGCGGGTGCAATACCATTGCTGGAGTGGGTGCAATAGAAGTGGGACCACTTCTATTACACCCACTATGGGTGCAAGGGTTGTTGATGCTCTTAGAATTTGAATCCAGTGCATGTTTTTTTACTAATTTACTCCAAGGTCATAATGATTCCTGAATAGCTTAACTGATACATTTAATTGTAATTATGGTAGTTCAAAATATTTTTTATAATGAGAATAGTTTAAGATATAAAGTGTAATTGGCGTGATCATATTCTAAGTAGTTCATTATTTAAAAATAATGTATTTATATATTTATAAATATACGGATAATGCATAAATGGATAATCTACATGACTGGTGTTAAATCTTTTACACATGGTCAGACTAAACTTAATTATAGCCACGATTTTAAGCAATCAAAGGTTGTTGTTATTTTGCACATCTCTACTCACTTTCTTGATTTTCCATTGATCGAATGTATATCAAGCTCGAGGCATCATGATCTTGAAATTTGAGTCACATTCCAAGGAAGAAATAAGAAAACCCTTTTTAACAGTTGAAAGCACAAATTAATAACAATGCATGATGTGTCGAATCTTTTTAGGTACATATATTCTCCTGTCAAATCATATATATAGGTGAGACGGATCAGATCGAGGTTGGGGAGAGGGTTGGGCGTGGATCGGGGTGCGGGTCGCGGGTCGCGGGCCTGGACCGATTCAAAGTAATTATTGTTGTAATGAAAAGTAATAATTGATATGAAAAAAATAATGTTTTTGAAACATTAGCTTTCTTTATATCAATAATTATTTTTTATTACACTAATAATTACTTGACCAAAATAAGTACGCCGCCGCTGTACTCTTTGATCCGTGCTCGCGCCCTCTGTTGCTCTGCCAGTCAGAGCTGGTTGAAAAATATGAATTATTCGAAGTAATTATTATTGTAATGAAAAGTAATAATCAACATGAAGAAATAAACATTACTTTTCTTTATATCAATAACAACAATTACTTTTATGGGCCGCCCGTAAAAGCAACCCACGATCCGCCCCCAGCCCCGAACCGACCCCACCCTTCTTTTTCATACACTTGGACTCACAGTAGTACTAGCAACAAAATAGTACATTAATATAGGAGTTAATGTATGAAAAATATCTACTTTGTTATAATCAAAATAAAAATTGTCCACTCATTTAAAAAACTTGAAAAATTAGCTATTTTGTTATGCAAAAATACAATTTAATCCTAACATTAAAATTGTCTCTGCTCAGGTAAACTCTTATCCCTCTCTCTCTGCTCTCATCTCTCTCACATCTCCTACTTCCCTTTGAAACTACAACCGCCACATCCTCCAGCAAAATCTACCACCATCATCGTCGTGCGCCTTCATTCCTTTGTGTCTCTCTCTCCATCTCTCTCTCTCTCTCTATATATATATATATCTACTGCCTTGATTCCCTCTCTCTCATGCGACGGATGGCGAGAAAACGTCACTACTGTCTTATCTCTGTTTCAAAACTAGAATTCACAACCAGCTCGATGAATTCACAACTGAATCACTAGTATTGGTTGTGAAATTCAACTTCAAAAACTTTCGAATATACAACTAAACAATAAGTGTATAATTTTTAAGTTTTTTATTGGACGAATAAAATGGTAAGTATAATTAATTTTTAAATTTTCTAATTTTAGTAGACAGTTCTCATTTTTATTATTTCAATTATATTAGTTATCCCTTGTATCATTGAAGATTCAACAACCTTAATTTCAGGTTACATCTCATTCTCCCCAATCTATAAAAGCATTAGTATTATAGCACAAGACTTTATTGGAACATAAAATCATATCTATAAAACTTTATACTTCTTCCGTCCTGTTAGTAATCTCCCAATTACTATATTGGAATGTTTCACTAATAATTACTTTATGCATCAACCCATTTTATATACTAACTACAATTTTCTTAATCTCAGTGCCCAAAAGTAATGGAACATTACTAATGGAACAAAAATAGTATAATTTTGGGGAACATTTAAAGATTATTTTTTTGAATGATAGTTGAAAGATTAATTTTTAAAGGGACATTTACTTTTCATGATTGATAAAATATACTCCATTCATTCCTAAAAATTATGGCTTTATTACTATATCGGAACGTCCTTCAAAATTGTAGTCTTTTCTTATTTGAAAATGACCACACAAACTTTTACATTCACTATTTATAAAAACGTGTGAGACTCGATCTCCACTTAAACACAAATACCACATTTTTTCTTAAATCTTGTGTCATCTCCATTGAACCCCACTTTTTATGGACGGAGAGAGTATAATAGAATATTATTATGCAATATCATCATATCATTGGGATATGAATCAAGCAAAATTAGCTCAAAGAATTGAAATCATCCGAAATCTAGAAATATTTCAAAATTTCAATTCATCTCAGCAAATATTGGATTAGCCTATACTTTTTTTTTAAATCTATATAGACTAATTCTCAAGAGTAAATGCCCATGAAATTGAATGTTGAACCACAACGGGATCAAGGTTAAAGATACCACTCTTTCAATAACAAAGTTAAGATGTAAAAATAACACCTATTTCCCTTATCAGAAAATGAGAGAACAGTATGCAAAAAAGTAAAGCATTTTTACACTCTAGAACAAATGAATTATATCAGTGGGTAAACGCCTCATATATATATATGTGTATATTTATATATTGCCGATGACAAGAATATTCTCTTTTATGCAGGGATAAGGAGCAGCAACCGCAGCCAATATGCAGAGTGTCTTCATAGAAAAGCGCATGGAAATCAGAAGGAAAAGCCCTAGAAATATGTCAAAATTTGCTGTGAGATCTATGAGATGGAATTTCTG
Organism: Salvia miltiorrhiza; assembly: GCF_028751815.1. Taxonomy (NCBI): domain Eukaryota; kingdom Viridiplantae; phylum Streptophyta; class Magnoliopsida; order Lamiales; family Lamiaceae; genus Salvia; species Salvia miltiorrhiza. The sequence continues at coordinate 57,829,873 of NC_080388.1, forward strand.
ATATCTGCTGAATGGAAAAATATAGATATAATATCAGGTAAAGATTGCAAAATATATTCTTTTTCTTTCCCTAAGATTAGCAGTAATTGCATTAACAGGAGAATTTGGTCTTTACCTCAACGACTGTGATATCCTGCCATGATATGTATGAATTCGCGTCCAGAAACACCAATGCTGCATGTGATCCCATATTACTGGAAAGTGGGGAACTCAAGGAGATCGACGTATGGGAAAAATCAAACTCTAAACTTTTTGTTTGACTGTCAAAGATGAAGACGCTGCTGATGCCTCAGCTATTAAGGAAACTGGTTGACGAGCTTGAAGGCAAGCACCAATCTCGAAAGGACGCAACTCAGACCCATCAAATAGAAGGTTTACACCCGGAAGAGTTACTTCTTTGCTATCAACATCCTCTGATTCACCTTTCCCAGTGCCAATGGGGACCGACTCTTCAAAGGGCCTGGCGCCAGCCTCATAAATTGGACTTAGGGAGTATGATCTACAATATCAGATTCACACGACAATCAAATTTGAATTAGTGATGTAATAACATATAAATAGGTCTTCCTGTTCACAAGCCAAAATAACATATCAATTCAAAGGAGTACAAGAAGTTGATTATCCCTAAAATGAGAGTATATTTTGGGTCTTTTGTTGGTCCATTCTCCTTCCAAACACTTAACATTAATATGGAGGTTCATGAGATATGATTCACATGTTGGAGACAAAACCACAAAGAATCCAGAAAATAATGTCTTCGCATAACTTTTACTGGAGTAATGATGAGCACTGATTGAATCAAGGGTTACTCTTCCCATTAGATCAGAACCAGACACCTCAAGAAGCTGGCAAACAAATTCACTAACTATGAAGCTGACACTATGGTTAAGCTCTAGTGCAGATTTGCCATAAAACCAGTATAATCACCCGAAAATGCTAAGAAATTGTCTACTTGATGAGGCCTACCATGGGACTTTTCTACACCGTCCAAAAATACTAGAGGGTCAGACACCAAATAGAGATAATTGAGAGAGAAGAAAACTAAATGTCAATTAAAGTTTGATTCGACCTATGGAGACAGGAATGTTTCAAAGAATTTCGAAAGCATTAGCCATCCATGACTAGCCAGGACATAGCCAACGAAGACGCACCTTAGGATATTACCATCGAAACTCAAAACTTCAGTCCCAGAGCGCTGCCTGTTAGCAAGTTTTAGTCTTTGGTTCTCACTTAAGGCTCCTGAAATAGGAGAAGAAGGATCCGCAAGTGGGTTCCATCTTCCACTAGCATAATTCATTAGTGGTCGAGATGATTCCCTTTCCTTAATGTGCTCTTTCTGGTAAAGAAGCCTTGCAGTAGGGCCTGTTGCTTGGTACTCAGCACAAACATAAAGCAACCTGCCTCTTAAGTCCTGCATTGCTTCATGATGCTCACTCAACAAGTCTGTTTGAAGTAACTGCGAAGAAACCACTCTCTTACATATACTGTTGCATAATTTGGGACTAAAAAGTGGGATACCAAATTCTGCACCAAGTACAACCCATTCATACTTCTCTTTATCAACTGAAAAGGTTTCCAAGTTTCTTTCATTAAACAGCCTGAGTAGGCGAATATAACCTATTGTCCACAAATTAATCTTTTTCGAGATATCATGCAACAGTATGTTCAACTTTGAACATTCCTCTCCAGTTAGTCCCAGCTCCTCCCCAATACAAGCCATCGATCCATCACTGTTTTTCAAGGGCAATGGAACATCTAGTGTGACAACATTTCCACCATTGTCAAGATCATTCTTGCTTAAAGGTTGAGCCAACACAGCAGAGTATTTAAGAAGAGAATTCAGACAGTGTAAGAGTATGCTTCCTTTAACTAAGTTCCCTTCGAATTTTCCTCCCAGACCCCCAACTGTAGATCCATCCCATGACCATATAAGGGCTTTCTCACAACCAGCTAATGGTGCGGGAAGTAATCTTAGACATTGGCCTTTCATCAGAACAACAGAAAGAGGTCCGCTGGAGAGAGCAGAATAAAGGACCAACTTCATCCAGGGTGTCATTGAAGAATGTGTTGGAGGACCAAAATGAATAGGGCCCTTCGATCCAGGCAAGACAGAAGAATGAGGAAGTGGAATCATGGACATGATAATGTCATAGTCTCGGTGAAATAGACGATTCAACGTAGCTGGGGCCAGAGCAGCCAAGCTTTCACAACGAAGTATATCTACTCTGTATTTCCTTCTTTTCTTTAACACTTTTCTGGCAGTCAAACTTTCAACAGAATCTGAAACTTCATCAAACTTGGAACTAACACTTACATTAGAATCCTCTGGATCAGAATTGGTCTCTTTAGTTAACGTAGTAGATAAATTATCATCATTACTAGTTCCAGTGAGAAGGTCAGCAGAATCATTATTGAGGTCTGTTTTATTCACACCATCACCCTGACAAGCATCAGTCGCCAAAGAAGTGTTTTCCTCCTTGTTCATTCTCTGTCTTCCATCAGTAACAATCCCACCTGAAGTTAGGCATTCCAGAATACACCTGAGGCTGAAAGCGTGATTAGCAAACTCCTGTAACTCTCCTTCAAATTTAGCGCCCTCCAGAGTCATAAGATCCCTGCAAAGGTCAGCAATGCTTGTGTGACCTAATTTTCCAGCTTCATAAAGTGTCACAGCATGAGATTTCAGACCTATAATGAACATATATGTGAAGTCAGCTACAAACTAAGGCAATAATAAGGTAGATGTAAAATGCAGATACCGGATTATTTGCCTTTAAATAACCAGAAGTGCAGTACAAGATGCAAAACAGAACCCTCAAAAGGCAGAGAAATGAAAGAAGCAGCGAACAGGCATATAAATGAAGATTGACAAGAAGAAACAAATGCTGACAAGAGAGGATAATGTTAAGTGCATGTGCCTATTTAGCTAGTTCAGCAGTCTGAAAGAAATAAAAATGATATGCCAAGTCTGTTTCATATCAACCACCAACGATGCATTTTGGAAGGTAGCAACAGACACCAGTAATACAAATACATTCATAGTAACATCTTCTATTTAATTCTCAAATTATCTTCTTTGTTGGAGTTCACCAAAATATGGATGATGCTTGTAATATGTCATCTTACAATTCTGAGGATGTAGCTCTGTGTGAAATCTAATTCAAGATATGGATTCTGAAAACTAACCAACCAAGAGAGTTTGCCTAGAAAGGTTTGTTTTGCATATTGCTTCAGATGATCATAGCATTTAGCAGATGTCTATTGCGGAGACACCATAATTATGGGAATCGTTGAGTAAGAAAACAAGCTGATCTGGAGGATAACTAACCTCTTTCTGTTGTCTACTAATGTTTGTTTTACTGAGTTATTGTCAACTGGACCACATTCATTCTGGCATAGCAAAACACAGTTTCATTAGTGTGTACAGACTATCCTATTTTCTCTCTTAAGCTTCTAAGTTGCTTATTTAGTTCAATATCCACAATCATAACAACAATAAACACAGAACAAAATATGTGCTTTATTCTGATGTTTATTCACTATAAAGGGTATACAACATAGATATTTCCCCGAATGACTTTATCTTCTGTAAATTTGCTCCTTGTCTTCAAAGGTAGGGGATCTTAAGTCAAATACTCATGAATTCTACTTTTCAGCACTAGCCAGACATTGTCTCAGCTTTTGGTTACTTGAATCTAAAAAGCATAAGATGAAGGGAAAGGACAAGAAATTTTAGTGATTAAACTTAAAAAAACTCATCAAGATCAAGTATGAGGACATAATCCATATTGGGCTCTCCCCAGAAGTGTAAAACCCCAATAGAGAGCCCTACCTCCCAACTACAACTCCGAAAAACATGTTTGTTTTGAATCGCGCATCTTCAACATTCTATAAAAAGATCCATTATCTCAAAATTATTCTCAGTTTAGTAAAACTGTGACACCAGACATGCCAGAATCTAATGAAAAACAAATTTATTTGAGATAGACCTGGAGAAACAGATCCCATCATAAGGTATGATGTTATATTGGCATCGACAACAAAAGCTACACGAGAACAGTCGGCAGCAGGACTAGAATTTTCTGTCCATAATACATCTCCTGATTGAGCACCGCTGCCATCACCAAATAAATTTGCAGAGCTCATATTACCATGAGAACCAGCTTCTTCATCACTGAGCATACTTCTAGGAGATCCAGGCAAATAAGAATCCTGAAGGATAGAGGCTGGGTCAATAAGTTTCACTGCCCATCCCAGTCGACAAGCAAAAGATGCAGCAGCCTGTAGCTGAGAGATATCAGCTTGCAAAGTCAATGCCAATTCAGCAACAGTTGAATTCTCGCTTGACACCACAAACACAGCATATAGCAACCTGTTTACGCAACCCACACAGTATATGAACGTAAGTCGTTAACACTTGAGAGCTTTAATCCAAAAAACAAAAAAGATAGATGCGAGTCTTACTCTTCAATTGGATCTTCATATGACTGCTCCCTGTTTGAAACAAATCCTTCAAGCCTAGAAACTGGAAGATACAAAAAAAGAAAGAAAAAAAAAAGCAACTCTCTAAGTTTTACATATAAGCACACAATCGCATATAATATTTTGCAATTGATCATCCTTGATCCTTGTAGTATCTAGCATTTCTGCTGCCTTATTGATGTCACATATTTACCTTCCTTTCTCAATAAAATAAAAACAAAAACAACTCTCCAATATTTCAGAAGCTGAATCTGGGAGAAATTCTGCCAGTTTTACCGACTGCAATAACCTAGTTTATATGAGAGCGTAGGAGGTCTTATTATTTATTATATTAATATACTCCTTCTCAAGTGAACTTGTAAGTGTTTATATGTGATAAGTCATCCAAACAGTTTAGAAATGCAAGGCATCCCAGGGAAAATTGTTTGGATCAGCAGAATGCGGCACAACTGTGTGAGGATGCCTCAAACAATACTTACGTAGTTACGTATAATCCATCTTACCAACCTCATTTTTCTCAAGATTCAACATGATGCCACCATAAGTATTACAATGTCTTTAAATCCAACTGTATGACACAGAGAGCTAGCAAATCTTCAGGAGTACACTGCTGAAACTATTGATTACCATGTAAAGATTAAGCAGATTCCTCTCCTTCAAGGGTCAGGGGCGAGTTCGAACATATAAAACCAAAAGCATTTCTCAAATTTTATTATAATTATTTTCATCAAACAATGTACCAGTATTTTCATCAAGCAAATCTTCAGCAGTACACTCCAAACATCAGTAATTACTCTAAGAAAAAGGTCAGAGGCTTCAGGTTGACCAAAATATTGACAAGGTTGTATGCATTCATTTCATTTGAAAGAAACAACAAAGATTAGTAGATTAGAGAGATCAAATCAAAGGTCCCCTGCAGTTCCAAAATGATAGTGGGCATTCTTATTTTCTCTATTTCTATTTGTTATTTTTGAGGAGGGGTATATTCAGATTTCATCTAAAAAGTTACTAAACAAAATTCTCAAAAGGGTACCTTTGAAGCGGTCATCAGGATAAACAGGAACATCAAAGTACACGAGCCCGCGGCGGTATAGACCCTTTATAATTTCAGGATCAAAAAGGATGAAAGAATTGGCTTCCTCCTTACAAATTTTATCAATTGTTGCCATTTCTTCTTCTGAGAGTTTCTATAGAAGAGGTGGAGTAAACAGTTCGAGTCAGTTGGACTTTTAACTCTAGAAATAAATTTGATCAAAAGACAACTGACCTTAAATTCTTCCAACGTAAAGTTGACAAGACAAACTCCCCACCATGGCTCAATCACAAAGTCCACAGGTTCTATGGGCAAGAGTTCTTTTGCTATTGACTTGTTTAGCTTCCACATAATTTTCTGAAAGGCTCCAATAAAATTAAATTCTAGTTAGATGGACAGATAATCATGTTATATGTGATTAGGAATTTCAAATATTGCTGCAAGTGGCAGTACTGAAAATTCCAAGGGTTTTAATTTAAGGCTGATAGTGCTTGCAGGAATATCCCGGCAACCCTGCTTAGCTTTATTTAGGTGTGCATAAATGTTTCTTAGTTGCATATTTCTTATCATACCCTACTTACTTCCATCATTCTTTTAGAAACTTGCAATTTTCCAGAAAGACGAAGTTTCATGATAGAGTTTATCCAGGGAACCATTTACAAATTACAAATGGATAAATCTAACTCTCCGGCTTGTCTTTTTGTTTGAAAATTTCACCCTAACTTTGCAATAGACTGCATATCAGTTCCATCGTCCTTAAGAATCATTATCATCATTACTTCATCATTCTGGGATTCTGACAAGGACCGCTTTTATATATAGTGTGAACACAACTTTTTAATTTTCAGTACCTTATGAAGTTCGAAAGAAAAAAATATTACCTAACTAAGTAGTTTCAAAAAATAAAAATTCTAGACACTGTCTAAGGCATCCACTTGCTTGATAAAATGAAAGCAAAGCAAAACTTATTAGCTTTCTATTTCAAATAAGTTTCATGACAATGAGGCAACAAGAAGACTTGTATATTAACAAATTTGGATGCTGTTTTTGAAAGTATTGTGATCCTTAGCATGCTGTACAGACAGTACATGCTGTTACTGAATCCTACCTTAGATCTGCACTTGTTCATGATGTCAATGAATTCATTTCTTCCAATCCCTGCGATCCGCAAGGCATCTGCTGCACTAAAATTGGGGATGCTGTCGTAGGGTTGTTCTGCAAACATATTGCAGAGAAGTCACAAATACCACAAAAGCAGAGCAGCTGATATAGAGTGAAAACTGAAATTAAAACCATGTACATTAGGGCCCCTACCTTCTTTGAAGGACATTCTATTGATTTATATCGTAAAAGTCTAAAAGACAATCAAGTGCAAAAACAGCCAGCAGAACAACGTGACAAGTAGTGTACAACAGAAAATATAACTTCAAAGATGCAGCACAAATTATTGCAGAAAAGTTACAAGTGCATCACAAGTAGAACAGCTGATATAGAGTGAAAAAGTATGAATTGGAATTAGGTAGATTAAGGCCCCTACCTTCTTCGAAGGACATTATTTTTTTTATTAATTTATACTACATTGTAAGAGACAATCAAGTGCCAAAAACAGTCAGTAGAACGATTTGACAAGGTACACAAAGAAATATATACTCAGGATATAGAAGACTTTAGGCAATTCCCAAACAAGTAACTAAAATAACTACAGCATGTCATACATGATGCAAGTATCTTACCAAATCAAGGTGATGGTGATGCAGTTAATATAGCAATACAAACAAACTCAGAGCCAGCTGAGTATTTAAAGTATCCATCCTTTAACCTCACGCTTAATTTGAATTTATCGATCACATAATGTCCCTAGTATATAGGAACATCACCATAAGTCATGTGTTAAAAGTTATGATGAACTCACCATTTCTTAAAATTGAAACCAAGGTATTTATGTCAGGATGTATTCCATTACATATACTTTAGATAACATACAGTCATGTCCTAGAGAAATCCATCAAACAAACAGAAGAAAAGTAATAGTAATGAAAAGCGATCAATCAGATAGCAGAATGCTCCTATGTTGTCCACCAATCCTAATTCCCAGTGTGAGTCATCAAAATATAAAACATTACTTATTTATGCTGGACAGGACACAGGCAGTTCCTATTACAAACAATACATCTCTCTTTCATTAAATTCCTTCTTATGGAGTGCTCTCTTCTCTTCTGCCTTTCACTCACAATCTTATTCATTTTATTAACCATCTTCTTATGTTTCTTATCGCCAGTATTCAAACAGGCTTTGCATCTGAAAGTCCAACATAATGGCTGCAGTAGCTCAGGCTTTGTTTCACTGTACTCTCAATTGCATCGCACGTTACCCATTTGCACTGATTCAGTCTGCTTCAAATCATTGCAATGACACTACAAACTCTGCTCTGTATCATTACTAATGAAGCATTTGCAAATTGCAACGTTTCTATTTATCTAGTACTAGAAATGCATATGCAAAGTTTTATTGGTGTGTCAATGAATTTCTATTAATGCATACACTAACCATTAAAAGGAAGTTCCTGCATCCATTATGCACCAAGAAACATCAGTAAAGTATAAACAATGAATTCATAGCTTACCAGGATTCAAAGTTGAAAGTATACTAACAAATGTGCGCAAAGGTGTACTTTGATTATGTAATGACATGGAAACGTAATGAATCAAAGTACTGTTAATCATGCATCGTCAAGTACTCTATGTACAACAGCCCAATAGTTGATATAACACTTTGTGTGTAAGGAAGTATTTTTTTTGGTACCAATGTTGTGCTTCATGTATGTACTATTATAAATTTACCTTATGCATTACCGATTCATAAGTATCATTTTATGGATACATCATTAGTAGTTCATGGATGTAATTGGCTTCACAATCTTCTACCAGAGGTCCAGAACTGTTGGGCTTGATAAACATCTACCATAGAAGCAAACTGAATAATGCAGGGTGGAAGAATGAGTGAATTAAGAGAAAACAAGGGAGCAAAGTGACTCCTTCTGGCTTTAGTCGCTAAAGTGGAGGCCTAACTAACATGCTACTCTATATGTAATTTTATGAGCAATGAGAATGTCAAACTAGCAAGTGCAATTCTAGTATAGAAGAATTGCAAATATTAGATCAAGGAAGCCATGTCTTTGTACCATTTTTCATCACTTCGAATAAGATATCACAGTAATATTTGAAAGGAGAAACCCTCATAACACGGCAAACATACTCCGCAAGATGGTAGGGATACAGCTGCAAAAACAACCACCAAGTTGTAAGACTTGAGTCATATAATACCATTTTTCTTTTTCTTTTCTAGGGGTGGATAAGAAGTAGAAAAATAAAACTTACTAACAACATAAAAATTAAGTACATCGGAATGAGGAATTCCAAACAGATCAAAATGATACTAAAGTAATGAAATGAAAAGGTGACGAATTTGTAAAAGTAATGAAAATAAGTATTTCACTTAGAGCAGATGAGACAGCTCCTTCAAAGAAAGTCCAGCAGAAAGAAAACCTATCAGATTCAATAACAGGAAATATAGATTTGCTTCATATCCTAGCTCCACAGTTTCACAATGATATCCTCAAGTAATTAACAGGAAGCACCAAAACTTTTGTCCTGGACTGTAGCAGTAGAATATACATGAGACAACCTGAGTTTATAAAACAAGCTTTCTCTATCTAAGCTTTGTTTCATTTGGGGATGATGATTCTAAGGTTACCTGTGGCATATATCTTGTTACTTATACATACAAACTGGTACTGTTTCACTATCCTCCGTACTCCATTTTTATGTTCCCCATTTGTCAGCTTCATCGTTCGAAAACATGATTTTTTAGTATAGCTTACATTTCTCAACATGAAGCACATAAAATTTGCTATGGTAACTAATTTACCCATGAAATGTAGGGACTATAGTACAGTGAATTAATGGATACATTGGTTTTCCATTAAACATACCGCTAGATTCCTCCGTAGATAACGCATCATTTCCTCATAGTATTCACTTTCTTTGCACACTTTGCGTGCAAAACAAGTGTTCCAGAGGAGTCTTTTCTTGATGCAGTGATCAATTATCCTGCATGACAGGATGAATACCAAATGATAAATGAAAATGATCTCATTTAGATAAAATATAAGGCTATGCAACTTTACAGGAAACTCTTTATAGCAAGACAGTAAGCAATATGTTAAACAAGATGTCATGCATCAATAAATTAATTCTTTTGACACTTGACTATCACTGATTTCGAATAACATTGAGCTATATCAAAGCAATGTTGAATTTCCCAATCTAGAAAGTAAAAACAAATATTCAAGACAACACTCCTGAAGACTCTTAACACCTAACTCATGTCCTACCAACCACCCTAACTGTGCCCACATATCTGTCTCACATTCTATAAAGTTACGGAAAAAGGGAAACGAAACTTCCATGATATTGAAAAGATGAGATCATCATTAGATACAACAAAAGAAGAAGCAGGTTTCTTATGAATATGTGATATTTAGAAATTAGTCTTGTTTATTGTTTATTTATTTCTAGATAGAGAATTAGAAATGTAAGTCGAGGGATTCTGAAACAGTGATACTCAAGTGTCAAAATAATTCATTTATATTGTTATATTTGTTTTCCAACATAAGCACAAGTGGGAATTGTGAAGTGAATAGAATATCGGGTTGCAGACGAATTGAGATCTAATATCAACATGAGAAACCATACCTTCGATGCCATTCTTCCTTGGAATTCAAGGTGGACTGAAGGCGCTTGGGCAGGCTCTCCCAGGTGCATTCTTCTGCAATTGCTTTTAGCATCAACTGTTCCTCCATCGTCGCCGGCGGACGCTGCATTGTGTAAGATCACCAATATCTCTGCGAAATCACCGAAGTTAGTTACTGATCCAGACATTTTACACAAAATGAAAAATGATTCGCAAATGTCCGAAATTGGGCGGACCTGTAAACTAAATTCTATCAAAACAGAGGCGAGAAGCGGGATCAAACTAGGGCTTCAAATCTGGGCATGAATGCAGAAGAATTGGAGCGAAGGAGCGGCACCGACTGATTGAGCTGCTGCGACGAGGATCAAACAGTCTTTTAGACAAACTCAGATTTGCTGTTGCAACTTGCGCGTATTATTTTTTCTTTATTTTTTTTAAAAAAATGGTATTAGCACGCTTCCTATTTCTTTCACTGAAACGCCTTTTAAATCATTATTACCAGGATTACTTATTTTATTTTTGGGATTATTGCCATAAAATTCATCAATTTGTCAATTTTCTGATTTATATCATGACCTTTATTTTTTGTCAGAAAATATATGAATTTAAGATTTATTCGCAGTTATCCCATCATTTACAATTTCACCCAAATTAATCTGAGGTGGCAGTCGAATTGCCAACGTGATAGCCGGAATCGCCAACGTGGCTGCCGGAATTGTCAAATCACACATACACCTCTCTCTCTCTCTCTGGCATGGCAGAGATTGCAGGGTAAAGCAGCTATTAGTGCTTCCCTCCCCCCTTCGCCGCCCGTGGCCGCCCTCACCCCTTCGCCCTCCTCCGTCCCCTCAAATCTACAACTTGATTGCAGCCATGGAAATTACAGGGTTTCCATCAAAAAATCTGATGTAAAGCCATTAATCAAAGATTTCACCACAAATCACCAAAGCTTAATGGTTTCACCAGATTCATGGAATCACCACCACAATCCATCTTTCAGAAGTGTTAATTTCATCGGCGATGGGGTTGGCGGAGGCTCCGCCGGGCTGGAGAAGTGGCTGGCAAGGCAGTCGAGTGGAAGTGTGCCGCCAAGAATACGAATTGCAGCGGCGGCGCAGTCGAGTGGCGAAAGAATGACGGCGGAGTTCGAGGAGCGGCAGTTGGAGAGACCCGCTTTCTCGGCTCGACGGAGGTTGGGGGAAGGTCTGTTGGATTGGGAAGAGAGAGGGGATGGTCTGTTGGGTGGGGGGAAGTGGCGGCGGCAGGGGTGAGGGGGAAGTGGTGGCGGCGGTTGGGGGAAGGGGAAGGCTCCACCCGCCAGGCAGGAGAAGTGGTGGCGGTGAGGGTGAGGGAGGGGGGAAGGGGGATGGTCGGTGGGGAGGGTCTGTTGGGTTGGGGTTTTTTTGGGGGAGGGAGGGGTGGGGTGGATTTTTTGTGGCAACACATCATCCATTTTCAAATAAATTAAATGCTACGTCCATGCCACATAAGCCACGTAAATGACACATAAGTTTCGATTTCGCCAGAGAGAATCCCTGTGGGATTTTTACGAACAAATTATAAATTCATGTATTTTCTGGCAAAAAAAAAAGTGATGATATAAATCAGGAAATTGATAAACTTTATGTATTTTACAGCAATAACCCCTTTATTTTTTGAGAAAAAGGTGCAGATATGCCCTTCTAAGTGGTAGCCCTTATAGCGTATAACCCCCCTTACTCACTGTGTGTGCAAATAAGCCCCCAAAGTCAAAAAAATGGCTCAATTAAGCCCCTCTGACCAAACGGCATTTTACCACCGATAGTCAACCATAATTTTTTTTAATTAAAATGTAGGCCCCACCGTTTGAGGCTGCTCATTTCTCCGATCCACTGACGGAAATCGTCGGTGATGAAATTGTTGGATAAGCTCAAATAGGTGAGTTCGTTGAGCTTCTGCAGAGATTTAGGAACTGTTCCTATTAGAAGATTGTAGCTGAAATTGATTTTGGATAAATGTAGGCAAAAACCAATGTCGGGAGGTTGAGGTGCTCGAGATTGGCAATAAGGGCGATGTCGGGGGTGATGATGCCGGTGAGGTTGTTGTTGGAGAGGGAGAGCAGCTTGAGGGACTGGAGCTTCTCGAGGCCTTGGCTGATCTTGCCGGAGAGGCCGAGGCCGTCGAGGTGGAGCTCGAAGATGCGGGCGTAATTGAGCCGAGCGCGGTGCTGGAGGCAGCTTGGCGGCGGAGGGGCCGTGGCATCGGACGAGCAGCTTCTAGTTCAGGTAGCAGACGCCGAAGGGAGCAAATGTCGGCGCGGTGCTTCTTCTTCAGCGGGAAAGAAGACCGGTGTGTCTTCTTCTTCTCGCAGCCCAATCGATTCACGGCGAGGTTGGGCCGATTAGCGCTTGAAGCGGAGATAGCGACGAGCAATCGACCATCGAAGAACACCAGACGATGAAGCGGCGGAGACAGGAGTTAAGATCTGGACGGCCCGGTTGCCGGCGATTGGAATCACAGATCTGGTGGAAGGCGGTGGACAGAACTTTGGACGGACGGATGTTGACTAACGGTGGTAAAACGCCGTTTGGTCAGAGGGCCTTAATTGAGCCGTTTTTTTTTTTTTTTTTTTTTACTTCGGGGGCTTATTTGCACACACAGTGAGTAAAAGGGGTTATATGCTATAAGAGCTACCACTTAAAGGGCCTATCTGCATTATGCACCTTTTCCCTTATTTTTTTGAAATTACCAGAATTAGTTATTAGTTATTACTAGGACTAGGATGGGTTGATTTCTTGATTTTTTTTTTTCGGATGGGCTGATTATGTTTTCTGCCCCAATTTTCAAAGATTTTAGAAAATGTTTTTCAACTTTTATATTTCATTCAAAAACTTTTAATTTCAGTATTTTTTTAAAAATATTTTGTTAGATAAAATTTCATAATAAAATGATAAGTTGCCTCGTTTGATTTTTAAATGATTTATTTTCACTCACACAATAAAACGACGTCATTTCACTTGAAAATTTAATGAAGTAACTCCTCATTCCATCATTAAATTTTTTATAATGTGAGTTTTTTGAAAACCATTGAAAATTTGAGGTTTTTTAGTAGAAAACCAAAGTTGTTGACATTTTTTTAAAGGGGTAATTATGGCAAAACCCATGAATTTCGACCCGATTTTCAAACTTTGCATGAACTTCAATTTTTACCTTCAATTACCTGGATTTAAAAATTTGTTCAATTTTTCCACTTTTTGAGAAATCCTCATATTACGAGCTGACATAGCATTTGTAACTTTACCTGATAAATGACTTGGAATTGTAGGCGGATGAACAAAACAACGTTGTTTAATTGGGCGACGTCATTTGAGCCCAAACCTCTCTATCTCAACTTTGCATCTCACGACTCTCTCTCGACTGAAACCACACAACGAATATCGCCGCTCGTTTCTTAGTGACAGCGCCGCCCCCTGATTTGGAAACCCTAGGCCCCCAATTGCCCTCAGTCTTGGTCTCCGACGACAACGATGGTCTCCTCTGTCCTCGTTCAACTTTTGCCGACCGCAGTAGATTCAAAGGCGTGGGGGATGGGGACCTTGGCTGCCATATCTTCTCCACTTGTTCCCATTTCCCTTCTTGTAACAGCCCGGCTCCAGAGTTGACAACTGTCCCCACAGACCAACAGAGTATTTTCTAGCGTGTTTTGTCCTCACTCGCACGCTCCCCGAGAAACTTTCCAGGGGGTCACCCATCCCGGAATTGCTCCAAGCTAAGCACGCTTAACCTTGAAGTTTCTTCCACGTGGGCACCAGAAAAGAAAATGCATCTTGTTGATATAAGTAGCCCAATCAAATCCTTTAAGCTCTCCTCGAATATGCAGTCCCATACCTGCATATTCTCAGAATCCCTCTCGTTCGGGTGTGTTTCAGTTCATCCCTACGCCCCTCCACTTGGAAGTTTTGACCGGAGCTGCTCCTTGTCCGTGCCTCTTTGCACCGGCGATCACTCCGTATTTCATCCCCGGGCGTCACACTTCTTCACCTTCCCGTCACCTTCTCCAAAGCTCTCGAAAAATGTCAAATTTGATTCGCGTGAGGTCCACTTGGTTCCACTCCATCTGGTAGAGCTCCGGCTCCTGATAGAAGCGGTTGTAGAGGAGTTGCCACTTCGCCGCCACCGAGGCTCTTGCCATCTCAACTCAACGGAGATTCGCTGAGAATGTTCTAGCCGGAAACACGATTTCAGGGCCGTTTATGATGTTTCAACGCTCAGATCTGGAAATCTGCAATTCTTCTAAATTTCTCAACGCAATTTCAGGGCCCGTTTTCGAAGCAGATTCGATCGCCGCCCATTCGAACCTAGCGACAACAGCTTCACGTTTGGAAAACTGCAGTTCTTCTAAATTTCTTTTGATCTGGAAATCTTCAGTTGTAGAGATGTCTACCCAAAATCGAACAATTGAGATTTCTTCTTAAAAATGCCTACTCCAAGGGATGGATTTATTGGAAATTGAGTTTTTGAGGTGGTTGATGGAGCTATCGGCGGTAGTAGTTACTAGTTAAAGACACCAGCGGACTTGGAGAAGGAGAAAGGGAAAGGGATGGATTTTATATATATATATTTTTTTGTTTATTCTTTTCCAAGTGTCAATCTTTTAGTCCAAATAGGCATCATGTCAGTTTGATACTACCACGTAGGTGCCATGTCAGCTCGGTACTCACCGGAGCTCAAAAGTGTGGAAAATTGAACAAGCGTTTAAATTCAGGGAATTGAAGGTAAAAATTGAAGTTCATGAAAAGTTTGAAAATCGGGCCAAAGTTTGTGGGTTTTGGCGTAATTACCATTAAAAAAAAAACACTAACACGATTAACCATATTGTGATAGGTTATAGTTCTTTTCTTTCTATAACTAGAATTTGCCACTAATAATTTATGTAATTTTTTATGTGATATAGGAATCATTAGAGTTTATAGACTGAACTTTTAGTGAACTTCAGTTTGTGGCCTCAACTCCAATGTATTTTTGTGTATATCTTAAACTTTTAAAATTGTTTAATTATGGTCCTTATAAAATTTTTCGACACCAAAAATGCCACAATCATGTCGGGTCTATAGTAGTAGTTGTTCTTTGCTGAAATTACACATAAAATGATGGCTAATCGCCACGAAACCAGAGCTTAATATATCCTACACTAAAGAGAATTTTTAACTATAGGTAGCCCATCGTCAATCGACCACACCGATGGTTGGAATCGCCCTAAAATTTGGCCAACGGCAGTATTGAGTTTCCAGTCTGTTTCTGATCGTTTTAGAACAAGATTTGTTTCATTGATGTTTGGGCTTTGTCGGTCATGCCAAAATGAAGATTTTGACATATTACTCAACAATATTAGTTGAGTAATGAGGATGAATTTTGCCAGAAAAATATGAAGAAGTTGTAGTTCACGTTAGTGCAATGGCGCCAACTTCAGGCAAGATTTCAACCGACGCCAATTTTGCCGTCTCGAAATGGGAAGCATTCTAGTAGACCGATACTTCGACGCACTGGAGGCCCCAGAATTGGACGTCTTTCGTGTATGTTACTAGTTAATGGCCGCAACCTTCAGAGAAGATACTCCTGCCAGAGGATAAGGTTTGGTCGTTCTTTCTCCGGTTTTCGATCTCGTCGTTCGGCATTTGCCTGAGGTGAGAAGCCAAGTCATCATGTGAAATTATTGTTTGAGTTGAGAAATTTGTTTCCAGCGTGCTTGGTGAAGAAAAAGGCGTGAGTCTCACCACCAACGGAAAAAAAAAAAAATAGTTAACGGTGTTAAATGGACGTTAAGTCGGAGGGGCTAATTGCACGAAATTAAGGACTTCGGGGATTTAGTTGAACCAACCTCGACTATAGGGTGCTAGACGTGATAGAGGCCTCTATGGCGGCGTATTTGATACTTAACCCTTAATTTTATAAAGTACGTAAACTTAAAGTTGGCGTTGTTATTTTATTTATTTTATTATGGGAAAATGTCACTTTATGTCCTATTGCGTTGACGAATTCTTAAAAATATCACAACTTAACGATATTAACAAAACGATACACAACCTACCCAAAAAATATTATTTGTCATATAAAAAGTTTTCGGCTCCCAAAAATTGACACGGATAGTTGGAGTACCTATATGGCTTGCCTGCGTGAATTTATTAATCTACATGAAATGTAGGTTGTATTATATTTAAAAAAAAATGAAATAATCCAAACCAAATTGTTAAACGACATTGTACTCTTTCTCGCCGGAATCAGCATCGCGTGGTGGAAGACTTGGTCATGGTATCAAAGCAGCTTTGGCTACTGGTCCCCACTGCAGGGTTGGCAGTCGGTGAAGTGCGTGATGAACGACCTCTGCCAGCTCCCCTTTCCACACCCCGCACCCTTAAGATGCTCATTCTACAGCCTGGCATACCCCTCACTGAGCTTCTCAGCGTGCCTCCACTGCAACGCCTCGACCTTCCTCTCAATCTAGGAGTAGCTCGCCATGAAGTTATCAAGCATCCCCTTAATTTCCATACAATAGCTTCAAAATAGTACTCCCCACCCACCAGATCCACTTTGTGGCGGTCTTAGCCCATAAGGAGAACATATGGGCTTGATGAGGACGTTGTTGTAGACGATGTCGATGTCATGTCAGCAGCAATACTCCATCTTGTTCTTGAATAGCTTAAGTAGAAGGTGGTCGCTGATGGGGTTCTTGAACGGAACGCGTCACTATGAGGATTCGGTTCTTGAACAACTCCAGCGGAGGGTGATCCCCGATGGGATTCTTGCTAGTTCGTCCACGGTGATGTATTTTTTACCATATATTGGAGAGAGAGATGAAACATATATTTTTGTTTTTATTTCTTTTCTTTTCAATCCACATTAACAAGCCATGTAGGAACTTCGGCAATCCACCTCAATTTTGGGACGTGGAAATTTTTTTATAGGACACAAACAATATTTTTTTTGTTAGGTTGGGTATCATTTTATTTATATCATTAAGTTAGAACATTTTTTAGAATTCGTTAAAACGATGGAACATAAAGTGGCACTCTTTCTTTTATTATTGCATTCGTTGATGATTGATATTTAACAATAATAAGTGTTTGGATTTCCACATGTCTTTGTTTATTATGTGCTAAATTACTAATTGATAGTGTCTTGCAAATTGGTAATAGAAATTTTAAATAATTATATTTGAATGGTGGAAGATTAATAAAGTTTGAAATTATTTCATTCCTTATAAGTATTCTTGTTTAATACTTTCTCCCTCCCATTTAGTAAGTTCCATTTGTTGTTTTGGATTGTCGCATTACAAATAACTCATTCAAAAAAATATATATATATTTATCTCACAAAAAGTTGTGGACTCTATTATTTTCTATTACTTTTATATTTTAAGCACTCTTTTTCTTAATAATTTTGCTAAAAAATAAGGAGTCATGCTTAGTGGGATGAAGGGAGTAATCAACAATTTGTGTTGGTTGTATTATTCTAATATGCTTTGAATCATAGAAAATTCTTACATGCTATTTTTCGATATTCTTCTAATCAAACTAAATTCTTACACGTGCTATTTTCCGATATCCTTTGAATTAATAAATGTATTCATCTATTTATCATACGAAGCTAAGAGCATCCATAGTGGAGAGTTCATACGATCTCTTAAAAGTAGTCCCCAACATCTAAGAGCCTCATCCCATACGATCTCTTAAAAGTAGTCCCCAACATCTAAGTAGGGCTGAGCATAGAACCGACCGAACCGAAAAAACCGACCGAACCGATCATTTTTGGTTCGGTTCGGTTTTAGAATTTCTGGTTGTCGGTTCGGTTCGGTTTTTAAAGTGAAAAACCGATGGGATATCGGTTCGGTTTCGGTTTTCTGTTTATGGTTCGGTTATAAACCGAATCGAACCGATGCATTAATATATTTTAATAAAATTATATTATATATTATATATTTTATATCTTTTAGCCTAAATTTCAAAACCCTACTTCTGCCTTCACCATCCGCCGCTCACTCATTATGTTTCATTCATATTCCCATTTCCAAATTCACCAATTTCGAAACCTTTGTTCTGCTATACACCACCCACCGCTCCCTACACCACTCGCCTGACGTCGCGCCGGCGTGCCGGTGACTCTCTGAACGCCCCCACCCTGGTGTTTCCTCCGCTATTCCGCCACCTCTGACGACAAAGCACAAGCAGAGCAGCGCCGCCCGGCTTTTCCTCCGCGGTTCCGCTGCTTCTCCTACAGCACGAACCACGTACTGACCCCGCCGCCCGCGTCTCCTCCAGCACGAGCGACGAACAGACCGGCTTCTCCTCCGCCGACCGCCGCTGAAGCAGATCGCCTCCCCCGGATTTTCCTACGCCACCATTCTCCCCTCCTCTGAACGATTCGGTTCGGTTTTGAACCGAAACCGATCGGTTTTCGACGGTTCGGTTTTGGTCGGTTTTCGTACTTCAATCGGTTTGGTTCGGTTCTCATTCTTCCAGGATCGGTTCGGTTTCAGTTTTTTCAAAATGCATCGGTTCGGTTCGGTTTTGAACCGATGCTCACCCCTACATCTAAGAGCCTCATCCCTCCAGTGGGGCTCTCTCCATTCGAGTTCTTAAATTTTATTTTTTATTTTATTTTTAATGTTCTTTCCAATTAATTTTAACATTAAATTTAATAACATAAATTTCATTTAAATTAAAATTTAACCCTACGTTGATTAAAAATTAAAATTACATTAACATTAAATTAAAAGCCTAAATTAATTCCAAATAAAAGAACATTAAAAATAAAAGTCTAAAGTAATCCATTGCGACGTTTGTCTTCCTCAACCTTCTTCAAGTGCAACTCCAATTTGTTGAAATTCATTTGCGACGTGTCCTTACCCATGATGGTGTTGTCCACAAGATCCCGTTGGATTTTGGAGAAGATACTCATAATTTTCACCATGTTTTCCATGGCCTCGATAGCTCGTTTCTGCTCGACGTACGACTCTACCTTCTCATTTCATTTTACTTTGTCTTTCTTCGTCGCCTTTTAGCCTTGGGGTCTCGTTGAGATGCTTGGCTTGCTAGAAGTCATCGTGTAGCGACAATTCGAGCCCTTTGAACGTTTGGCAGAGTAAACATCATCACCAATAGACGCGAATTTTTTAGCTTCGTGGAGCACATTCTAAGCATGAGGATATTTGAATACACCACCATGCTCGGATGCATACAACTATTGCGTTTGAGTGATGATTTGATCACCGCTCATGCCGTAGGCCCAGTTCGTGCAACATTTGTCGTAGATGGCCTCCCACACCTTGATATCCTTTTGAACACGTCGGAAGTGCGTCTTGATTTACTTCACGTCGCGTGGACTGGTTCCTTGGGGCTATTGCTCGTTATATTTGGTGACAATGCCGCCCCAATATATGCCACCCTTTTGGTATGCTTACGAGCGTAACCTCCGCTTACAAACGGCATACGAGCGTCGTCTCAGCCGGAGTGTAGTCGCCTCTTTGTTTGGTTGTTGTTGGCATGGCATATTATCTTCTCCACATCATCGTTCGCCGTCGCCGCAAAATTGGTGTTCAAGTTAATTCCCTCAAGATCTACTGTAGGCACGACGTTTGACTTTTGAAAGAATGACGAAAAGGCTCCGCTGAACGAATTTGAATTGAGGGCGATTGTTCCACCAATTCCTTCAATTATCCTCCATTTTTCTAGCACAATAAAATAAAAGGAACAATAAATTGAAATATAATGAAGAAGATGAAAAGGAAAAAGAAAGTTGTGTGAAATTGAATTGAGAGATGATAGTATTTATAGAATAAAAAAAAAAATCGAAGAGCCAACGGCTCTATCAAAACAAAAGAAAAAAATTGCACATTTTGAAATGAAAATTAGTCGTTCTGAATTTTATTTTATTTTTTATTAAATTTTTTAATTTGTTGCCTTTTTTTGATTGGACCGTACATTGCACGCGCCCAACCCAATCCTCTTTTCTCGAGAGCTCGGTGCGAGTATGAAAGCCGGGAGCATACCCAACATGCACAGCATTGGGGTGGGGCTCTTGCGAGCCCGGCGCGCAGCCGCTCGCCGAGCCTCCACCAGGAATGCTCTAATACACCAATTGGTATATAAAGTATAAAAATAAAAATAGTAGGATGAGAGTAGGATAACGCAATATGAAGAAAGCCAGGAGCGCATTCCACGTAGACTTTCATACTACAAAAATGCAAACACCACACCTCCTCCAATCCATCTCTTCTCTTCTCACATCACACACACACACACACTAACTCGAGAGAGAGAGAGAGAGATGGGAATGGTCTCCTTCATTTCTACAGTCCCTTCACTGGTGTCGTTGGTGCCATCACCATCCACCTCAGCACCCACTACTAGATACATTCACTCAGTAAGTCCATCAACAACGATTTCATTGTTGCTTCTTCTAACATATCTAATCTTAATCTGCTTACAATTAATCCTCGTGGTGTGTGCATATGGCAGGGCACTGTAAATTGCAAAATTGAAAGTGATTGCGATGATGAGGATCGCTTCTCGCGACGACGCGTTTTGCATTGCTTCGGTGCTACCGTTGGCATCGTGAGTTTTTTCGCTCTTCTATCTCATAATTCTGCTCATCACTTGCCTTTCACTCGAGCAATATTTAGATTCTATTGTTTTTAGCTTCAAATTTTGAGATCATTTAAGCATACATAGCTCTAAGTGGTGGTTGAATCACTTTGATGGCGCTCACAATTCAGATATAATGGAGGCTATTATTTAGGTTACATTAGTATTTGCTTCAGCAATCAAAGTTTCTTTTGAAGATTTTCTTATCAGTAGCACTATTAATGTATAAATATGGTCACACTACTAATGAGAAACAAATTGTTCATAATGGACCAAGTAGTTTATATGTGCATCAAATGAAAAGTAAAAATGCTTTTGCTTCTCTTTGGATATGATAGTTAAAAAATTGATAGAGATTGATATGATCATGAATTTGTCAGTTGACTCTTCTCAGGAAATGATAGCAAGATCCAGCTCATTAATTGAAGTGGCAAATGCCGCGGACTTGATACAACGCAGACAACGTTCAGACTTTCAGTGTAAGCTGTATATAGGAAATTTTGACAATTCTTCATGTTTCTGCCATCTTAGTAATCCGTTAGCTATCTTACAGCGAAAGTAAAGGACACTCTTTATAAAGGACTGAAGGTAAATGATAGTGCAGAAGCACGATATTCAATCTTATAACAAGCTGAAGATAATGTGGCTATCTTAGCATCGTACTTGAACAGTTTCTTAGTTATATGCAAATCTTGTGCAGGGAAACCCAGTTCTCATCCCCTCTGTATTAACATTGGCACTCAACGATGCTATAACTTATGATAAGGTTAGTTATATCTTGCATGTTGATTATTAACTCTGTTAAGTACTTGGAAAATGAAAATTTTTAGTTTTCAGGCAACAAAAACTGGCGGCCCCAATGGATCAATACGGCTTAGGTAAACTGATACATTTTTGGCATTATACATGAAAGTGGACTGTAAGAAATCTCTTGTGTTCCATGAGCTATTACGTTGCACAACTGTAGAATGGTGTCTAAGATTTATCAAAGGCCTTAAGATGATACTAAAGTGCACTTTTCAAAGGCAATCTGAAACTTTTGGCCAGATTTATGTTGATCTAGTTTTGTACTTTTCTTGAGCATGGTGCTTAAAATCACCTTGATGTTTCTTTCTTCTTTTTCTATTTTCTTTTTCTTTCTGAAGCTCAGAGATTAGCCGACCAGAAAATAAAAACCTTGCTGCAGCTTTAAGTTTCTTGGAGGAGGCAAAGAAGGAAATAGATTCGTACTCCAAAGGAGGACCTATATCATATTCAGATCTCATCCAATTTGCAGGTTAAGTCATGAATCAATTATGATTACGCTTTGATAACTGAAGCACAAGATACGGAAATATTCTGTTTTACTTTTATCAGTTCACTTAATATATGTCTGCAATTAAAAGTGACTGAGATCACCTAACTTGTGCTCATGGGTTTAGTTGAAGTCGGATAGTATAATCTTGATAAGCATATAATATAATGTGTGTTGCTACCTTATTGTAGTAAACAATGACTTTTGCCCTTTTGCTAGTGATAGTGAGATTTTCTACTTGTTTCTCGATGCAGCTCAAAGTGCAGTTAAATCCACCTTTCTGGCTTCAGCAATTCGGAAATGTGGTGGGAATGAAGAGAAAGGATCATTACTGTATACAGCATATGGTTCGAGTGGGCAGGTTGGTTAAATATTGGCTACACTTCACCATTCAATTCTCAATGATGTCTCTTCAATGTTTCCATGAGTCAAATTACATTATTCCGCAGCAAGAAATACAAGAAAATTGGCTATAGAACCAGAGCTACTTGCGATGGCTTTCTGTATCTCAAAACATATAATTCATTTGATATTACAAATCCAAGGCTATATATCTAGTTGATGAATGTAGTGATCCAATAGCTTTACAAATGTAGTAATGCTCTAGAGTGCAACATAACCAGTTCATTTATAAGCATATGCATGTTAATATATGGGAATCAAAATAATAGTTTTTCTTGTATTTATTATGCAGTGGGGCTTGTTTGACAAGCAGTTTGGGAGATCGGATGCTGAAGAAGCAGATCCAGAAGGAAGGGTCCCTCAGTGGGAGAAAGCCACCGTTGAGGAAATCAAGAATAAATTCACTGCTATTGGTTTTGGCCCCCGCCAGGTAAACACGTAATCATATTTGCAAATATGAAATCTCTATGGAAATTTTAGCCTGTTGCATCTATATGTCAAATTTTCTTACCTTGTGTTGCAGGTGGCCGTGATGTCGGCATTCTTTGGTCCTGATCAACTTGCTACTGAGGCACTACTTGCCTCAGATCCACAAGTATTGCCGTGGGTTCAGAAATACCAGCGCAGCCGTGAAACAGTATCACAAACGGATTATGAGGTCACTAATTGTCTCATTTTTCATTTCACTAACATAATCACTTTGATTATCACAACTACAACTATTTCAGTATATAGAACTGATCATTGGTTGCTGCTCAGGTGGACCTCATCACCACTCTGACAAAGATGAGTTCGTTGGGCCAACAAATCAATTATGAAGCTTATTCGTATCCTGTACAGAAAGTCGATTTCAGCAAACTCAAATTATAGATCTCTTATCCTTGCTGACTTATGCGGTCCTCACAGAGTAGAATTTGTGTTATGATGTTTTTCATGCTTCAAATTGGCATAATTGCTGTTGTGGTTTTGAGTATTGAGAATAGACTACGTGTGCCATAATTTTTTTTGGTGTAGATGAACTATTTTTGATTTTATTTAACCGTTTATTTTGCAATGAACACCTCGCTTTGACGACGTTGGCCCGACTCACGCTAAAGAGATTATTATGAATGGATCAAAGAATTATCGATATGGAGGGTCGATGTCAATAATCTGCATACCTTAATTTTTGAGCAAATATGATTATACTTCGATCATTTCAAGGGAATACAACTGATGTTGATATGAACAAATTTTGATTTTGTGCAGTAGAATGCACAATATGTAATTGGATCTTAGTTGACCACATCTTTTTTAAGAATCCCAACGGCGACAGTTTTTGTATGTATTAGAAATTAAATGAGAGACTAGTGTGGTTTGAAGATTAAACTTGATCGCAGCCTAGATCAATGACCTTTTGGCCTTTGATTAGAATCGTACCTACAACTCCTCTTTATCTTATTTTATTTTCAAAAAAAAGAATTTTAAAAAAATCAATTCCGTATTATAAAAAAGAAAAGAACTATTCGCAAGGAATTTATGAGCAAAGGCTATGAGTTGGTCGAGGAAACTTGTGCACAAATATTTAAATACTTTGGCACCACTGGTAAAGCCAAAGGTAGGTGAAGTTCCACCAAAATTACTCAAAATAAATTTGTATTACATCCTTTATTAAAAATAAAATTGAAAGGGTTAGCTCCTTTTCATCTATCCAATTGCAAAAGAATATACATTATACATATTCACATGTACTTGTGTGTCCGTTTCTGCAAACTCCGACATAAACCAAGAAAGAGCGACAAGCATCGAGAATAATTGAAAAAACTTGCATTGAAAAAACTTGCCAAAAAGTTTGGGAAAAAAGCAATATTGCACTGTACAGTATATCGACATTTTATCCAAAAGCAGCTTCTAAGTAATCTTAAGAATTATGTCCTTTTTGACACAATATTTTCTATACAATAGCGTCGACCTTCGCCTCAGCACCAACTAACCGAATCCAAACCCTTCGTTGCCTTCGTGAATTGCAAGCAGTAGCCTCTCCTCCAAATGCTGTTTAGAAGGGTATTCTGGTAGATCCAACTGGTTGAAACTGCATCCACGTTGTAGAATGTTTGTAAGTAATCAACACATTTTTTATACATTACAACAAGACAACATAAAGAAAGGCTCACCATGTATGAGCTGAAGGCAAGTGATCTGGACTGCCATATGCCTTGTGAATCTGGAATTTTTGGGATCCTGAAATTCCTTGCAGTGCACTAAATCCTTCCAACGGCACCTACAGCAAACACAATAAAAAAGAAAATGCTGCTTAATACCAATGAACCATAAGTGATAGGATATAATAAGAGAGCTTGTGCACTACCAAAATCTGTTAACCTATTATTTGCAATTTTCTTTTAGAATAAATTTGCCAATAATTTTTATAGGAAAAGCCGATCCACTCAGCTTAAGTTTCTAACTGCAATAAAAATGGCATTTTTAATTGGATCATGCCTCGAGGGATGGACATTATAGCAGCCTCAAGGAATTATCAAAAATATGAAAACTAATTGGCTCATTGGCCATTGCTTTAAGGCAGTTGGAAGATCCCATCTAACCATTAAATATACATGTAAAAAGCAAGTTTAAGTGTAGTTAAGCTTAATCACTCCCTTGAAGTTAACATGCTTCAGATTCACAAAAGAAAGCAAAGTACCTTTGAGGTCCCAGTCACAAATTGTAGCAGGCGAGCCTTATCTTCTTTACTGAGTCCTTGAACAACCTCCCAGAACCATTGAATGGCAGGGGACGCAGCAGTATAACCAGAGTACTCAGTATTTGCCCTCAGATCATCCACTGCAAGGTATTAATTATTTGCATTAGTTTAAATGGTAAATGCAATACCTTATGCAATGAGAGAGGTTTTATGAGACAATAGGAGATGAGACTAATATAAAATGAGGATGCAAAAGATAAAGTAGGTAGAACTCACAGTCAATATCTGGCAGCCCACTTATGAGGAGTTCCAGTTCCTTGTCATGGAAAATCGATATCAAATCACGAGGTATTAACTCATTGAAACCCTCCATAAATGCATTAATCTGAGGACGTATAGCAGTTGTCAACCGATGCTCAGCAACTAAATCAACATACTGGTGCTTGTTTTCCTCGGTTACTCTAATATTCCGACCACCAGGGATCAGTTCATAGTCAGTTACCTGAATAACAAAGTCACTCACAATTAGTGAACATGAAATTTTATAAGACGGTAGTCATACAACCAGAAAAGATACATACTTGAGTACGCTCATACAGAATTAGCTTCTCTTCATCAGCATCAATGCTAAATGTTAAGTCTGGAATATCACTAATATCATTCTGCAATGACAATATAAAAATTGGATCAGATGAATCAGAAACACTGCTTAGTCAAGGCCTCATGCACATCAACTAAAGGAGATAGGGGAGATTTTCAATATGATTACCTCGAGCATCCATTTTAAGTTCTTAAAATAATCTGGATCAATAGCTTCAATGTCATGATATGTCACTTTAACCCCAAGAATATGCTTGTAAAATGAGCGTGTGAAGTGGACATCAAGGAGCTGTCCATCAAATAGAGCTTTCCCCACCTGTAACATGAGTAAAAGCATTAGATTTGCCTGTTAAACAGCTCTCATTCACATCTGAGGAAAATGAGAAATACTTACAACTCGTCCAACAAACTTGAAGTACGAAAGATGCTCTGTTTGGTAAACTGAGTTAGGGTTTGGCTGAAATGTGGACTCATTCCCAACTGTTGTAAATAGTAACGCCCCCTTGTCAAAGATTACTCTGGATAGTAACTGATACCATTCCCTGGTAAGGCCACCAGCATCAATCCCTTCCTCCCCTTGAAAATTAACAGTCAATCTACCCTTCAAATCTTGTGCCGATCTCATACGTAGCTGATTGTATGAATCTTCAAGAATGTAAGCTCTTCTAACAGATATTCTGAGAGGACTGTGGTGATGATCGTGCTGATGCTTGATCTTGGACCGGAAGTGAGCCCTTTTGTTATCAAAATCAATAAACCGAGGAACCTTCAGCATGAGTGAGAACGACTTTTCAAGTAATCCAGGATTTTGCCTGATAAAGGCATTGAGAAGCTTTCTGTGCTTTTCTGAGAACCTTAAGAAAGCTATATGTTTCTCGTCCACTTTCATAGAAGATCCTACAGTCTTCTGTTGACTAGCAGATGCAGCAGCCTCGTCAACTTCAGAAACTGTAGCAATTCCAAAATCATTGCCTGCACCAGACTGGCCGGGGTGCAACTTTTCGCACACTACAAAGAAGGATTCTATGTATGGCAACACATTCTGGGTACCTGCAGGAAGTGGAGGCACTGAACTCGATGGTTTAACAGAAGAAGGTGACAAATCAGGTGCTACATCCGAATAGTTCTCTATTTTGCTTATGCAGTTGCTCAGCTCCTGCCACAGAGGCTCAAGAGCTGTATTAATATCCCAAACTAGAGAAATTGTAGTATTATGCTCAGTATCAGGGACAGTCTGATGCTTTTTGTCCTTATCAAGAAGCAAAACTACTAAAGAGCTCAGGGCCTGCAATACCCTGAGAACTGGAGCCCCATGAGTAGTAGTGCTAAGGAGTGCTTTCTCTATGTCCCCAAATAAGCGTAACTCTTCTATTGCTGAATGGGTAAGGCTTTGAACTGAACCAGCAAGCTCACTAACAAAGAGATGACAATGAATAGGAGCAATAGCCACCAGCTTTCTTAAAACATCTGCCACGAGGGTGTACGCATTATCTGATAGACTGGAGATATAAAGAAAAATGTTACAAATTGCATTGAGCATTATAGCACAAGAACCAATCAAATATAACTTCAGGAAAGCAGTGATCATACAGTTATAGGTAAACAACAAGCAAACTAGCAACAACAAAAACCAATTGGACATCTCAAATTATCACAGTCCTGAATGATAACCAACAATAAATTACCAGTCAACAAGACACAGTAGTTTTAGCAATATCTTTGTAATATGCTAGTTCAACCAGATGTCAACTCTTCTAAGGCAACGACAGACTCTAGAATGCAATCTACAGAACATATATGATCATCACATCATAACACCCGTTGTTTTATTTACAGCATATTTTTTCAGAAGAAACCTGTCATGATCTCAATCACAAAAGTGAACAGTCCTTTAGAATCTAAAGAGATAAATGCAAAAGTGAGTTAGTCTTTGATTGAAGTGAAAAAATTGTTGTCTAATGAGGTTCACAAGTCTAGGTATAAAAGTAACTTCATGGACAGTGAAAAATCCACAAATCTCAGCTTACCCTTCACGTGCAAGAAGTGAGCATAGCAACTGAAGTTCTGGATTTGGTAAATTGTTCAGAACACTTTCAGCAGTTTGCTCGTTATCAACATCAGAGGATGTTGCTTGCATCAAAGAATTACCCTCTCCTGAAGCCGAGGAAGAACCTACATTCATCTCAACAGCTGATGCAGAGACCGGAGGGTCAGATGGCAGCTCAGATGCAGATGAACCAGGCTCATTAGATGGATTTGATTTCCTCTCGCCATAATCAATGACAACATCCAACAGGTTTAGGAGCTGCAACAGAACAATAACAAGCTACATAAATCCCAAAGGTAATATAACTAGGTAATTTCCTGTTGTGTTAAGGTTGTTTGAAATACACACCTGCTCCAGATGAGCGACACTTCTCAAATAAAGTGATTGGTTCAAAAGGCTAAGAAGCAATGTGAAGGATGCCTGCCCTTCCAGGTTTTCCTTCTGTTCATCAACAAGCATAACAGCTTTTCCCCGTTCTTCATCAGAGCTTGATGACTCCTTAAACTGTGGCAATCTGAACTCAAGTAATAGCTTGGCAACCAAAGGGTGGTTTCGAGCCAAGTAGGTGAGGGTCTCCAGAGCTCGCCGGGACACCAAAGGTGGCACACCTGTTAATGAATATAAATGAAATTAGCATACTTAACATCCCCTATATAGAAGATAAAGAATTCAACAAAATGGAAAAATGAAAGTCGAGATCTTTATCATTTGATCATAGAAGCAACCATTCTTTTCCGCACTAATCTATTCTACATCATCCAACAAATCAAAACTCTTCAGCATTCCATTACACTGGAAGAGAATTAGCTAAAGGCAAATGTATTTTTTAACAGGTTGGTGGTAATGAATGCAGCCAGAAAATAAGTAAACGAAAGAGTTTTAATTAGGTAAGGAAACTGACTTACAATTGCATCAAACAATAAAGCAGCAAAATATACATACCATCAACATATTGAGGGCGAGAATACATCACATGACTCTGGCATGCATACAGCCTATATGGGGGTTCCGCAGCATTTAGATCAGTAAGACATTTCTTTTTATCCAACATCAGCAAGTCCATCAAAATTTTTAGCAAATCAACTCTAGTTTCAGCATGAGCACAGAGATTTAGAAGGAGTCTCTGCTGACTCTTGTAAAGTGGCTGCAAAAATGTGGATCAGTTACATTCACATATCATGCAGAAGAACATAGTGGTAGTAGAGCTTCAATAAAGCCATAAGAGTACCTGAACAACACGAAGCAACCGGATTAATGCTTTCAAACCTTCTGTGTCAACTAAAGGGGATCCATCTGCCTCAACTGGCTTAACGCCCATAGACCGACGAGAAAGTGCACCACCAACTCTGTCCAAGCCATCACCTCGTCTAGAGGACTCGCCCCTACGGTTTCGGGGATATAATCCAAATAAAGTTTGATTATATCTACGTGCAAACCTTTCACGCAACAGGTTCGCTTCAGCAACAAGAGCAGGAGTCAAATTTGCAAGAATAGCATCAGAGGACGTTAGAAGAACCTGCATTTCCAGGAAAAGGTAGAGAGCAAAAATATGAGAATAGAGGAAATCAATGCATTGAAAGTAAGTTGACTCAAGAAAAGCAATAATAAATAGAACCTATGGACAAAGTCAACAAGATACCTCTTCTCGTATGTCTGTAGGAAAAGTTGCAATTATTGAGACTGTGTCCATCTCAACAGGCTGACCTTCCAATTCTTGGGATTGATGCAGCCTTTGGGCCCTTTGTTGTGCCAGAACTTCTTCACGGATATCAGGGGGCAGTGCTGCAAGAAATTCTGGATCTATATCCCCATTATTTTGTGGCTCAGGATTTTGCGACTGTGTAGCTTCACTTGGTTGAGCAGAAAGAACCTCAGCACGCAACTCCTCAGGAAGTGCATCAAGAAAAGCGGGATCAATAGATTCAGCATCCCGATTATGTTGCTCCTCCTGAGAAGGGCCAGTTTGATCAGCTTCCCGAATTGCATCTTCTGAAACTTCACTGACACTGTGGAGGGATGCATCTCTCCCGCCTATTGATGCATTATTTGTGAACAACGGAATGGCTCTCCTCACCCGAGTATCACCACCACCTTGTCTGTCTCCACCATCATCATGGCCATCGGCACTTCCAATTTCAACATCTAAACTTCGTAAGCTCTCGCCTAAAGTTGCCCCACTTCCACTACTCTCTTGGCTCACTGCTTCGACATCACGCAGTACATCAGCATGGTCATATTGAGCTTCAACAGACTGGGATTGTCTACTTGATGTTTCTGTTCCTTGATTAGGCTCGTTTGTAGTAGGTGCATTATCAGCACTTCTGGTACTGTCCAATGTCGCCGAGGAAGGAGGAGGGGCATTGCTACCACCACCACCATTACCTTGGTTTTCAGCAGTCGTCTCAGCAAATTCAGAGGATGGATTCTCTTCATTTTTATTTTGAAATTCGACAGCTGTAGTAGTATTAGAAGACTTTTCAGAGGGACGCCTCAAGCTGGATACGAGTACTTCCTCAAGACCTTGGGGAATAACAGATGATGAGTTTGACCCACCACTTAACTGTCCCTCGTTGGACAATAAATTAAACCGATGTCCTTGACGTCCATTGCGGAGTGAACGGAAGATGGAGTCCAACCGTGACAAAGAACCCTCAGCGTTCCTATCTGAGTAAGCATCACGTTCATTCTCTGTAAAGGTAAGGGTAAATGAGAATTAGATCCATTAAGCAACATAAAGTTTCTGCTGAGAAAAAAAATATTGATGCCGGAAAAAGTCAAAATAAACTGAAGTAAAAAGACAGCACCTGACAGCCTAGGAGGACCTGCATTCAGTGAAGAATGTGGTTCCACCAGAAGTGGATGCTGCGAAGGGACATTGGTATCACCACCTCTCCCTAAGAGATTATAGATGGACGTGGTTCGACCTGGACGCCTGGAACCAAATATTTCAACTGGCATCACATGAAAAGTTTCATTGGCGATGCTATCTCTGCCAAAAACCTCTATGTGGTCAAATACATTTACACCATTCATTCCCTCGCCTAATCGCACTATAACGCCATCCTCATCATCCTCTTCATCTTCATCCTCTTCCATCACCTCCTCATCAAACTCATCTTCATCAATTTCATGGTCATCTTGATCAGTATCTGGGTGTGGTAGGTGATGAGCTTCATCTTCTTCTATATCATTGTGATCATCATCAGCATCTTCATCATCATCCTCGTCTACTTCGTCCCCTTCATCTCCAGACATCTCATCATCATCTTCATCATCTTCATCTTCATCAAGATTCCCTTGTACGCCCGAGCGAATTTCATATCTTATCCCCACAGTGTCATCAAGATTCTGGGTCCCATCAGCATTTTCCTGCATGTAATCTTCTTCTGCAGCAGCAAAGCCTCCATGAATATCTTGGTCATGCTCCATATCATCAGTTACAGCCTCTGAACCACCATAGTTCTGGACAGTGTGGAATAATTCATTCTCATCTGTTGGCATCAGGTTTTCATTAGCATGGACCGTAGCATCCACAGTCTGTGAGCTAGCACCATTTCCATCCCTAGGTTGACTAGGATCAGTAGGTTTCAACCGTTCACCTCTTGTACTAGTAGACTCAAAAGCATGGACATGCTCTTTGCTTACTGACTCCAAAACTTTCACAATTCCAGTAACAACCTTTGGTGAATCAGAATGATCCAGGTCTAACACACGCAGTGTTTTGGTGAGTGACTGAACAAAACCAACCTCTATAAAAGTAACAGAAGCCTCTGCTGAAATGTATGAACCTGAGGGCGTCCGAGCAGCCATCACATCATTGAGCAGGTCAGTGAGAGCCTGAATATCAGGTCTTGGGACCCTAAAACCATTACATGAATCAACAAACTCATTAAAAACATTACTGATCTCTGTGAAGATTCTTTTCCTTGCCTCAGTTGAGCGAACAGCAGATGCAACAAGAAAATGGTTGGCTTTACTAGCCAGTTTATGGCGCCAGTCAACTTCAGTTTTCTTCTCCTTTTTCTGATTTTTAGAATATGGTAGGAATTTGTGAAGAACATGGTGAAAGATCCCACCAGTTAAGCAAGCATTTACACCCCTTTGAAGAGTTCCCCGGTAGCTGCAAACTTCGGCATCTTTTCGTACAAGGATATGAACAGATGAAGAATACATTAAAAGAATCTCTGTCAAGAGCTTCAATATAAAAACCACCTTAGCCAATGAAACAGACGATTCTTGATTGCTAGCTACATTTGATTCGGACACAGAATCAACAGCTTTCCCTTTACCCTTGCTTGCAGAAACATCAATTTCCATATCTGTCGATGCAGAGCCCACTTTGCTAACAGATTCATCTTCCAAAGAAGGAGTGAAAGAAATTACTGAATCCAACAGAATATCAATGACAGTGACAAAACTCTGAGGAGGTTTCTTGTGTATCTTAGAGTTTTTGGAATTTGCATCAAGAAGCTTCCCATGTCCACTACCAAGAGCCGCTGATATTGTGGTGCCAGTGCTTACCTTACCATCATTAGCTTGCTTCTCCTTTTCCTCTGATTTGTCTTTCTCCTTCTCTTTCTTATCCTTCTCGCGATCTTTTATCAATACTATATATGGCCTCTCACCAACCATCTCAACTTGGCAGACAGCTTTAGCAGCTTGGATAAAGATTACCGGATCCCGTTGGACAACTGAATTTAAATTTGACAGAAAATTTCGTGGAGTAAGCCTTCCACTAGACTGTCTGTTAGCAACAGTTATGAAACTATGACGTATCTCAGACTCCATTGCTTGCTGTAGGGTTTGAGAATCCTCAAGGATGTGACGTATTATAATAGCTGCAACATTGTCAAAACCAACAAACAAACTACTTGCAGGCAAGTTAAGAAGCAAATGTAGACCTCCAGCATCCAAGAAACTAACAGCAACCGAGTGAGTTCTTGTCAAGGTAGAACAGAGTTGCAAAACAGCATGCATCGTTTCAGAAGGTAATTGCTTTCTGATGCAGCCACAGGCGATTTCAATAAGTCTCTTTTGCTCCACTATATCTAAATATTTCAACGGTGTCCCCAAAGACATTTTGTTCTGCTTTTCTTCCTCAATGACAATAGAAGTTTGGTTTCCGGTATCATTCTTCTTCAGAAGTTCTATCACATCAGCATTTAAGCTTGTATCCACTTGAGCAAGACGATCCACAGCAATAAAAGCTGAAGTTACCCATTTTGGGACTTGAGATAATTCCTGCTCATTTGAATGAATCCATAGCTGGAGAAGATCTGATGCAACTTTAACCAGACCACTCTTGGAAGCTAATTCCCGTGCTGCTGAGTCTTCATTGAGAATTAAAGCAAGAACATGAAAGAAGGCAGAGAGCATTTTCTGATTCCCACTATCGGAAATGTTACCACAAAGCTTCACTTGTTCAATGATAAAGGAAACGACTCTTGGTCTTTCCAGGCCTTCATTATGTGAGCAAATCATGACAAGGAGATCCCTAACAGGGAAAGCAAGGGTCTCCTTCATTTGCAAAAGTATCCTGCATGTTGACAGCAGCTCGTCAACAGGGGGGAGTTGCACTAGCTCCTCTTCAACATTCTGAGTATTGTCCTCATCTGTGCCCTCTTCCTTTGTCTCTGTCGCAGAATTTCCAAGAGACATTGCAAGTGCTCGAGCAAGTTCATCATCTTCTTGGGCTTCCTCAGGATGTGAAAACAACCATTCCATTGCAAGCTCCACACTATTTGAACCAACCTGTCTCAGAGCCTCTTCTGCCCGAGACCTTGAAAACCCCATCTCCACTATGGTTGAAATAGTTGTTTCATTTGGGGGTGGACCAGTACGACCAACACTAGTACCAACACTTTTCACTTCCACTCCAGAGAATACATGCTTAAAAATGTTGACAACTGTCGTTATGAACTCATAATTACATTCATGGAACCGAGGATGGGTCCAAACAGGAAGCACAGCCTTCAATACCATGGACTGAAGAACTTTCACAAATGTTTCTGCATCACGAGGAAATGGAATGTCCCCAGGCACTAAAGGCTGCGTAAGCAAATGTTTGTTGAAAGGTGATAGTATATAGGACGAAGTCACCAAGTGGTCCAAAAGCTTTGCCATAGCTAGCTGAGGGTCCATAAGTCCCCAAGTGATCAGATTTTTCAACATCATTTTGCCTCCCTTCATCAGTCTCCATAGGAGATGCAGGAGCCCTACTGATGGCAAAAGGCAACTGACTGGTAGCCTCAAATGTAGTCAAGACTGCTCGAATAACTCCACGTCCGTATAAACAATTCAATATGACAGGATTACATGAGTCAGGTTTGTCCAAAAGAATACTATCTATGAACTCAACAACCTTGCCATAGTATCGGCATTTAGTTGAAACAGAATCCTCAGATCCAGAAGGATTAACATGCCCACCAAAATTCATGTGATCCATAGCTATAGAAGCAAAGGTAGAAGCCACCGATTTCGAAGGAGGAGACACAGTGAGCATATCGTCCCTCCGACGAGATGGGAGCAACATGACCTTTCCCAACTCTTGAAACAAATGGGTAATGTGAATTGATAATGATGATACCATATCACAACAAGACTGATGGTATGACCTCTGAGTATCATTATCCTTTCTAGAACTGGATTCGATCAAAGCAGATGAGCCAGATTCATCTTCTTCCAGATTGGCTTCGACCTGTGAGGTAGAGGGTGCATCAACAGTCTGTCGTTGGTGAAGATTTGAAGAACGAGTAAGGTCACGGTAGAGATTTATGAGGTCAAAAAACTGGGATTCAAAGCTCCATCCAGAAGTTCTTCTTCTAAGTAAAGGATCAAGGAACTGCCTGAAGGAGTTCAACCTTGGGTCTTCGGGATCATTCATACCCAACTCAGACTGACGAGAAGCATTAACAGTACCAGTGAGTTGATCCTCCGCTTCGGCCTTTGTGTCTTCAAGCAACGAAATTTGCCATAAAACTTCACGATGGATTCGACCAATATCTTCCAGGACTTCTTTATTTCCATTACCAAACTCAGTAAGCAACGCAGTTACCCAACGATTATCTTTTGAGGCAGCAAGAAATAAGAGGAACTCCACGAGCGAGAGGGAAGAAAATATCAAAGGGTCTGGGCTGGCCCTAGGATCCAGTAAAAAAGATCCAGATATAGCACTGGTCCTAGTCAGAGTTTCTTTCAAATGCTCACGCAGCGAAGAGCAGATAGCACGAGCCAGAGGAGTGGAATGATGCTGGGTAAAACACTTGAATACCATAGTGCTGTGTAGAGCTATTGACATCCCCTCGGATGATTGAGTAATACTTGGGCGTAAAAGAAGTTTCAATAAAGATTCAATACCAGACTTCTCCACAAATAGACGACATGTTTCCGAATTTTCCATTGTCCTGTGAACTAGTACAATCACATGAAAGATGCAAAGCTGAATACACTGTTCATCACTGATACCTTGAACAGCCCTATCTTCTGTAGAATCACATATGTTTTCCTTGTCATCAGACTCAGTAGAATCCATATCCATTGCGTCACTTCCATCAAGTTTTCCTGACGATCCAGAGCCCTTGGTGTCCCCAAGCAATGCTAACTTATTGATTATTTCAATTATCAGATCAACACCATTACCTCTCAATGAAGACACGTGCCGGAATAGCTCTTCCAAAGCATTCGCTAAAGGAATAATGCCTTCACTCATGGCCATCACATACTTTTTGTCAGTGAAAATGTCAACAAGGAAGCGTAAAGAAGAAGTTTCTCTTACAGCCTCCAGACCCTTGGAGTTGAGGCAAATTGCACCAAGACCATTCGGAATGCATGTAATGGCTTTTGAAGCAGGAAGCACTCCAAGCCCAACGGATGCTAGAAATGCAGATGGAAGGCCCAAGTCGAACAGAACATTAAAACATGTTGGATCTTTGTGAATCATTTCACTCATAAGAGTCACAGCTGAGGAGTAGATCTCACCTCCAAACTTTTCCTTGTTACTGAAAAGCATCGACAAGATTGGAGTTAAAGAAACATCGTAAGAATTCTGTGATCTTGCAGAATTTGCAGTGGCATAAGTGGCAGAACCAAGGGCTTTCAGCAATGCCCTAATCAACCTCTTCTGATTGTACAACTGGTCATTATTATACTTAGGGCATTCACCTGTTACCATAGAGCTATCCTTCGCTCCAGTGAAGTCAATCACTCTGTGTACTTCGATCTGCAATCTTTGAACCAAAAGCTCCACCCCACCTAAATCTCTGAAAAGGGTGACCGCTGTATTGCTGTAGTCCATGAGCTTCTGTAGAGTTTTTGCAGCTAAACAGACAAGATGCAACCGAGAAGGATCTGAGTCTTCTAACAGGGGTAAAAAGGTTGGCACCATCCCAGAACCCCTAACAACACTTCCAGAACTTGAAGAAGATATGACATGAAGCAAGTAGAACTGCAGAAGTGCTTCAATGAAAGCAACAGATGACAAATCAACAGAATTATTTAATGATATGATCGCTCTTTGCAGCACATTGAGGAGAATCATACGATTACCACCCGCAAAACTGATGCTTGATCCACTCAATATACGTGCCCTCTCATGAGATGCCGAATATGCAGCTAACTGTGCACCCAAAGCAGTCATTGCAAGTGTTCTTATGGTTCCTGAAATGTTTTCTTCAGATCTCACAATTCTAATCAATTCATTTGTATATTCTGGCTCATTAGCGAAAAACGAGACTAGCTCATCATGTGAATCGCTAGACTGCACAAGCACAATAAAAGAAAGTAGACAAATCTTGCTGTAAAGCCTGCATATTCTGGAGGAACGGAATGCACGTGCATATCGAATTCTGGTTAATAATGGAAACCTGAGATCTGAAGGCACATTATAATGCTGAATGCAAAACTTCATAAGTGACAAGTCATCCTGTTCTTGTAATTGATGATCAGGAATCTGAATTACGCGCACTCCAGAGGAATTTGTGCTATCACTAGCTTCCACATCGCTTGGAGAAGAGCTGCGCAACTCAAAGTAAAGTGTTGATCCCACGCGATTCTGCAACTTGTCACTATCATTTTGCGCCTCCGATGGAAACAGGCATAGCCCATCCTCCTGGGTCCTCTCATGTAGTGTGACACATGAATACAAACCAAGACCTTCTTCTTTGCTACCCCAACCTTGCGCAAGGGATAGAAGACAAGTATTCACTGACCCACACCCAACCAGCTTTCCACTGACATGCAACTTTGAAGGTGATATTTTCACAAGTGCAGAAAGAGTCTCAAGAGCAGCTGTGATGATTTCAGGATCTGTTGAAGCAAGCAAAAGCTTGAAATGCTGTGGAAAAGAGAAAGAAAGGTTTAGAAAACTTTAGAGAGAGCTAGAAGAATAAAACCCAAAAAAGGACCTAGGTAATTTTAAATAAATTACTACATAAGAGATACATCAACCATTTTCCCCTGTTTTGGAGGGAGATAGGATTACACACAACCAAACGCAACTCAAAAAGGAATTCAAACACCACATTACCTCTATAACACTGAACGAACTCTTGTTGTGGCAATTTTCTAAGATGATCTGCATAACTCTCAAAATTTGCAAAACTGCTTGTTTTGGAAATGGGCTGACATCCCCTAAGATGTCATCTGACAAAAGAAGGTCGTTTCTACAAGATAAATGTGTCTTGAAATATGTATCAAAGTGCAGAAATAGAGGTCTCCAATGGTGGAAATTTCCCTGGAACAGAAAAGGAATGTGAGAATAAACTGAAGAGGTGAAAACAGAGGAAGAAAAATTTACAAGCAAATTTCAACAACCTTGCCATACTCCCAGCGAAAACCAGAGAGAGGTATCGCTATATCCTGTAATGGGCACTGAATCACCTTGTCGATAAAAACCTTTATTCTTGGAGGCTGCAAAAAAGATTGAAGGCTCATTACCTAAGCTAGCACACAGTAAAACTTTGAAAGCGAAGAAGGCAAAGCAAATTTCAAATGTTCACTTGCATCGAGTAAACAGAATATAAATTCAATAATATAATCAAACTTGTATCAAATTTCAATAAACAACAATAGTTCCCTGCTTATAGATTAGTTCGATAACAGATCAATCTACAGTATTATTACAATTAAGAAAGTTTAACAAAATTATCTACTTATGATATCTAATGTACCGACCCGTTAACCACCAATAAATTTCTGCTTGAACACAACGAGTACAAAATAGTTCATTCAGGCGATTATTGTCCTTGCGTAGGCAAACAATTAGTTCACTGATGCACAAAAGAGTGATAATTCACTAAATTAAATAAAATTATGTTACAACTTTACATGTATGGACAAACAAATATGGAAATCCTAAACACGACAAACTCACAGTAAGTGAAACAGGGAAATGCCACCGAGGGGGGAAGTGTTCAAATCATAAAACAAGATTTGGCGTCAAAATCAAAAGGTATTCTGAAAATAATACATCCAAATAACATAACTTCCCACGTTAATAAAATAAATTCCCTTATCAATATTCAGGTGCCAAGAGTTTTGAGTTACAGATTTTGGTATATCAATGCATTTGCACCTATATTGGTTCCTCCAATTAGGACAAGTCGTGAAGCTTGTAAGTCGAGCCATTACCAGCAAGAGAAAGGCAGATTTTATATTTTGAAAAACATTGCAGTGGACATTTTTTATTTGTCACTTTTTATACATCTAATTTTCCTGCTTCACACAAATCTCAAGCAAGCTAATATAGCAACAATTTCGCTTCCTCCTTTGACTTCCAATTTTAAATAAAAAATGAAATTATCAATTCCGTTAAAATTTATAGCAGGACTTCATCAATAGCAACACAAACGCATCAAAGAAACTTTAAAAAATGTATACAAGTTGCATCGTTTATTTAATCAGGAAAGCTCGGGTTTTTTGCATATTATTAAACGAAAGCTTACTGGTAACCAATAGCTAATGTTCTCATACAATGAACAATGAGTAGCAAATGATTTTTAGATAATATTTGAAACTCCAACTTGACAAGCTGCATTTGCACTTTCCAAACCTTAATGTTGCTCTTTGTTGAGTTAAGTGTTACCAGTCACTCAGTATATGTCATTCCTAGAGAATATAAGTGTTGGGGGAAGTATGATACAAGTTACAAAGGTAGCTTATGGGAAAATTATGCATGGTACAGCTTTATGGAAAATGAAGCACTCAATTAAATCAAAGAGACATATTACACTCTATTTCCACATTCACTTTCGAGACTTAATTGAGACATTATTCATCTCATATTGGATGCCAAGATTATGCTCTCATCTCCAGAGCATAAAAAGACCAAACTAAAAAAAAGGTCAAATAAAATAGCTGAACATTGTTTTAATTCTTAACAGCCATAAGAACGTAAACTCCAGTCAGCATGAACTTCCATATTCCTAAGGAACAAAATATTCATATATGTAGTCACTGTGAAACAAACACATCCGGTTTACACCTTCTTACATACATGATAATATGATATAATAATGGTTACATCAATAAAACCAGTTTCTAGGCCATGAAAACTATATTAATCTTATTCTTAGCACATAAATAGGAGCTTTCAGTATCCTGTAAGTTATAGATGTGCACTATCCGAAACATAATAGATTCAAACAATCCAAAGAATACTTGAAAAGAACAGCAAACTTAAGCTTATTGATTGGGAATAGAAGGCATTCTTACAGACCTAATTTTCTCAACACATAATTAGTCAAGTTATTCCATTGTGGAGCCTCTCAAAAATCGAGAATAGGAAACAAAAGCCATAATGAAAAGACTGCCAGCAGCATATAGCACCATATAGAGTTTGTCTCCTCCATCCGTCCAAACACACCCCACCCACTAAACTTAACAAGCAAATGACCTAATAGTTACTTCAAATTACAGAAAACATGAAGCGGCAAATCCAACTTATCTCCAAATTCTCTCCCCCACCCTCCAACATCACAAACACTTGGGGCTCCATACAATCCTTCATCCGGTTACTACAACTAAAGCCCCAAAGAATCAATGCACTGCATCATATTCATACGCAAAACACATAAAAAGCATTAAAAAGAGTGGAACAAGAAGCGTACAGGCTCTGTGTCAAGTTTAACAGAGGGGCCGATTGCCCCTTCACTAGAGAGGAGTTGCCGAAGCCTTGACGGCAAGCTCGATCTTATACTCGCCATTTTTATCTGTCAACTGTAACAAAACAAGAGCAAGCACACAAAACAAAAACCTAATCATTCAAAACAGCAAGGAAATCAAAATCAAACATAAATCCGCTAGAACCTAACAATCAATCCAATTGCAGAAACGATAATGGAGGCTTACCACAGCGCACGCTTGCACATCTAGCGGGTCTTGCACTGTACAAAACAATAGATATATGTAATCTATATATATATGGACAGTGGTGTGTTGTATGTATAGGTAGAGAGAGAAAGAGGCGTCTGAGGGAAACCCCAATAAATAGTGGGTTTAATTTTATCTCTTGTGTGCGAAGTTGTTCTTGCGGAAGTGGAGGTGTAACCCTGGAAAAGCCAAAGGGTTCTAACCTTTCACACACAAACACTCGAGAGTATATACACACCTACAAATATATACTCTCATAACCCGGAGGCGGTTTTGCTATTTACTCCCTCTATTCCCACTTTATTCTCTTTTCTCCCGTTTTTCTCAGATCGTCAGTTTTTTTTTTTCGTCTCTTCTTAATTTTTTACATTAATTTAGGGTCGACAGCCAATTTATTCACGAATTTTTCCCAATTTACCAATTTTAGTATTAATATGATTTTCGAAAACGTAACTGCAATATTATCGCTTTTTAATTTATTACAAAATTAGCATCATCAAATTTCTCATTGTTTGATTATTAATTAGCATTTGCACCACATGCAATATACGAGATAACGTTTATATATTTCTATATTTACATAAAATTAATATCAACTCAATTATCATATTTCTAAATATATTAAAAAAATAAATTTAACTGAATAAATTTGAGTTGAATATTGAAAAATAATAATAATAATAATAATAATAATAATAATAATAATAATAATAATAAAAGAGTAATTCACATAATAAAAATTAATATTATGAAAATGCTAAAAAATAGATAAAAAATTAATATGAAAAGAAAAATAAAAATAAAAAATAATTAAAAATAGATTTATTCAAAATAAGATCAGAGAGGAATGTGGTTTTTTTTATAAATTAATCTTTAAATAAATAATTTTTACATTTTAAATCAAATATTTACATAAAATGTAGTATTAAATTAAAGCTCTTATCGTGATTTTTAATTTGATATGCATATTAAATGTTTTATAATTAGTCGAATTTCACAATTTTAGAAAGAAATAAAACAAAGAATAAGAAGATAAAGAAAAAAGAAACAAAAATATATATATATATATATATAATCTACAAATAAACATTTTATTGTATTGTAACTAAAAATTTGCCATTAAAGTTTGAAATCAATTTAAAATTGATTTTAAATGGAAATCTTGATTTTTAATAAAATATAGATATGGTATGCTTTATCGGAGTAAGCGTCACACAAGAGGTATAAATACTTTCATTCAATTAATATTCCATTAGACATGTTAATTTTTTTATGACAAAATTAAGGTATTAATTTTAAAATAAATTAAAATATAATGACATCAGTATAGTATTTTCAAATGTATAATTTTAAAATTAAAATTGTAAAATTGGTATAAATTGGTGCATTGATTAGCAAATAACCTATATTTTATTTGGGTTACTGTATCTAGAAACTCTTCTATGAGATTTAATTATAATCGTGTCATTGGTTAATGGGTCACCGTTGTGGCCTTGTGGGCTGTGAAAAGGCTAAAATAGAAAAATCCCATTTATTTTGATGTCTTGTTATTCAACTTTGACAAAAGAAGAAAAACAATACTACTCCATCTATCCCATTTTTTTTTAGAAGGAAACAATATTTATTATGATACTATAGTATCATAAAGGTCATATTATCGATATACATGATATACTTAGTTTTGTTAGGGATGATTAAAATATATACTCCATCTATCTTATTATTATCCCACTTTCTAATTTGAATCGTCCCACTATTATTGTCTCATTTCATTTATAGAAATAATTAGGCTTATGGGTATATATTAGTGTATTGGGGGAAGGGGGAAATGCCCCAATTTGTAATTTTTCGCTATTTAAATAGTTTAGCATAGTGTTGACCAAGTTATCAAGATATCAATTTGAGTGAGGAGTCAGTTAAGAATCTTCATGACTGTTGTAAAGCTGATTAATTAGACCGTTAACTGAGATGCGAAATATGGTGGTTAGTTAACTCGCTTAATAGAATATCTTAAAGTTATCTTTTATCTAAGTCAGTGTTTAGATGAGTGAGTGGAGATAATAAGCAGCAGATAATCAATAAGAAGAAGAAAAAAACACAGACATTTTTTACGTGGTTAGGAGAGCTCTCCTACATCAACGGTCCTGGATCACAGGACAATTCTTTCAATAAGGACTTCTTGATTTTATAGCTGCAATAACATCTTGATTAGTCAGTTCACCTTAGACTCATCACACGGGTTACGCGGCCGTAACCGTCAAGCAATTTACGCAATTGCAATACTATTACTATCAATTTACGCAGTTGCAATACGTAAACTTTTCCCACAGTTTTCAGACTTCTAACTAGAAGCTTACTGATTGGTAACCTTCTAACTCTAACACTTTCTTGTATAGGGTTTACAAAGGTTTAACCAACTAGAAACACATTGTTTACAGTTTATGAAGAATAGTACATGTGTGTTCGACTCTAGGCTGAGACCGAATTTCAAACCTAAATATGTATGCTAGAGCAAACATATATATGAGTATAATGGACTCTAGCTATTTCAGAACAATGAGTATTCACTTCTTCAAAATAACGCTGAAATCATGAGAGATAATTATGAAATTGAAGCTCTTGAGAGTTGAAGAATAAGCAGCATTTTCAGTAGTCTTCTGGTTTGAATCCTCATGGAGGAGAATGTTTTCAAAAGAGTGGTAGTTGGCTTTTGAAAATAATTCCGTTGAGTTTTCCCGAGAAGACATTTCTGGCATTCTGAAGATCCGTACAAGGCGATGTAGACGTGAAGCATTGTTCCTTGCACCTTTTTGTCATTTCTTTTGATAAGTAGAAATATTCATCAAATATCGTATCTTTCGATATATTACTCTAATTGCTATAGGGAAATGTGACATATGTCTTGTAGTGATATTGACTCAGTCAGTGAAGCATCGATATGTTGATTAGTTGAGCATAGATTCTTCTGGAAAGTTACTTGAGTCATCGAAAGCATGCTTAATTAACTGCAGACTGAAATATGTTTATCAAAAAAAGAAAACATAGGTATATGGCATATACATCAATCAGGGGTTTTGGTATAATTCAAAACATCTTTTGAATTTTTCCAGCAATCTCCCTCTTTTTAATGATGCTAAAACCGTTGATCCAGAGCAATAGTGAGCAGTACAAGGGGGAAAATTTTTAATTTGAATAAAAAGAAGTCTAAGTAGCATTACACATAAGCTTGAAATAGATTAGTATTGTCAAGAAGACTAGATATATTATTTAATGACATAAGTGAGCTTGTTGATCAATTCAGTTCTGATGAAGTTCTTCCCCCTTAGCTTATGTCATCCTGCAATAAATACTTTTAAAGAAAATGCTCTGAAAGATTAGTTCAAAGAATATTAAGATGCAGAGCCTGGACAAAGAGATTTTGTCATCAAGTTGTTCATGGTAAAGTTTGACAAAAAAAAAAAATAAGTCACAAACAGTGTGTAGCCATCATTC
The DNA here is from genome assembly GCF_028751815.1 of Salvia miltiorrhiza. Lineage (NCBI taxonomy): Eukaryota > Viridiplantae > Streptophyta > Magnoliopsida > Lamiales > Lamiaceae > Salvia > Salvia miltiorrhiza. Next base: position 57,873,640 of record NC_080388.1, read on the forward strand.
CCTAATAAGCCTACTCAGTCAAAAAATGACTTAAAAGCAGAAAATGAGAAAATGTAAAAAAAAAGAGGGAAAATAGTCGAATAAAAATGGACAAGACGCCTGAGCATAAATTGAAAAGAGGCTAAAGTGCCACAATTGAAAAGACGAAAGAAAGAAATGAAAATAAAGATTTAGAGGAAAATGAAAAGTCAAAAGTAATAAGTCCAGATTGTGCGTTGAGGCACGTAAGAATGACAAGGATCCGTCTAGGCCAAGACCATAAGCTTCTTTGCAACAAAGTCTATTGGACAAGATACTTATTAGGTGTTTACTTTGAAGTATTAGCCTTGATAGATAAAAATAGTAAGGCTAATAACTTGTTTATGTTGATGGATTGAAACTTTGGGATATCACAAATCGCTTTGATTATTTCTATCATTTGAGGTAGTTTTTGCTTGATTCTTAACCCATCAAAAGGGTGAGATTAGAGAAATCATATTCTTAAGGATAAAAATACTCAATCATCCATCTTATCAATTATGTAAAGTAAACGCCCCCTTATAGTAACGTGTATAAAGCTAGAGATACCATAACGGGGAAGACTGCCGCATTGAAGAAGGCTATGTTTGATAACTTGGAACCATAGTGCGTGAGCTTCCAATACCTTTGAAAATGATAATTGATGATTTTAGAGCATTGACATTGGTTGAGTCAATACTTGACTTATCATTCTCTAGGCCCACTAATGAGTCAAATGCTCCATTGAGTTAACTCATCATGTTGACTCATATGAATTAGTTTTGACTTTTTTTATTTTTGATTTAGTTTAAATGACACAAATTTCAATAAGACATAAATTAAAATTTCACTAACTTCAATTACTAAAATTTTAAATGCATAAAATTAAATGATACTATAAATTTAAAAACTGAAAATCAATCATCCCCGACTCTCATTCGTGCTAGAATTTCAGCCACCCGTTGCGCATGTATTTCTTGTTGCTTCGATGTCCACCTCGACAGTGACACGTCCCCAGTGAGATTTCACATGTCGGGCAGTGAATGGCTCGGGCACCATGGCATTTACCCTCTCCAACACCCACGGCCCCTCCCCCAATATGTCGCCTTTTTGATCTACACCACGGATGGCATCGTTCATCTCCTCGATCCAAATACGGGCGATGAAATCAGTTTCTTCGAGCATGTAAGTATGACGCTCCTTTTTTTTTCTCCTTATTCCCCGCCGCCACCGTCTTCTTGCCCTTCCCCTTTTCTCTTGCCACCGCCGACCTTGGTTGTGGCTCGGCCCAACCATGGCCTTCCTTCGTATCTTCGCCCAAGTTAACCGCCATCCATGTCGTGTCTAGTTGGTGCCCAGAAAATTTCTTTTAGAGAAACGAAATTGGGGTTGTTCGGATCCATTTGGGAGTAAATTTTGGGAGAGAATAGATGAAAAGAAGAAGAAAAGTTTGATCTTTTGATGTGAAAATTTCTGTTGAATTAATACGTATCTGAAGAAGTTTCTTTCTTTTTTTGGCTAAATGGTCGTTAGTGACCGTTGGCATCATATTTTCATTTTTCTTATATATTTCTTTTATGTCGCGCATGTAATATACGCATCGACTATTTCGCCGATGAGCTTAACTCATCTGAATGAGTTGATGCTTGAATCACCCCATTTGCATCAACTGATTCATTAGTTCAACTAATTCGAGCCACCTACATGAGTCAACCGATGCGAGATTTCATAATCTAGGTATTTTCAATACAATATTTGAGATTAGTGTTGCATTTGAATGATTTCTAGATAAGTGATGTATAATTTGAGATTTTCATCTCTCATACTGTGAAATTAGTGTTGCACTCGAAAGGTTTCTAGATATGTGATCTATAACTTGACATTTGCATCTCTCTTGCCCTCTATTTCTCAAATTCACATTCCAATCTTAGAGCTCACCTTCGCCTTTCATGCGACTCTCCCAGTCTTCTTTTTTCGGCTCATAATTAAGGTGCATACTTTCTATGTTCAAATATATGAGAGGTAAACCTTATGAAAATGAAATTTGCTACAATAATTGTGGATACATTGTATTTAATCTAGTAATATTGTGGATTATATTATGATTTTTTTTAGGATTAGAAGTAGATTTTCAAGACTTGAGAAATAATAAATAAAAAAATTGATTAATGTTTCTTGAATTTACAACCACATCTATGAATTTACAATTTAATGTTCTTAAATTCACACCCAGATTTATTAATTCACAACTAAAACTAGAATTCACAACCAGCTCGATAAATTCACAACTGAATCGTTAGTGTTGGTTGTGAATTCAAGTAGTCGTGAATTTGAGTGTTAAAGCTTGAATTCACAACTAACAATATTCCTAGTTGTGAATTCACGTTTTAAAAATTGAATTTATGACTGACAATATTTTATAGTTGTGAATTCACGCTTTAAAACTTGAATTCACGATTAACACTATTTATAGTCATGAATTCAAACGACTACTTGAATTCATAACTAAAATGAATGCTGGTTGTGAATTCGACTGGGTGTGAATGCACGGATAATTTTTAAATTTTTATATATAAGGGTAAAATGGTAAGTGTGGCTAACTTTTAATTTTTTTTTATCTTAATAACAATTTTTAAATTTATTATTTCAAAGTGGCTATTTTCAAAATCCACTCAAATAACTTTCGACAAATTTATAGTTGGTTAAGAGTAATCAGCACATTTTTAAGACAATACAAGATTATAACGATGCAGTAAGAATATGATGAAGATTATACTAGATTTTAGCCTTTCAATTATATATTTACAAATCACAATCGTAAAGCCTTTCAATTATATCTCTCTCATTATATATTGTGTTGATGCTTATTTTCCCCTTTACAATAAGAAAATGAGGTAATTGTCTATAAATCCATAACGTTTACATGAAATTGGTTTTTGCTCCTAACTTAAAAACTCTACTTTTAAATACATAATCTTTCGTTTTTGTCTCGAATTTGTCTGGTGACCAGATTTTTCTTACGTCGACGCCGGAAATGACACGGACACGGTGGCAGCCGGAATTGACACCTAAACATATTTTTGATATGTGAAAAAAAAATTAAAAAGAAAAAAACAAACTCACATCATCATCTTCCCCAACCTCCCCCATTTCCAAACCCTAATTCCCCTTCATTACCGGCCGTTGCCACCCTCTGCCGTCACCACCACCGCCGCTCCCTCCCCTTCACCCACCCTCCGCCGCCACTCCCAAACAGAATTACACAATTTGAGGGAGAGTCGAACCCTAGTCCTCTGTTTTCTTCAAATCCAGGCTCTGAAATCCGGCGAACACCGGCTGTCACACGCACACGACGAAGGTAGGGTCGAGCCCTGAGCCCTCGGCTCTTGGTGAAATCGAGGAGGTTCCCAACGATTTCATAGCGATTTCCCAGGGTTGAGCCATGACCCAGCGGATCTCTGGTGTAGCAGGTTTCTAGGTAGAGGCGACACCATCGTTGAGCTGTTCGTTGGTTCGGATGTTGAAGGTTCAGCCGCGGCATCGTCACCGATGAGGTTTTTAGGAGGCGAGGGGCCCATGCTGGGAGGGTGGTGGCAGTGGGTGGAAGAGGGGAATTAGGGTTTGAGAGTGAGGAAGGTTGGGAAAGATGATAATGTGAGATTTTTTTTCTTTTTTTTTTTTTACTTTTTACCTCATGTCAAAAATATGTCTAAGTGTCAATTCCGCTGCCACCATATTAATTCTGGCTGTCATTGTGTCATTTTCAGTGCCAGCGTAAGAAAAAATCGATCATCGAACAAAATTCGAGACAACGAAAAATTATGTATTTAAAATGAAAATTTTAAATTAGAAGCAAAAACTAATTTCGAATAAATGTTACTATGAATTACAGACAATTCCCCCTCATAAAATATACTTCTTTATTAATTCACTTAAATACTCCCTCCGTCCACGAAATGAGTACCCATTTGTGGACGGCACGGGTTTTAAGAAATGTATGGAGTGTAGTGTAAATAGTTTAAGGGTCACACTTTCTGAGTGTATTAATTAAAGAGATGTGTGAGGTACACTTGGCAAAAAGGGAAATGGGTACTCATTTCGTGGACGGACGAAAAATGAAATATGGGTACTCATTTTGTGGACGGAGGGAGTACATAAAACTAAAAGGAACGATAGATGGAAATATGTACAAATATCCCATAATTAATGATGAAGCCCCTTCTTGATATCCTCAGCGCGGTCGGCGGCGGCGACCTGCATCTTGGCCGCCTGCATGTCGGCGGCGGTGGCGTCCTCCTCCGACTTGGCCGTCAGCTTTTTGGTGAAACCCACCACGGCGGCTCTCACGTACCCGAACCCTTCTTCCAAGGAAGCACCAAACGCCACAAATCCTTTCTTTACGCGCTCGAGCGCTGCCGACGGCGGTGCCGATTCTTCCATGATGAGATGAAATTTGAGGAGAGAGAAAGTAGAGGCTGCGTATTTGCGTGTTTAAAATCGGTTTGAGTTCTGCCACAGTGCCACGTTTGCTCCTAACGTGGCCTTTGGCTACAAATGTTTTTAAAGAAATAAAATTAATCATTTAAATGCTTTTTTTTTTTGAGAGATTTAAGTACTTTTTTTTTTTTGAGTACTTCTTGACTTCTCTTCTTGTTGTTTTTTTTCTTCTTTATTTGTTGAAAATTGAAGAAGTAAATTTCAGTTTGTAATAGCTTGCTCACAAACTTGTCACATTTTACAGATATGCAGAAATTGAATGAATCAATAATTTTTGTGTTTAGTGTGCACCTTTACAAAATAAAAATAGAAAAAAGCACATTGCTTAGGTGTATGTATTTTGAATATTGATTTTTGTAATTGTTTGAAAATTAGTACTACTAATTTCTCGCAGGAATCTTCTTGCATGAATGACTGCTTTCTTTTTTTAAAATATGAATGATTGTTTTCTTGTTGTTGAAATATTCTTGAAATAGACTATTTATTTTTATTTGGTTTGCGTAATGAGTTCGACCCATTCTATTGTCAATTATGGCGGTCTACTGAAATTAATTAGGTGTAAAAAGATATTATTATTATTATTATTGTTATTATTATTATTATTATAAAGACTTGATATGCTGCTCACCATTTGTGCATTTGGATCCTTTATCTCACAATTTAGTGTGTAACACAGTGTTCTACTCTTAATTTCTCTATTTTATAATTATTATTATAAAAATAGAAAATATTATATAATAAACTCTAATTAATATTTATCATTAAAAATTAAAATTAAAATTAACTAATCAAAATAATTTATTATTAATTCGAATAAATATAAAAATAATTACTATAAATTATAATTGAATGAGTGAATCCTTATTAATTATTTTTTTTATTATATTTAAATATAATAAATTAATATCAAAGAAAAATTAATTCAAAATTATAACAAATTAAGGGACAAAGGATCTCCCACTTGTGAGGGTCATTAATGTTAAGTTCATGTCAATATCTCTTTCTCATGATCTTAGTGTTTATTGTGTTCTAGGTGTTTAAAAATTTAATTCAATTTCTTAACTAAAATTGTATCAAAGCATTTTTTATTAAAACAATCTTTTCAATATTTGTAAAAATAAAGCAATAAATAAGAATAAAATAGAAGAATTATATAAATTACAATTTTTAAAGAACATTAAGGGGACGTTCTCTTTGATTGATAAATTTATCATGAGAAAATAAAGAGATGGTCTTTCGTACACTCGGGTGTACCGTACACCCGAATTGACTCGTACCCAGATCCTAACCCGCATCCTGATCCAAACTCTCATCCTGACTCAAATATCGTGTAAATGACATTATTCGATTATACAAATGACACTGCCTGTAATTGACACTATTCTGTTATACAAATGACACTGCGTATAAATGACACTATAACATTGTAAATGACATTGTGTATAATTGACACTATTCAAAAATATAAATGACACTTCCTGTAATTGACACTATAAGATTGTAAATGACACCATAATATTTTAAATAACACTATAAGATTGAAAACAACACTATAACATTCTAAAATGTTACAGTGCCATTTATATAATTGAATAGTGTCAATTATAAGCAGTGTCATTTGTATAACTGAATAGTGTCATTTACACGATTTTGGTCAGGATGTGGATTTAGATTAGCATGCGGATCAGCATCTGGGTACGGGTCAACCCAGTTGTAAGATACACCCGGGTGTATAGGAGATTTTGTGAAAAATAAATTAAGGATAACAAAAAATTATCTCGTTAATTCTCTCTTTATTTCCCCTCATTTTTTACAAAAGAAGATTTCAACATTTCTCATTCCTACTTTTCACTTCAATGAGGAATAATACTATCACAAAAAAAAAAATGAAGGGATCGTTTTCTACAAAAGAGAATTTCAACATTTTTCATTTATACTTTTCACTTCAAGAAGGGATATTATCACAAAAAATAAAAGGATAATCTCTCCTTCGAGTGAAAAGAATGAATGCAAAATGGTGAAATTCTTTTTCAACAATGGAAAATAATTAAAGGAGACATTTAACGGGAGAATTTTTTATTATTATTCTTTATTTTCTCATGATAAATTTGTCAATCATGTAAAAAGAACACACTCTAAATATATTTTATTAATTTTTACAAAAAAGAAAGGGATATATCTATTTTGGTGAGATGGATGGAGTATACTTTTTATTTTAATACTTTATAAATTACCACATGGTTGCACCAACATTCGAAATGAAATATACCAAGAGTAGTAAATTATGTAAAGAGTTGAAGTAATGAGTTATTATCAACCAAACACTAGACATATCTAGTTTGGAGCATTTTCTAGTCATGCAAGTGTGATGGAGGTGAGAGAAGGAGCCTCGAGTCGAATATAATCATACATGACTCCATGTAAAGCACTGAGATTTCTAGCTTGTGTGAGGTATATTGTATTATCTCCTTTGATGAGCACACAAGTCTCTATCTCCACATTGAATATCCAATATAGCCCATGAATCCCATGCCTTGTTATTGTGTTGTCGCTTCCAATTAATCCGCTTGAAAATAACGCCTCCCCTAACCCATTATTGTTCACTCTCACCTACAATTAATCACTCCACAATAGCTCATTAATTAACTTTTCACAACAACTAATAAATAATTAATTACAATAATTATTGGTTGGAAATGGAATTAATTACCTCTAGTATGGAGAAAGTTGCAGATGCTAGTGCAATTCGCAGTGTGTATTTCCCACTCTCTTCAACAGTGTCCATTTTGAATTTTATCTGCCACGTTGTTGCTTTATATGCACCCTCTCCAACTTTTCTGTTACATGCATAAAATTAAAATAAAAATAAAAAAACAGCAAAATGCCTAGAAAGAATATATGCACCTTGTGACTTGAGCATAAAACCAATCTTTGTTGTAATCACTAGTGCCAACTGTGTAAACCAAGTCTTGATTTGGGTACAAATCTGCATACCTCGCCCACAACCCATACTGCCTAAACCTGCAGTAATTACGAATTCGCGTCATAATTGTAGGCTGTAACGTGCTAAAAAAATACTATAAATTACTTATATTTTGACCTGTGCGAGGGGAGATTTATAAGTAGCTTGTTGATATACATAGGGTCGGGATCAGGAACGTAGAACTCTGCTGCAGATCGATCCGGGACGCCTATTTCCCATAGTGTTGCTCCATTTCTTGGAGGCATGTACACAACATCACCCACATTGATTGAACTGCCTGAAAATTACCAAATATTAATTCATGCATCATTTGTTGAATAATTGAATGCAATTAATGAAATTTGAGAACCTGCTGCCACAACTATATCTTTGTCACATCTAAAATCTCCAATGAAACCTGGGACCCATGCATAGATGTTGTAATCTCCAGGCCTGATATTGGTGATGTTGAAATAACCATCTTCATCTGCATTTACCCAGAATTGGTAGCCCTGAAAATAGATGATTATGAATTTACTTTATTTACCATTCAAAATAGAGTTATATATATAGATATTCATTATTTAATTATACTTTTGATTCATTTTGAAATGATCCATCTTTTCCTGGTGCAGCCAGCCCCACAAAAGCACCCTTTGCTGCTATTTTCCCCTCAGAAATGTACCTTGCATTCATAGTAATAATTCAATAACCAAAATTCTAATCTTCTGATTTATGTAATATTTCTAATATCACCTGTCTTGAACAAACAATCTACCACTAACACTGCCTCTTTGATCAACATGTGGGAAATCTTCTGAAGCAGGGAAGCTGTATGGCCATTTTTCAACTTCTTTCTTCATCTGTATCATCACATTTGATTCAATTTCGAATAATATTAATGAATGAAAGGGAAAAAAATGAGCTAAGAAAGAGTGCAATCAATGAAACCTGATCTTTAGCATCAGCCCACAAAAAGGCAGTATCGCTATCATTTGTGTTGTGATGATGAGACAGTGAGTTAAGGTATATGAAAACCGGACCAAAAACTTTCTTCCATTTTTCGCCCTCTCCGAATTTCACTACCATATCCTCCCCTCCATAGTGAGTGCTCACGAACATCTGCAAGCAAACACAGACGAGTAAATATCTATGTATCTATCCATGAAGCGTAAAAAAGGATGGAACATATATACAGCCAATGTGGTCGGGTTGACATGAGAGGTGAGGTCCTGTTTGATAGGCCCTCCAGTTCTGAACTCATTGCTTGGACTAATTTGCCACAACCCTATTGTGGGATCAATGCATATGAATCCATGCACCTTGTTGTCTTTGTTTTCACATGAGTATTGGTATTTATCATCCACCTACAACATCATATAAGTGGTTAATAACAAGTTTTTATAAACAGATTGAAATAAATTTATTTACTTCTCCTTTGAATTCTGGCTCTATTGGATCAACTAGAAGGACTGCTTCTGGGAATGCCAACTCCCTGCCCCGTGGGGGGAGGCGGTCCTCAGGCCGTGGCATACGCCTCTGCCTGTCATCTGACATGGCCATGTACACGAACCTAACAATAAAAAACTTAACTAAGATCATCTCTATATATAAGTTAAAAAGCAAAATGAATACTACTATATATACTTTTCTATGTTGAGCATGAAGGCGATTCTAGCCTCGTTCAATTGGAATGCAGGCATGGACTCATCGCGTTGGTAGATGGCATACGAGTAGAAACCAGACGAGCCGCGCAACATTATGAACCTTAAAAATCAGTAAATCACCACACACATAATAAGCAATATAACAAAGTAAATACTATAAAGTGAAAATCAAGAGATAGACCTTTTGTCTATGGACAAGGGGGCATGTTGTCCTAGCAAGGAACGATCCCATTTTCTGGTGAAGGATATCTCTATTTGTTCCTCATTTTGTACCACAACTTGGAACTCTGTTCCATTAACACTGCATGCATCCAAATTTTCATCATACTCCATATTCTAATTAATTTTATTTTTTACTTGTTCAAATATTTCTCAATGATGTTCATTCATACACATCAAATTTTCCTCGTGTGCCTGAGCTACCAGCTTCACTCCAATTAAGATCCCAAAACCTGAATATACATATATAATTATTTTAATTCGTGTTTGTGTGTGATCGACAGCATATATATACTAATACAATTATATATGTATGTACCCTCCATTTAGCTCTGGATTATGGAGCTCAAGCAAGTTGTCGAGTCCATTGTAGCGTATTCCAATGAGATGGCCTCCTGGTTTTGTGAATGTAAGTTGGACCAATCCATTATCTAACACCACCTGCACTCAAATATACATGGATTATTTAATCATCCTCCATTCCTATCAATCTTATTAATTTTATTTATTTCATCCATCAAATTAAATACTCCACATGTATCATCTATTAGTTTGACTTTGACTTCATAAATTTGATTGGTTATTAGGATTTTGGGATAGAAAAAAAGGGGTTTTTCATCCAAATTATTGAATCTAATTACAATTTCTACGAGTTAACTCAAAATTTTATGAGTTACGACACCAAATTAAATGAGATTTTTAAACATATGCAATTTCTACGAGTTACGACACCAAATCGGTTCGTGTGCGTTGTATGTTTATAAATTAATATATATAACTAGCATTTGCAGTCGTGAAATGCATGCGAAATGTTTTTATTATAAATATATGAATTAAATTGTAATGGTCATGACTTAATTAAATACGTACATGAATATTAAACATTCTAAAACTTCAATTAATAAATTAATAAAAACACTTTCACAACTAAAATTACACAATTATATTTAATAATTCAAACTCACATACATATAATATATAAGTTGAATATATGAAGAATAAAAAATAAAGAAAAATTCACAATAATAAAAACTGATATTATGAAAAAAATAAAAAAAAATTTAAAAAGAAAATAAAAATAAAAATAATCCAAAAATCGACTTATTCAATAAAAAAGGCGAGACATGAGATTTTTTTAATAGTTTTATTCTTTAAATAAATATAACTTTTACATTTTAAATCTAATATTTATATGAAATATATATATCAATTAAAGTTATTTATGATCTTAATTTGATAGGCATACCAAATATTTTATAAAACTAGCCAAGATTCACAATTTTGCAAAAAGAAAAAGAAGATAAAGAAAAAGGAAAAAAGCTTCCTATTCATGTTTAACTAATACTAATTTCTGAAATTAACTCTTAAGAAAAAATGGCATTAAAATTATTTGTCATAGCAAAATTAGCATTGAAATTGATTTCAAAATGAAGTTGCTTTTGTAATAATAAATTTAAAAGCATATGCATTTCACATAATCTATGCTATATTAAAAAGTTTATATTTTCAATTTGAAATTGATTTCAAAATTGAGTGACAATTATGTAATTATAATAAAATTGAAGGTTTATTTGTAAACTATATTTTTTCTTTTTATTTTCTTTTTCTTATTTCTCATTTTTTTTTCTAAACTTGTGAAATTCAACTAATTATAAAATATTTAATATGCAAATAAAATTAAAGATCACGATAAGAGCTTTACTTTGATTATATTTTATGTAAATATTTGATTTAAAATGTAAAAAAACTATAATTATTTAAAATTTAAAATTTAAAAAAATTATCTCTCATCAATCATTTTTTTTGAATAAATTTATTTTTCAATTATTTTTTATTTTTACCTTCTCATATAACAATTTTTATTATTGTGAATTCTTAGTGTTTTTTAATATTCAGCTCAAATATATTCGACTAAAATTAATTTTTTATTATATTTATAAATGTGATTATTAAGTTGATATCAATTTTATATTAATATAGAAATATAAAAATATTTTCTCGTGTATTGCATGAGGTAAATATATTAATATTTATAAAAATACATAAATCGTTGACTTTAGATGTTACTTGTTTTCCATGTCCTAGTACATTCAAGGTTTTCATTGATCAAATTCGAATAAATTGACCATTTTCAAATTTGGCCAAATTTCAACTATAAAAATAAAATTCTTACAATATCATGAATTCGTAGAGATACCCAAAGATGCATTTAATTAGACTAGACACAAAGATGAATTCGTAGAGATACCCAAAGATGCAAAATCATTAAATTTTGATTCACCATAAACTCTTATGTATTCATGAATTAGACCTAGACATAAGCATTTAACCAAAATAAATAAAGAATCCAATTACCTCGTCACCTTGATCAAAAATAAAAAATAAAAAAATTACCTCGTCACCTTCATTACTCAATATCATCACAGCAGCACTCTTTGAAAAAGAAAATAACAATAAAAATATCACAGCAGCAGACATGATAATGTTATTGTTTCTATTTTCCAAATCTTTTATTTAGAGAAAAACTGTCATATACAATATTCTACATATATACACAGGCAGCACAATTTTGAATCTCTTTATTTGATCTATAAAAAGTAAAGATTAATTTAGGTTGGTTGCTGGAAGCAAACATTCGATTGACTTTCCCTTATTAATAATGTGTGCAAACTAATAAATGCTCCTTTCACTTTTGCGGTAAAGTTAGTATTAACGCCAACTTCTATGTTCTTACGCTAAAAGGGCCCAAAGTTGATAGGCTAAAGCAAAGAGAAAAAGGCCTTATATTATTATTATTAGAGTTAATGGGCTCAATTAACCCTTCTTGTATAAGAAAAATAAAAAAAATGTCCACCCAAATAAAAATATAGAAAAACTAATATTTTTTAACATAAATCGTGTAATAATCACCTAAAATTTTCTAGAGTGCGTAGCATGCGTGCAAATAAAAAAAAGATCCTCTAATTTCAACTAGTACAACCACTGAATTCTGAAGTATATACGACAGCACATAAAACTGTAACTAGAAAATAGAAAGAAAACAGAGAAAGAAAATCTTACATGATCTCTCTGAAGCTGTAACTGCAGTAGCCCATTACCAGACGATTTCTCCAAACTGTTAACCACACACTATTCTCCAACTTAGGATTTTACTCAATCCATAATACAAAGAAAATACACATAAAAATAATTTTAAAAGAGAGTGACAAACCTTAAAAGGCAGAAGGTGATAACGTATAATGCAGATGGCCGTTGCTTCACAAAGCAGCCCACAAAATAGGTGGTAAGAAATAAAATACAGAGCATATTTATTTGCTTGATTTGTTTACGTGCAAGATTTCCAACTTTTAAAACCTATTTTCTGTTTTTAGACACAGGAAAAAGACCCAATATACCAATATATTTTGTGTAACTATATTTATTTGAAGATAGATAAATCACCTTTTTGTGGAAATAATAAAGATTCTCTCCTCTCCTATTGTTTCAATCAAAAGCCCATTTGGAGCTTGCATTATATAGATTTGTATATTGGAATCAATTGTAATATAATGCTTTTAAAGAGTAAATCCAAATTATCAAACAATGAGAGGTCAAATCTAAATGTTCGATTTAAAAATTTACTGTGATTTATCATACGAATAGGTGGGAGTCACGTCTAGACAAATGCAAATGCCACAAAACTTTATAGATTAGGCTGCGGGTATGACTGAAAAGGTTATGTGTATATTCAGAGATACTATTAAATTAATTTATTCAGATTTTGCTATTTTATTTTGGAAAGTCTAATTAGTACCAGGTTGTGCAAAGTAAGAGGAATAATGACCCTGTATTTCTGATTTCTTTGGTAAACGATGATGGGGAATAAGTAAATAAATCTTACAATAGTATTGGATTTTTCCATAGTTTAAGAATCATATACAATTAAAATTAGAGTCAGGGGATTTTGTAGGACAATAACTTATGTTGATTTGAAAATTAGGATAAAAACTTTTGGATTTGTAAAAATGAGATACTAATATTTTTTTAAAGTAAAATATGACACTAATTAATAAGCGTCGTAAAAATAGGACATTTCTCGGCCGATAATTGGCCGAAAAATGTCTTGCGGATGCAACACTTATTAATTAGTGTCCTATTTTACTCTAAAAAAATTAGTGTCCTATTTTTACAAGTTCAAAAGTTATTGTCCTAATTTCCAAATCAATCTAAGTTACTGTCATAAAAAACCCTCGAACTCATTAAAATTGTAGAAGAAATCTTAATATCTTATTATGATAGAAAAAAAAAATTTGGTCGGTTGTTTCATATTTTTATCTTGTAGGTGTTCCACATTTCCAAGTGCATGCGGTGTACAATCTCAGTTATACGATTGCTGCTAGTATTTCACCCGTGCAACGTTACATAAGTAGTATAATGTTTATAATAAATATAATTAGAAAAATATTTACAATAACTACATCAAAACTTATCAAATATATTACCTGCCACAACACTAAAGCTCGCATTGAGATCTAAGGGCATATACAAAAATTTGAACTATTATACGACGACGTAAACATTAAAATAGCTTACAATTTCAACTCATTATCTAATAGTCTGCTTTATCATACAACAAAAAGGAATATTTTAGAATATAGTAATCCCTTTATTTGGATCATCAATATTTCAATATTTGGCAAATAAATGAAGTTTTAACTGTAAGAAATTTAAATTGAGTATTCTTGTAACCGCAACAAATAAAATAAAATGAATGACAATACAAATAAAAAATCTGTATATTTTATAAAATACTTTTACAAAATAAGATAATTTTATATATATATTTCCCTAATAAAGACTACCTATAATCTAAATTCACAACTTTTACGTGTATGAAACGTATCATTTAGCTAGCATGATACAAATACTGAGATCAAATACATCTGTAGAAGGATACAAGATTGTGTTGTGCCTGTATCACCATATCAATCAGAAATAAATTTCCCATTTAATAAAGGATTCTCAAATGAGGAACAGGACTAAAGCCAATTACAGCAGGCAAGATTAATGTTTTCTCTACATGAATTCAAACATATTTTGAGGTGAGTAGGGGAAATGGGGACAGTGGGGAATGCACGGAACGAAGGACGAGTTCGTTAAGAATCTAGATGAGACGGAGCTTCTAGGCGAATGTAGTCGTACATAATGCCTTGAAATGGGCTCTCACTCTTTGTCTGTGTCAAGTATATGGTGTTTTCCCCTGGCATGAGTTGAGCAGCTGCTATGTCCACATTAAACAACCAATAGATTCCATGAATCCCATGCCTAGCAATTGCATTATCTCCCCCTATTACTCCACTCGAAAACAATGGAGGGTTTGCATCAGCATTGTTGACACAAACCTGGAAAGAGTTTCAGCATCAGGCATGTTCCATCAAAGTTCAAAATATTCAGGAATTTTTATTTTGCATGGCAAACAAGGAACAAACATGTTGTTTTCGTTTATTGATGTTTGGTTATCACAATTCATCATAGTAAAAAGATAGCCATTGATGCTTCTGAATACAAACCTGCAAATTAGAGTTGTGAGCTGATGCAAGTGCCAACCGGAGTTTGTAGATACCTCCCTCAACCACACTGTCAATGCTGAATTTAATTTGCCATGTTGTGGCCTTGTATATATTGTCTGCGATTTTCCTGCTCGACGAAGATTGGCTTACGATGAGAAAACAGAATGCGAAACATAACCATAGCATCTGAGGTAGATTGAATGATTTTAAGGCAACTCCTAACTCTCAGCAACATCCTTTAATCTCAGAAATACTATACCATGAATTATGTGCATATATATGTATATAGTTGAATTATCAGAATGGCAGATAACGTATTGAATAAACTATACCTCGTAACCTGAGCATAGAACCAATCTTTTCTATAGTCACTTACTCCCACAGTGTACACTAAATCTTTATCAGGATACATATCAGTATATCTTTCCCATAGCCCATATTGCCTAAACCTGCCAGGGCAAACATAAATAAAAAAAATAATACATACACTTAGTTCAAATGTATACAGGATAGTTTTTGATAGCCTAAGCAGAACAAGTAAATTAAGGTATATGTGTCTAACCTGTCTGGATGGTCTACATATAGTTTATTGATGTACATCGGGTCGGGATCAGGGACATAGAATTCTGCTGCACTACGATTAGGGATGCCAATTTCCCACAAAGTAGGACCATCTCTCGGTGGCTCAAATGTAAGTTCACCAACATCAATGTCAGACCCTGCATTAAGAAGACGTTGCTGATTGTCAAAACAGCCAGTTCCGGAAACCATCATTGAAAAATTATTGATTGTGGATACTATACTTTGAACTGGAAACTTTGGAAAGAAGTATGACCTGGAGTAATGGTTAATGCTACTTCATACTTGTAATCTCCAATAACTTCAGGCACCCATGCGTAAAGATTATAGTCACCAGCTCTTATATTGGGTACGGAAAAGTAACCCTTCTCATCAGTAGTGCTCCAAAACTGATACCCCTGCATCATGAAATGTGGGACAATTTTAATGAAGGAATAGTTAAATTAAATGGGGATAAAGAGAAAGGCATAAGGCAATCTTTCATTTCGTTTATTTTGCCTTCTACATAGAGCCTAGAGCAAGTACCTTGGATTCCCTTTGCCATGACCCCTTATCTCCTTGTGGTGCCAACCCAACATAGGCTGCTCCGGCTGGTATTTTGTCCTTGTTGATGTACCTAAACAAGTTCATATAAACAACTGAGATAATTAAAAAGCAAATAAATGAACAACTCAGAATATGATTATCAAGGTTAAAACTGAAAGACATTTCATATCGCCTCGGTTGATACTATAGGTCAGTGGAATGTGCCGTGTAAACAGCTAAATTTAAGTAACTAGAACAAAATTGCAGGACAACATGAAACAACAATCAGGAAAAAGAGGTTATAGAAAAAGGTACCTATCATATACAAATAATTTACCCCTTACTCGACCCCTCTGCTCAGATTTAGGAAAATCCTCTGAAGCTGTGAAACTGTAGGGCCATGCTTCCTCTTCTTTTTTCATCTAGGGGATAAAAGTAGAGTCAGAAATTAATCGAGATGTCAAAATAATTATACAGGCACTCACAGAGAATGACATGCAGTCGGTAACAGCTAGTATCTCCTTCAGGTTCAATTAGTTACCTGTTCCTTGGCGTCATTCCAAAGGGAAAGTGCATCGTGTCCGTCTGGTACAGAATTGAGATAAATAAATACTGGTCCGAAAACTTTCTTCCATACTTCTCCATGTTTAAATTTTAGTAAAAGATCCTCTCCCGCATAGTGTGATGTGCCAAATATCTGATATGCAATTCAGATAAAGGAAGATCTAATTCTTTTACATGCACGAAGAAAAACAATCAGCAATACTCAGATTCTGTTTCAATGTACGCACTTGTTAATTCTATGGAAGTTTTTTATGATTATAGTGAATTCTTAGCATATACAAGTTTTTTACCAGGATCATCTCTAAATAGCATTTACTTACTGCAAGAGTGGTAGGGTTCACATGGGAGGTCAGGTCTTGTTTGAAGGGTCCTCCATTTCGGAATTCATTGCTAGGTGAAATTTGCCAAAAGCCAATAGGTGGGTCAAAACATATCCAACCATGCACCTTATTATCTTTGTTCTCCAATGTGTATTGATACTTATCATCCACCTGAACAAAATAGATTTATTATGGTGTTGTCAGCAAGCTGAGGCACAGTACTACTTCTACATAAAGAAAACATAGCCCTCAGGCATTTTCTTGAGGAAGAGGCTGTTTGACTGTACTTCTCCTTTAAATTCAGGCTCCACAGGATCAACAAGAAGAACTGCTTCCGGGTAAGCCAGCTCTTGACCTCTTCCAGGTAGCCGATCATCTGGTAGGGGCATATATCTTTGCCTATTATCTGCCACAGCCATGTAATGAAACCTGGTGGCATGAATAGACATTTGTGAATTATATAACTCATTGATATATAAGTACATCAAATTCTACGCGTCAATCTTGGAAATTTTTGCTTTTCCTATACTGAAACTTAATTTATTGCATCAGACCATCTGTTTAACTACTTTGTGTTGCATATATCACCACTATGACGTCAATTGCAGTTAACTATGTAAATGAGATCTTACTTGTCTTTTCTAAGCATGAATGCAATCCTGGCCGTATTAAGATTGAAACCAGGATACTCCTCTGTATGTTCAAATATGGCATAAGAGTAGAATCCTGGGTGATCACGGAGCATCACAAACCTGAAACTGAACTGGATTACTCATCCTCAATAAGAAAGACACAGGAAAATAGTGAGGGAGAATAGAGAACCTCCTATCTATACTTAGTGGCGACTGTTTTCCTTCAACTGAAGGATCCCATGATCTTGTGAAGGAAACCTCTACCAGCTCTTCATTTTCTACGATGACACTGAAGTTTGTTCCTTCAATCCTAAACAAAAACAAAAGCTTCTCAAATAATGATATAATATATAGTCAGTGAGTCTCCGACTGCAAAACCCAAACTATAAAATTGGAAAATATTTTTTGAACACTGATAAGGCGGAAGGAATCATGCACAGAAAACCTGCTCTTCCTCATACCAATGATCTTAGACTTTGAAAGTAGTATGCAATTATTCCATTCAATAGCCTCCTAAATGCAGTTTCCATACAGACAAATCAACACAGTAATGCATATGTGTGAGTTGAACACAAAAGATAGACTAGAGAGGAAATGTCAAAGACATACGTGTCGAACTTTCCCCTTGTTTTGGAGGCCCCTTCTTCACTCCAATTGAGATCATAAAACCTGTAATGTTGTCCAAATTTCTCAGTTGAACACACATTGTAACAAATTGGATTGATTGGATATGAACTTTGTGGCATGTTAAAATGCTAAGTGGACAAGCAATTAGATGCAGAAATATGAGAAGCCTGAGTAAAGTGAGCACGTGCCCAAGAAAGAATGAATTCACCACATAGTTAAACCTAGGTTATCAAGTTTGAAGTAATGAAGTGGTGCAGGGGCGTGGCCAAACAGAGAGAATTATACCCACCCGCCATTGAGGTCTTGGTTATGAAGTTCCAGCAAATTGTCAATTCCATTGTACTGTATGCCCCTTATCAGCCCCCCCGGATTAGACAGACTAAGCTGCACCAATCCGTTGTCAATTACTACCTGAAATTTCGCACAACCATTACTTTTCCTTTAAAATTTTCTGCTTTCGAAGCAGCATGCTACCCATAAAATAATGAATTAATACACGCAAAAGTTACAGTTACTTTTCCTTCAATACATTCTCGTCAAAACTCTCGAGACACAATTTGTACTCGGAATTAATCTATTCATCACACAATTACACGAGCGCAGAAAACATTCACAATGTGAACACTGTTAAATCATCAATACAAAAACTATACCAAATCTTCCAGTTTTGTCGTCACAATGGGAGTCGCCATATTGGCTTTTGCATGCTTATTGCAAAAAAAAAAAAAAAAAAAAAAGCAGCAGCTTATGTTGTTATAAGCAGCAGCGCATTGCATCCATCAACTGTTTGGAGAAAAAGGAATCCTCTGCTCCAATCCAGTCTACTACTTTATTGAGTCAGGTTGAGATAAAACAACGGATCGTTGCGTCGCCCTCTGCCTCACACTTTTAAGTAAAAAAAAAATGTAATCACTTTTGAATAACTTCTCTTTTCCCTCTAAATTAATGGATTACGTGTCACTACTCACAATTTCGATAAATTGTGCTTATAGGCATATCCTATAGTCTATAGTTTTTTATTTTGATAAAATAAAGTTGTTTCAAGATTAATACAACCTACAAAAACATAATAGAATTCTTGATAGTAAAATTACACACCTCAATATATATTTGATAATCAATTCAAAAAAATAGTGATAAGCCTAATTGAGGATCCGAGATATGATTATGCAGTTAAAAAAAGCACAATAATGAATAAATAAATAAAAAATTGAAGTGGCGAATGACATTGGATGATTGGCTATATAGCACAACATCATACCTTATGCACTATGCTCCTTTTGTGTTATATTTAATTTTTGTTCGAAGTTCTAGTTATACGTTAATATTAAAGTTAATTCAATTATGGTTTAATAAGTAACGATTTTTTGTTTAATCATTTCTAGGGGTTTAGTGACAATAGAGTCCACACTTATTACCCTAGGAAATATTCAATTTTAGTACAAGATATAGAGCAGAGAGTTAGCTAGCTCATATTTATTTAAATGAAACTTTTAGGGGTAATTGCCGCAAAAACCATATATTTTTTCGATTTTTGGTTTTTTCCCATGACAAAAAAAATCTGAACAGAAATTCATGAATTGGAAAATTAATTGCAATTTTCCCCCGCATCCATTTTCCGGCGATCTCCGATGGAGCTCCGATCCAACGTGGCTTAATTGATTCCAAGTGTTAAAATAAAATCATGACATGGCAGCCACATTACCTTAATTTTCCACCTCACCTAAAATCAGCTCTGGTGGCCTTGGTCTGCTCTGGCAGCCCAAGGCGCTCTGGCTGCTTTGGTAAGCTCTGGCTACCATTTTTTGTATAGGAACCATATTTTGATATACGGTTCGTGTGCCCACGATCCATTTCGGATATCTAACAAGTACATACAAAAACCATAATCCTACAAGGTAGTAAAAGAAGTATACCTGCGAAACGAGAAGTGATCGACTCCAGAGTTGATCTTCCGAATTGTTCCCACGGCAAGATTCGACGTTGGATGGCAACGATCTTCGAATCCTATCTCAACTCCAATGAACAAACACTCTCAATCTCTTTCTTTCTCAATTTCTCTCTTTCTCAAAATTTTTTGTCAAAAATTGCTACGTGATTCATTCTTAAGAATGATATCACATACTTTTCTTTTCCTTTACTTTTGATTAAAAATAGCAAAAGATAAGAATAATAGCAATTATTATGTTTGCCATTTTACTTTTGATTAAAATAGCAAAAGATAATAATAATAGCAATTATTATGTTTGCCATTTTACTTTTGATTAAAATATCAAAAGATAAATTATTAATGAGAAAGAATCTAGAGATAATGAATTGTTTGTCCACTTGAGATTTAAGCCTTAATTTGGGCCAATCGGGGATCTACTAGCTCGAATAAAGTTTGGCCTCCCAGTGCTCGATTTTTCTTATTCAGCCCAGAATATAAATCGAGACACTAGTATTAATTTATTCCACTAGAAAATTAATACTGAATTACCTCTTTATTCTTTAGGTGAGTCGGGGCTAGTATTAGACTTAATTAATCTCCGTGTTTAAGATATCGAATATCCATTAATTAATTAATTCCTCTGACGATCAATTAATTAATTAATTAGTCGTTTAATTATAAACGACATCTCGAGTGCTACCACTTAAACTTATTATCGTATCGGAACTAATTCCACCTGCAGGGTTTAATACGATAAACTTATTAAGTTCCTCAAGAGGATATTATCATCCTGTTATTAGCAGGACACGATTCCTTATTGCAATATAATCGCATGTCAAATAATAATTGCTATCACCCAAAGTATCGAGTATATTGAGCTTCAAGAGAACTCTCACCCATGATAAATCAAAGCAATAGTCAATCTATTATTCACACCGATTAATCCAACTAAGGTTAAGACTATTTAAGTCGCCGAGATCTTGATTCTTAATTAGTCAGAATATAAGAATTCATCTCACTGTGATCCTGTTCAATACACGAAGGTACTAGCATAAATAAATAGCCAAGACAAACTATTTATCCATTTATGCTACAATCTAAACCAGCAACTCGTCCATAGTTGCCTCGATTGTGAACTCAATTTATATCTCAACTTTTTCCAATTATATGATCTTCTGTGATCTACAACACACCATATAATCTATAGTATGAGATAAATTGGACTATAATAGGATTATGCAATAACAATAATTCAGATAGGAAAAAAAGTAGTGAATAAGGTATCAATATATACAAGCATAAAAGTGTTGCTTTAAGTATATAACCCTTCAATTCTCCCACTTATACTAAAGCAAACTTTTAGTATACAACGTGACTAATAAACTGATAATATCTTCTAGCTATCCACTCGCTTGTAAATCTCTATTACAAATTCTCCCACTTATACTAAAGTTTAGTTTAGTATCGGGAGGTCACGAACTCCAAGGTCTTCAACATGCTTGTTGAACACCGCACCAGGAAGACTCTTCGTGAAAGGATCAGCAAGATTATCAACTCCCGCAATATGTAGTAATGCAACATCACCATGCTTGACCACTGACCGAATGTAATGATACTTGCCATCAATGTGTTTCATGGATTGATGACATCTTGAATCCTTGGTATTCATAATAGCAGCCTCATTATCACAATAAATTGTAATACATTTAGGCAAGCTAGGAATCACATCAATCTCAGCTAGAAAGTTCCTGAGCCATACAGCCTCTTTAGCAGCTTCACAAGCAGCTACATACTCGGCTTCCATGGTGGATAGTGAATTGCATTTCTGCTTTACACTTCTCCACACAATGGCTCCACCTCCAAACATAAACACATAGCCAGTAGTAGACCGCCTCTTGTCCTTATCACCTTGATAATCGGCGTCTACATACCCTACTGGTGTCGGATCATGAGACTGGTAAACTAGCGCATACTCTTTAGTCCGTTTAAGGTACTTGAGTATGTGCTTTACAGCAGTCCAATGAGCTTGACCTGGATTCGCTTGATATCTAGCCACAATGCCAACGGCAAAACAGATATCAGGCCTGGTACACTGCATCGCATACATGAGACTTCCTACAGCCGAAGCATAAGGAACTGTCTTCATGCTCGCTATTTGCTCAGGTGTTGTGGGACACAAAGCTTTAGATAGCGGAACACCATGTCTGAAAGGTAGAAAACCTTTCTTAGCATTCTGCATGCTGAACCGTGCCAAAACAGTGTCAATGTAGGATGCTTGAGACAAACTCAACATTCTCTTAGATCGGTCACGACCAATCTTTATTCCGAGAATATATGCTGCCTCTCCCAGATCCTTCATTTCAAACTGTTGGGATAACCAATCCTTAATGCCAGACAATACATTCACATTATCACTAATGAGAAGTATGTCATCCACATAGAGTATAAGGAAAACCAAACTCCCATCGATACAGACCCTATAAACGCAGCTGTCGTTGACACACTGCTCAAAACCATAAGTTTTGACCACGTCATCAAAACGTTTATTCCAGGATCGTGAAGCTTGCTTAAGTCCATAAATAGACTTCTTAAGCTTCCAAACTAGATGCTCTTCACCTTTCTTGATGAACCCTTCTGGTTGTAGCATATAGATATCTCTATCTTCTTCAAGATACCCATTCAAGAATGCGGTCTTGACATCCATTTGCCACACCTCAAGGTTCATATGGGCTGCCATGGACAAGAGAAATCGGATAGATTTAAGCATGGCTACTGGCGAAAAAGTTTCCTCAAAATCGATACCAGGTCGTTGAGTATAACCTTTCGCCACCAGTCTCGCTTTGAAGGCCGTAACCTTCCCATCCGGTCCTCTTTTACGTTTGTATACCCATTTGCTACCAATGGCCTTTCGACCCTCAGGTAGCAAACATTTCTCGTATACATCCATGGCAGTTATGGATTTAAATTCTGAAACCATACATGCCTCCCACTCAAGAGCATCCGGATCTGCTAGTGCTTCGGAGTAAGTCCAGGGATCTTCTTCGATAAGCCCATCGTCAATTGAATCTTTAGATTTATTGACAAATGCATATCGACTGGGCAGTTTGCCCTTTGATTCCCTCTCACTTCGACGTGGCACTATTTTAGATTCGGTATCGACATTCTGTGCATTTTCTGATGAGACCTGCGGTACTACATCTTGCACAGTTGGCTGAATTGGCTGACTTGTCGTGCCAATTTCTTTGACCTCTCCGAATATAATTTTACTCTTACTTTTATGGTTATTTATGTAGTCCTCTTCCAAGAATCTTGCGTTAGTGCTAATAACGACTTTTTGATCCTTAGGACAATAAAAATAACCCCCTTTCGTTCCTCTAGGATATCCTATAAACAACTTTACTTCAGTTCTAGAGCTCAACTTATCGGCATCCTTGTTCAGCACGTGTGCTGGACTGCCCCAAACCCGGATGTGGTTAAGAGAAGGCTTGCGCCCTGACCACAGCTCGGACGGGGTCTTAGCAACCGACTTAGAAGGCACTAAGTTTAGAATGTAACCAGTTGTTTCTAAGGCATACCCCCAAAACGAAATGGGTAAAGTAGCAAAACTCATCATCGATCTAACCATCTCAAGAAGAGTTCTATTTCTTCTCTCTGCCACACCATTCTGTTGGGGTGTACCCGGTGTAGTCAGCTGAGATGTAATCCCAGATTCTAACAAGTATGCTCTAAACTCGTTACTGAGGTATTCGCCACCGCGGTCAGATCGCAATGACTTGATACTTTTACCTTGTCGCTTTTCTACTTCCGCCTTGAATATTTGAAACTTGTCAAAGCATTCAGACTTGTAGCGCAACAAGTAAATGTACCCGTACCTTGAGTAATCGTCAATGAAAGTGACAAAATACTCGTACCCTCCACGAGCTTGAGTGGACATAGGTCCGCACAAGTCAGAATGAACCAGTTCCAACACTTCTTTGGCCCTATACCCCTTGGCCTTGAAAGGCCGAGTCGTCATCTTTCCTTCTAGGCAGGATTCGCAGACTGGGATTGGTTCTACTTGAAGAGACTCCAAGATACCATCGGAAACCAGTCTTTGGATCCTCCTTAGATTGATGTGACCCAATCGTAGGTGCCAAAGAAGAGTTTGGTTCTCTAGAGAAGAAGCTTTTCTCTTCTTTTGGTTTGTAGTCAAAGTAAAAGCAGATGAAGAATAATCAAATGGACATGTAAAAGTATAAAGAGAATCAGCCGCACTTCTAAATAAAACTTGACCATCTTTAATGAATACTGCACTGTCTTCTAAAAGAACAGAATATCCATACTTTCGTAATTGAATGGTAGAAATCAAGTTTTTCCGAAAACCCGGAACATAGAGTACATCTCTTAAAACCAAAACATGTTCATCAATTAATAAATTCACATCTCCAATTGAAACAACAGGTAAGCTTGCTTCATTTCCCATGGAGAGTGCTAGCTCGCTTTTACTAAGCTCCCTTGTCCGCAGGAACCCCTGCAAGGTGTAACAAACATGGTCAGTTGCACCCGAGTCAACAACCCATTGATGGGAAGATCTCGAAACTGAATATGTTTCCGTTACTAGAGCAATAGAAATACCTTGAGCTTTCTTCATCAATGGACAGTCGGATTTCCAATGTCCAGTTTTCTGACACTTGAAGCACTTCCCTTTCCCCTTTGGCTTGCCAACGCCTCCGGTCGGGCCTAGCTTCTTCTTGCTCCCACCTTTTTCTTGGCCTTTCTTGCCATGGGGCCCTTTCTTCTTCCTACCTTTCGGTGGAAAACTGGGTCCTGTGGCAGTGGCCAAAGCCTGTGGACTCTTTCCCATGACCCCCTCGGCCGCTACCAACTCATTAAGCAGTTCATTTAGAGTGAACTTTTTCTTGCCCATTACGGCATTGAGTCGGAAGTTTTCGTAGGATTTGGGCAGAGTGTGGAGAACCATGTCTACCTTAATGGCATCCTCGATTCCTCCACCGAGCACGTCCAGCTCATTGAAATGATTAATCATTCCAAGCACGTGCTCGCGCACAGACGAACCTTCCGTCATCTTTGAAGACATGAGTTTCCTCATGAGTTCAAAACGGACTGATCGGTCTGATTCCCCAAAGAGCTCCTCGAGGTTCCTCATAATTGCAGCCGCAGTCTCCAACGACTGATGTTGCAGCTGCAACGCAGAAGACATAGTGGTCATAATATAAGCTTTCGCCATATTATTCGCCCTATGCCACCGCTTATGGGCCTCCCTTTGCTCTTCGGAAGACCGAGTAGTAAGGTTCGCGGGAGCGGGAGTAGTAAGCACAAACTTATACTCCTCCGCGTCTAGGACAAATCCCAGATTGCGCTTCCATTCTGAAAAATTCGGACCAGTAAGCGGCTTAGCAGATAAAACATTCAAAAGCGGGGTAATAGTCATATCTGAAATATTAAACAAACAAATGCAAATAAGAAAACACGTTATTGCATAAAGATTCGTAGCAATAATATTGTAACCTTTTGATAAAACAATATTATTGAAACCTCCGTTAGCCCAATCGAATTACACGCAAGCCACGTTCGTGTGGACGTTTACGCGCTCTTCGTTTGACCAGACACCCAGTCTTTGGTCTCATTCCATTTTCAACTTATCCTTATGAAAAAATGGGACCAATAAACGGACCTTGTCTAGACCACGCAATTTCAAGAAGGGACTCCGTTGGGGAGTTGTACTTGAAATAAACGCCTAAGCTATGACCACAGTTTAGTCAACTTTATGACTATCTTTTATTTTAACCCCTCCTAGAATAATCCATGAAAGACTAACCCGTGCAAGCCACGTTCGTGTGGACGTTTACACGAGAAGCTCCCACTATTCTCAAGGTTAAAATAATTAATTTTAATCATTTCTAGAATAACTCGCAGAAATTAATACATGCAAGTCACGATAGTGTGAACGTTTACATGCAAAAACTCCCACTTATTCACAAGATTAAAATATTAATTTTAATCATTTTTAGAATAACTCGCAGAAATTAATACATGCAAGTCACGATAGTGTGAACGTTTACATGCAAAAACTCCCACTTATTCACAAGATTAAAATATTTTTAATTTAGAAGTTTAACCGACAAAAGCTGCAAATTAATAACGAGTGCAAGCCACGTTCGTGTGGACGTTTACACCAATTATCAATTTACTTTGTCTTAAACCAACTGTGGAGGTCTATATCAATTTTATTAAAAAAATTGAATTATCCGCTTAGTCTTTTACTTCAAAAGGTTTTGCAGGTTTACAGGTTAATCACGTTAACACGGAAAACCTAAGCATGCAGTTCTAGAACACATGTAAGTAAAACATGCTTGCTTGAAATTCTAAAACATGCTTAGAGAAAACGTGATAACACCTAGCATGATATACTATGCGCATTTAAAACCACATAGAGCAAAAAACATCATGCTATTAAAACACCTTAACGGTGATTAAATTCCACGACATAAAAGAAACCCGACAAAAAAATTGTCGTCTTATCGTGGAAACCTGGAACCTGTTCTTCCCTGCCTATTTTATTACAAATGAATAAAATAAGGGAAATTAAATTCTAATCTATTACATAATAGATTTCTTCGTCTTTTGGCAAGTCTCGTCGTCCGCGAAACACTCCATCCATTAAGTAGCCCAAATTAAATAAAAGATCCCAAATTAATTAAATCAAGAGGCTCAAATTAATTAAATAAAAGAGCCCAAATTAATAAGCTCAAATTAATTTAATTAAATAGGCCCAACTTAATTTAATTAAATAGGTCCAATATATTTAATTTAAGAAGCCCAAAAGAGAGCCCAATGGAATTAAATCATAGAAGTCCAAAAGATAGGCCCAATTCGTCAAACTGTCGCTGAACAGGTCATCCAACTTCAACGCTCCGTTTGACCCCTCAAACGACCTCCAATCGTATTTTATGCAGAAATACGACTTCTTCGTCTTTGAAAGAGCTTTCCGTGGCCACCTGTTTCACCTCAATCGGACTTCTGTAGAGGAAGTTATAGCTGTTCTTCGGAGACTGCCAGAACTTGATTTCCTGCGAGAGGCACGGCGGCGCCGGCTGAATTCCGGCACCGGGCGACCAGCGGGAGCCCGGAATTTCTGTGCTTCTCCATTTTGCATTCTATCACCCTCTGTTCTTGATTTCTATTGTTCTCCAATAGATAAACCAACAAAGAAAAAAAATACAAATGGAAATCCTAATCTAATCACGCATAGCTTGTCGTGATTTTAAGATTACAGGCCAAGATCGACAAATCAAATAAATGATCCACGATAAGACGACGAACAATATACAAAACCTGCATATTGATATAGCAAAGTTCTACCAAGATCTAATGGTTTTACTACTCATTAATCCGATAGAGCCGAAATGTCCGGACCTTGGCTCTGATACCAATTATAGGAACCATATTTTGATATACGGTTCGTGTGCCCACGATCCATTTCGGATATCTAACAAGTACATACAAAAACCATAATCCTACAAGGTAGTAAAAGAAGTATACCTGCGAAACGAGAAGTGATCGACTCCAGAGTTGATCTTCCGAATTGTTCCCACGGCAAGATTCGACGTTGGATGGCAACGATCTTCGAATCCTATCTCAACTCCAATGAACAAACACTCTCAATCTCTTTCTTTCTCAATTTCTCTCTTTCTCAAAATTTTTTGTCAAAAATTGCTACGTGATTCATTCTTAAGAATGATATCACATACTTTTCTTTTCCTTTACTTTTGATTAAAAATAGCAAAAGATAAGAATAATAGCAATTATTATGTTTGCCATTTTACTTTTGATTAAAATAGCAAAAGATAATAATAATAGCAATTATTATGTTTGCCATTTTACTTTTGATTAAAATATCAAAAGATAAATTATTAATGAGAAAGAATCTAGAGATAATGAATTGTTTGTCCACTTGAGATTTAAGCCTTAATTTGGGCCAATCGGGGATCTACTAGCTCGAATAAAGTTTGGCCTCCCAGTGCTCGATTTTTCTTATTCAGCCCAGAATATAAATCGAGACACTAGTATTAATTTATTCCACTAGAAAATTAATACTGAATTACCTCTTTATTCTTTAGGTGAGTCGGGGCTAGTATTAGACTTAATTAATCTCCGTGTTTAAGATATCGAATATCCATTAATTAATTAATTCCTCTGACGATCAATTAATTAATTAATTAGTCGTTTAATTATAAACGACATCTCGAGTGCTACCACTTAAACTTATTATCGTATCGGAACTAATTCCACCTGCAGGGTTTAATACGATAAACTTATTAAGTTCCTCAAGAGGATATTATCATCCTGTTATTAGCAGGACACGGTTCCTTATTGCAATATAATCGCATGTCAAATAATAATTGCTATCACCCAAAGTATCGAGTATATTGAGCTTCAAGAGAACTCTCACCCATGATAAATCAAAGCAATAGTCAATCTATTATTCACACCGATTAATCCAACTAAGGTTAAGACTATTTAAGTCGCCGAGATCTTGATTCTTAATTAGTCAGAATATAAGAATTCATCTCACTGTGATCCTGTTCAATACACGAAGGTACTAGCATAAATAAATAGCCAAGACAAACTATTTATCCATTTATGCTACAATCTAAACCAGCAACTCGTCCATAGTTGCCTCGATTGTGAACTCAATTTATATCTCAACTTTTTCCAATTATATGATCTTCTGTGATCTACAACACACCATATAATCTATAGTATGAGATAAATTGGACTATAATAGGATTATGCAATAACAATAATTCAGATAGGAAAAAAAGTAGTGAATAAGGTATCAATATATACAAGCATAAAAGTGTTGCTTTAAGTATATAACCCTTCATTTTTGAGCATTCCATTTTCATATTTTCCAGATTTTTGACCGCTATACACAATTGCACCCGTTCACAATTCCAATTCAATTAATAAGACGATTCCTAAGGCAATCTCAAAACTAGTCTATACTCACTCCCGTGGCATACAAACCGTTGATTACTGATAAACATGCATTTTTACCTCTTGGTGTGTCATATTTGATGTTTAGTTATGAGGATTTTGTGTGTTTGATGGTTTATTTGAGCTTATATTAGTTTATGGTCAAGAACTTGTTACTTGCTCGTTGTTTGAACGAATTTTCAGAAATAATGAAGCAGAATTTGGAAGAATTAGCTGAAATAAAAGTTGTAGATCGTTTCGAGAGGAGTTCGTGAGAGCAAACGGTTTGTAAATCGGAGTTTGGACGAGGGAGAACGAGCCAAAACAAAATCACTGCGCAAGGCCGCGCGAGGTCGCGCGGCCGCGCGACCCGGCCGCGCGACGGAGCAGAGCTTGCTGGAGGAGCGCGCGGGCGCGCGAGCAGGCCGCGCGAGGTCATGCGGTCTCGGCGCGCGGCCGCGCTACCCGGCCGCGCGAGACGCCGTTTTCTCGCCCAGTTTTCGGATTTTTCACTTAAAGCGCGATTTTGGAGTATTTTTGGAGTTTGAAGACCTAGGGCATATAAATACCATCCAATAACTTATTCCCCAAGGACCTTTTATCATCTTTTATCATATTTTACTTTTCCTGAGAGCTGAGAAGACGGAGAACACCATTGGAGCAAGAACTGAAGATTCTCAATTTGACTACGGTTTTATTGTTGAATGTTTTACAGTTTTATTGAGATATTGATTTTTAGTCATATGTCTATGTGTGGCTAGAATCCCTTTTTCCCAGGGTTTAGGGAGTAGACATGATTTGATTTTCTGACTGTTTGATTCAATTAATTGAGATTGTTATTCCTTTTTATGTTCTTGTTATAATTATTTGCTTTACTGATTGGCCACCAATTTAACATAATCATAGGTTTTAATTTGATATCGGGAGATGATAATTATTACATGAACTAAGAACATAGAACACATATATTTAATTCTAAAGGGAATTGATATTTGTGAGGGCGTTAATCCTGTGAGCTTTTAGGAGTTGCATGTTAGAAGTGCGATCCGGGGACGGTAGCCTTGCATGTAATCAACGGTTTGTATGCCACGGGAGTGGGTATAGACTAGTTTTGAGATTGCCTTAGGAATCGTCTTATTAATTGAATTGAACATGTTAGTTAGGAGAATCTGTTGAAACCTTTGCCTTGGGAAATCTTCTCTTATCTGTTTCTCTGTTTCGCAGCTTGATTTATTTTGTTTCCTGTTCTTTATTTATTTATTTAGTTTTAAAAACAAAACTCTTAATTCCGGTTATCCAGATAGAGGATTATAATTTAGGATATGAATTGGTTAAATCAGTCTCTGTGGATTCGATCTTGTTTACCGCTATACACAATTGCACCCGTACACTTGCGGCGTGTTAAATAAAATAGCGAACTCAAAAAACTAGTCTATATTAAGAA
This sequence comes from Salvia miltiorrhiza, assembly GCF_028751815.1. NCBI lineage: Eukaryota > Viridiplantae > Streptophyta > Magnoliopsida > Lamiales > Lamiaceae > Salvia > Salvia miltiorrhiza. The sequence continues at coordinate 57,904,131 of NC_080388.1, forward strand.
CTAGATTTTTGCTCTGCATTAAGAACTACATTTTGAGCAGATTTTTGGTGTCATTCCATTTCCAGATTTCGAGCCATTAAGATCTACAAATTGTGTATTTTGAGCAGGGCATTCCATTTCCAGATTTTGAGCCATTAAAATCTACAAACCAATATTTCATTTTCATTTCCAATGATCATGAACAACAAGGACGGCTGGTATTCTACATCCACATTGTGCAGCGGTTGCAAAGCTCCTGAATTCGAGCTTCCAGTTAGGTTTTGGGACATTTTGCTCGACGAACCCTAAACTTCGACGAACCCTAAGCTTCAGATTTTGTAATTCAATTGTCAAAAAATCATTAAACGGTGTCGTTTAATTATAATTAAAACGGCGTCGTCTCGTTAGATTCCCGGCGATGACACGCTGGAAATTCGATTGCCACCTTGGATTCAATTTGGGGAAAAAATGGACGCGGGGGAAAATTGCAATTAATTTTCCAATTCATGAATTTCTGTTCAAATTTTTTTTGTCATGGGAAAGAACCAAAAATCGAAAAAGTATATGATTTTTGCGGCAATTAACCCAAACTTTTAATAGTGGAGTAATAAATTAATGGTACGCCCATTTCCAAATAAAATAAAATAAATAATGTTACGTCTGGTAACATATGTTAAAAGGACTTTAAAATGCATGTTCGCCAAATTAACACTTCTTAATTTTTCATTTGAAATCAAAACAATTAGCAAAGTTATATACATACAGAACTGATCACTACTATAGTATTTATTAAAAGTTACAAATTAATTAATAACTATCACTACTATAGTATTTATTAAAATTTTGATCAATTAATAACTAAATTGAAAAATTACAAATCTATCCCATATAATTTTTCGAATACTTAAAAGTTGAGTATAATAATTAGGGTTATTAGCCTGTAAATACACGAACTTTTTATATTTTCTGAAATTTAACATGACTTTTATTTTTAGCCCACAAATACATGAACTTAGTATTTTTTCTGATTTTTGACATCAACAAGAAAAAATTCTAATTTACTATTAACGCGAAGGCCGGTATACCATGTCATTCATTCTCTAATCAAAATAATGAATCAAATTACACTATTCAAGTGCATATTTCGTTGTCCACGTCATGTATTTCGGCTTCCATCTCAACAATAAATAGAGTTTTTTCATGTCGATGTCAAAAATCAGAAAAAATTCTAAGTTCGTGTATTTGTGGGCTAAAAATAAAAGTCATGTTAAATTTCAGAAAATATAAAAAGTTCGTGTATTTACATGCTAATAACCCTAATAATTATTGTAAATTTGACGAGATTGCACAAAAAGTAATAGATTTGGCAAAATTCTAATCGATCCTATTCCATTTTCAAATATCAAAGAATTTTTATGCGATAGATTTTGTATAATTTCACATAGTTTGGGTATTAGTTCAATTTTTATTTTTATTTTAAATGGCAATAGTTGAAATAAATCTGGCTAGTTTACTCTTAACGTCTCTAAGTGCCTATAGGACTTGCATAATGATAGAAAATAAATTTACATCTCAACTAATGCAACCATTAATAAATTTTCGAATTATAATAATTTAGGGGATAGGCACAAGAAGCAAATTAAACAGATCGGTCATTTGCGTTTTATTATTAATAATGGAAGCATTTTTTTGGAGTTGAAAAAGATGAGCTAAAGATTTTTGGGAGAAAATCTTACATTATCCGTGTGAATGTGTAACTGCAGAATCCTAATTCCAGACATTTTCTCCAACCTGTCAACCACAATGCTCCCTTGCTTTCAATTTCATCTCAGCCAATACTATATACAAATATTTTTATGTAAAATACTATACATCAATAAAAATGATAGCAATATTACTATACAGCTAATGATTAGCTGTATATATATATATTTTTATAGATATAGTATAATTTGATTAAATAGTCCCTTAAGATTGTATTTTTAATTAATATATTTTTATTAAGTAATAAGCTTAAATTATAGGATATAAATAGTTAAGATTAGATCATTCCTTGTAAGAAAGTTAGGAAAATAAAATAAACTGAAAAAAGTAAAGTAGGCCCCAAATACTTCGTAAATAATTCTTGAAAAAGAAGATCGAGACTAAATATAAATAGAGAAAATGATTAAGTATGCATTCATTATTCATTGAAATAGGCCCATGCGTGATATTGTTTTTCTTTTATTAATCTATATGCATTGTAACATCATAAGGTTAACTTTAATTATGATTCTTGAGCAGGAAAAGAGTAAAAGGACAATGCTATTAAGCTATATTAATTCCAACCACTTCTAACACAAAAAAACTGTCCCTTAACATTATTTTTTTGAGGGAAATCCTACATTTTACATTAAGCTACTTTACGAGACAAAAATTCTCGTGAGAATTTCTTGACGTAAGGATGTATGAGAATCATATTCAATTATTGAATTCATTAATTCTTAATTAGGGTTTAAATATGATTCCCACGTCTTCTGATAATGACGTCAAGATTATTAATCAATGACTTCTTCAGCTAGCTACCAATCTTAAAATATTATAGGAGTAGATTTTGATTATTTATTTTTAGATATACAAGATACATGTGTATATTACACTTGAATTAATTAAATAACAATCATGCTATTATAAATTAGATCAAATGTTTAAACGAATTTAACTCAACATCCAAACAAATACTACAACATAATCCAACATTCAAACAAAATACAATCCACAGACCGTCAGTGGGACATGAACCAGACTTGTTTGGATAAAAGAGAAAGAGGTATATATCAAGTTCAATATTCATCCTTTCTACTAATCAAAAAAGAAATTAAAGGAAAAACAATGCAAGATATAATATTTTTCTAAAACAACGAAAAAAGAAGAGTGGAAATCTCCAACAAAAATTACCTGGATTAATGAAAAGAGAAGGGAAAAATGAGGGAATGACACAAACCTTAATAGCCATAAGCTGATGATAACATATATTGGTGCAGGTTGCTTCACAAAACATCTAACAAAACCAAAAAATGTAAATAAAATAGTAACATGTAGCATGCTTGCAAGCTTCACGTTACTTGCAATCTTCCCAACTTCTCTCTATATAATATCTAATCAAATAGCAGTCTGCATCCCATTATATATTTGATGAGAAATTGTATAATTCAACAAGGTAATCAAGCATATATAATACATGACTAGTTACCTTAATATTGAAATATTAATTACTTCCGATTATGATTTGCCATTTCTTTATGAAGAATCTAATCAGTCGATGATGGAGAATTTCTCTAATAAAAACGATTGACAGAAGTTATGCAAATTCGACGATATTGATTACTGAATTTGTGGGTTCCAAATAAAGTAAGGAAGTTCATATTATATGAGGTAAGTAGACTTTTCCTCTCATATTTTATTATGAAACCATCATTAATTTGAAAGATTATTTTGTGACATTATATTCATTTCATAATTATTTCGAAAATTTCATATATTTTTTTTTCTCTTTAATGAACATCGTGTCTAACATGATTTTTTTCTCCGGCTATAAAAATAAATTACGTAGGTCAGTCTGTAAAAAACATATAAAAGAGACAGACAATATATACTATTTCGACATGTACAAACATTTAAAAGAGGCCAAAATTAAGGTATCCGAAAAGCAATTTTCCAGTTAATTGACCCTAGTGATTCAATAATTCTTTCAATAGTTGGGAAAATATATGAAGTTGGCAATCATGACTCATCTGATCAAGTTCTGCACTAATTAATTTCTACTATCAATATGAGAATATCGTTCGAGTTTTATTAATTTGCAAAAACGAGATGACCTCTATTCATCTATCAAGACAAACTCCCTTAAAAACACCATTCATAAAGTTTGAAATCGAATTTCATTAACGTGGGAGTTGGGAATTCATCCTTATCAAATGACATGCTAAAAGTTCAAATAGTACAATCTACTTCTTGGCTATTCACGTACAATTTACCTAAGAATAGAGAATATATATAGATAAACATAAGAATTCATTGATCACAATACTGAAAATGATATGTTGTCATGCAGAAATGCATCATCTGGTGTAGGAGTCCGTAGACGTAAACGGTTATAGATGCTACATCTGATGAACTACTTGGACAAACCTAAACGCCGGGTTGTGGAGGAGCTTCGAGTCGAATATAATCATACATGAGGCCTTGGAAAGGGCTTTGATTTCTTGGCTGAGTGAAGAACAGAGTGTTTTCCCCCTGCACAAGCGCACCACCTTGTATGTCCACATTGTACACCCAATACAGCCCATGGATTCCATGCCTAGCAATCGAGTTGTCCCTCCCAATCAGCCCGCTTGAAAACAACGGTCTGTTTGCCTTCGGATTGTTCACCCGAACCTACAAAACGAATCGCCTAACTCAGTTCTCAAAGTCTCCTCACCCAGCCATGATCTCAATCCTTTACCTGCAGCTCAGCTAAGGATGCAGATGCAATCGCCACGCGCAGTTTGTAGGTTCCGTTTGCAATGACAGTGTCTAGCACGAACCTGATCTGCCACGTCGTTCCCTGATACGTGTTGTCTGGTTTTTTCCTGCAGACATGGCACGGTTGGAACCAAAAGGTTGGGTATCAAAACGTTATGAGTTAGAACCGGACCTGTTAACCTGCGCAAAGAGCCAATCTTTCGTGTAGTCGCTCTTGCCAACCGTGTAAACTAAGTCCTCGTTTGGATACAGCTCCGAGTACCTGTCCCAGAGTCCATACTGCCTGAACCTGTTCCAAAAAACTGGATTCATTCATGAAATGAAGGAGAACCAGAAAACAAGCAACAAGTTTAAACAAACCTGTCGGGATGGTTGATGAAGAGTCGGTTGACATATTTCGGATCAGGATCAGGAGCGTAGAACTCTGCAGCAGTACGGTCAGGGATCCCGATTTCCCAGAGTGTCGGACCGTCTCTAGGAGGCTGATATACTATCTCCCCCAAGTCGATCTGACCACCTGTTGTCACATTGCTCAGAACGACGTTGTATGCTCTTAGTGTCAAAGGGATCTAACGAGGAAACCGGACCTGGGGTGATGGTAATGGGAGCTTCATTCTTATAGTCACTGATGAAGCCGGGGACCCATGCATAGAGATTGTAGTTACCTGTCCGGATATTGTTGATGGAAAAATAGCCCATCTCGTCTGCCCTTGTCCAGAATTGGTAGTCCTAATCATAAACATGTCAAGCAGCAAGGAAAATTTATAGTACTAACATAATCACAAGAATATCAACATCCGTCAAAATTATGCAACTCGAGAAAAAAAGACGAAGAAAAACCTTGCATTCTCTCTGCCATGATCCAGCATCTCCTGGAGGTGCCAATCCCACATATGCACCATTTGCCGGAATATTATCACTACTTACATACCTACGATTAAAAGAATACACTTTCATCGAGTATACACCCGTATATATGTATGTATTGGAGGAGAGGGAACGACCCGCACGAAGAGATATTACCTGTCTGAAACGAATAGTTTACCGGTGACACTACCCCTCTGGTCTGCCTTTTGGAAATCCTCTGATGCCGGAAAGCTGTAAGGCCAGCTTTGGACTTCAACCGACATCTAAACATGAATTTAGGAAATGATTGTAAGCGACTAAGCGTTAACATTTTAATTGAAATCATTAACTTGATATTTAGCTTCTCCAACACAATCTTCAACATGTGAACCTGTCTTTTGGCATCATCCCACAGTGTAAGTGGATCCTGTCCATCCATCACGGAGTTGACATATAAGAAAACGGGGCCAAAGACTTTCTTCCACGGCTCACCCTGACCGAATTTTGGATTCAGATCGTCTCCAGCATAGTGGCCACTGATGAAAACCTGCAAACCATGGAGAAATCTTGACAAGATTAGCCTCTAAGATCAAGAACTAAATTTCATGGATAGAACTAGGAGAGGAGAAGGCGAAGCTTACAGCCAGCATTGTCGGTCCCACATGGGAGGTTAGATTTTGTTTGAGGGGGCCACCTGAGCGAAACTCATCGCTAGGTGTTATTTGCCAGAATCCAACTGGAGGATTCATGGAAATCCAGCCGTGGACCTTCAGATCTTTGTTGTCGCACGAGTACTGATACTTGTCATCGACCTATAGAAAGCACCCACGATGAAACACTGAGTTTATGTTGGTATAACATGATGCAGAGCCAAGAAAAGAAAGTGAAGATGAACTCACTTCTCCTTTGAGCTCGGGCTCAACAGGATTGATCAGTAGGACCGCCTCTGGATAGGCGAGAGGCTGGCCTCTGCCGGGTAATCGGTCTTCTGGGAGGGGCATGAATCTGCGTCTGTTATCTGCTATAGCCATGTAATGAAACCTACAAATATTGATGCATCATATCATCATCATCCATCAATGATCAATCGAGGCACCTAACAGCGCTGACTTGAATAAGTGTGTGTGCAAGTGCATATACATTCTAGAAAGCATTATGCTCTAATTATAAATAAGAAGCCAAGAACTTCACTTTTCTTTCCGAAGTTTGAAAGCGATCCTGGTTTCTCCGAGGCTAAAAGCAGGCCACTCGGCTGAACCAACATGCTCGTATATCGCATAGGTATAGAATCCTGAGCAACCACGTAACAGAACAAACCTACGAAATCATCAATTTCCATTATAGATTACATGGTACTAGTGCTTCTGGGCGAGTGCAGAGATGAAAGAAAGTACCTTTTGTCTATGTTCAAGGGAATAAGCTTGCCTTGAAGAGAGGGATCCCACGGCCTTGAGAAGGACACCTCTACTTGATCCTCGGTGTCCTTTATCACCTTAAAAGTCGTGGCTTTGATCCTATATCGCCGTGCAACAGTTGTTTAAGACGGGTATAAATGCTGACTACCTCAAAAAAACCAAAAACGTACACTTCAAAGACTCCTGTCCGGCTTCCATCTAGTGCATTCCACACGACATCCCAGTACCTATGTATATTCATAGCAAAACGATATATTTAATATTTGATTCATGCATCTGAAAAAAATCTTGCCACTTATTTCCATGATCACTTATCTCAGAATGGATATCAACAATGATCCTTACAATTTTCCACCTCACATGACAGTACGTAAATCCACCATAAAAGATTACATTCAAGAAAAGTGGTTCAAGAGTCACATATGGAGCTACTCACCCTCGGTTACTCTCATCGTTGAGAACTTCTAGCAAATTGTCAATGCCGTTATAACACACTCCTGTGACAATGCCATCTGGATTCGATAATGTGACTTGGAGTATGCCATTATCCAGAACCACCTGAGATCCATCACGACCACAAAACATCCATAAGAAATTTCAACAAACTAATAATGCACGATAAATTATAATCAGAATAAGGCATAGAAACAGCAAGCAGTTTGCAACTCTTGAGCAATCTAATAACAAGAAAGGAGACCGGGTGAACTTACGTGATTATCTTGCATATACCAACGAACACCTATAGGCGGCATGACTCCGGCTCCACAAGCTTCTGCAGTCCCTACACAAAAAGATGACAACTTTATCCTACAAAAGAGGCCACCCTTGCTTCTCTGAGTCTTGGTTGGACAAGAATTAATTTCAAAATTGTTGTTATATTAACCAGTAATACAAACTCATACTAATATATAACTCACACACACATGTATATTATATGTATGTACTGTAATCACCAGCTACATTACATAAAGCTTTGGCTTCCCTTAACAAGAAAGAAAGCATCTCCATTTACTTAAGTTTATACCTTAAGCTTTAGTAATGTCCTCTTTAAGATCACGGCCATTATGCGAAATTAGGACTCCTTTTATTAGTTATTTTTACAGCTACTGCAACACCTTTCCAAAAGCAAGTAATTATGTAATTGGATTACATTACAAGATCAAGTTTCTAAAATCTCAATATCGATCCTGGTTATCATTTTTGTTGAATACCAATAACAAAAGTCAAAATTGGACATCCAAAAATACTATCCTATGGATTTTTCAGTCATCGGAATTTTATTCCTTAGCATCTCAACATTGTCTTTTATTCTTTTGTATATACAATTTTAGCATCTTACGAGAAATTATTTAATACATTCGCGTACAAAGTAAAAAAAAAAAGATTTTTGGAATAAGAAAAGTTGTGATTGTAGACGTTGCATGAAAGCAATAAATAGAAAGACCTGGGCATGAGAGAATGTTAAGAAATTCTGAGAAATCAGCAAATCAATAAAAGACAAAATCCTGATAAATTACAGAGGGAAAAAGAAAAAAAAAAGTGTGGTGGTGGGGTATGGAATTGTAAGAAAATAAAAAAATGAACGTAGAAGTGAAGGTATTAGTAGGAATTATTACAAACCTGTAGGTGTAGGATTGTCCCGACACGCACATCTCCAAAGTTTCTTGATTGTTTGCTTAATTTTGTTTCGACCGCCCCCCATTTCGCTTCGCCGACTTCTTGTATAAAATAGGCAGAGAGAGAGAGAGAGAGGCTTTGAATTAGTGTGAGTGGGTGTTTTTATTTTTACAGATTTGGTTATTGGTCTTCCTCAACTAGTGCTCTCTTTGGAAACTCAGACTCCCACTTTAACAACCGCCAACATTTATTATATTATCACTTATCAACCAACTAACACAGTCTTCTTCCATCAACCGCACTATCCTCTTTCTATATAATGAGAGAGAGAGAGAGAGAGAGTGGCATGCATGCAACCACAAAAGTGTGGGGGAATAATTTTACTGTGGAGATTCAACACTTAAATATTCACACAGTTAACCGTTGTTATCAGGGAATTTAGGTAGACCAATACCTACAAACATTTGAATATACATTTTCTCACACTACCACGAAATTTCCTCCATACCCTGAGTTGGTTTCGAAATTCAATTAGAAAATGTAAAGGCATACCAATATAATTGAAAAGTATTGAGCAAGTAGGCGTTTGGAAGAAGAACGAATGATTTATTCTTTCCCAGTTGAAATGGGATTTGGTTCCCCTTTTTTTACAAATAAAGCTATTTACCGAATGGAACAATATCCGTCTCTCATTTGATACAAAGATCCAGGGCGCACAAATCTTTCAACACTATAACATGTCGTCAATCATACAGGCGCAACCAACATTAGACTGTCGTAAAACCACACAGTAAGTAGGTGTAATCAGTAGCCTAGGAAGAAGACCACACATGAACGATTCTTCGCCACATTAGTTCACTGGAGTCGGGTCTGGTTTCCTCTGGAAGAAAAGCGAACCTAATAGAACAGCAATCCCAGTTATTGCAATAGTAAACAGTAGGCGCCTTGGTGAGAACTCACGCGGTTGCCTCCTTGGAGCACCTGGGGCCCTTTCCCTTTCCGCTGCCCTTACGTTCCTTCAAAGATATCACAACCATTCCTCAACTAAATATGAAGCCAATCAAACAGAAAACAAGCACCACAAAATTTTACTCTAATATAATGTTAGAGACTGGTGTTAACTGACAATCTTAAGGAATGCCATGTATCATGTAAACCTGATCGCTTGTGAGAGAACTCATAGCAACTAAAATTTAATTGAAATTGAAGTCTATATACCACCAATTTTGAGTTAACTGAGACAATGACTGCAATAAATGTATGAAGATTTCTTGAACATTCTCTTCTTAAGTGGATAAGCATATACAATTAGAGCCACCAACCCAGACTTACGTAGCTCAGATACACAAAATTATCTAGCCAAACAATGTATCTACATTTGGGGATCATGATGGTCCATGATAAACCTTCTGGCCATTTCAGATGATTTTTGGGGGAAGATTCAGGTGACATGAATAATCCCTCCTCATAAGACCAACTATCTCATATAAATATCCAAGATACATTTTTCACCATAGAAATATGATTTTAGAGCAGGCATTACTATTAGCCCTTGATATTCTTCCCCTTCCTTTCTTCATCATCTTGTTCTAATGGTGATGAAGGAAGAGATTTTTTCATGTTCTCGATGAGTAATTCTGGAGAATATATATTTACTTCATGATATTTAAATAAAATATTTGTTTGTTGCCAAGTATAATTAAATTTAAATTGCACTCGCATATAATATATTTTCTGACATCAATACTTACTGGACTTGAGAAGTAAACAGATCAATCATGGGCAATAAAGCGCGATAGTGCATGTAATAACCCATCAAAGTAAACAAACAAACAAAAAAGAATTTTTATTTTTTACTGAATTGAAAGTCTGGCTCCGCCACTAGCACACGTAGTTATTTTATTTTTTTTAAACCAAGTAGACTTTTTTTTTCAAAGCCTAAACAGAATTACCTTGTCAGGGAGTCACCAACTAGAAAACTAGATAGAAATAATTCTGAAGGATACAAGTTAAATATTTCACCTAAAACTACAATAACTCTGGCAATCTTTTGGAAACAAAGTATATACACGTACGTATCACCTCAAATAGCAACAATTATCTATCCCATCACATGCCTCAAAATTGGAAAGTTATTTTAAGACACAAAAAAGAACCAAACATCAAATAACAAATACGCAAAATCGAAAGCAATTGAAGGCCAGTGATGGCAAAGGATAAAAAGTATCTTTGCCCAATCATTTTACACAAGTAATTTTCATATTGTTGCATTCATTAGTATCTAAAGAAATGCAAAGCAATCTACATCAAATTCGGTTCATTTAACTTATTTTTAGTTGAGAATCATTTAACTGTTAGCACTCACTTTTAATCAAAGTCATTACAATAATCACTAAGGTCAAAATTTCCACATGCTTCTTATAGGAGGTATTAGTAGCATTTTTATAATCACTAGACAGTGCATTTACATCTCAATATACCAATAAACGGACTTTACTAATGGAACACAAGTAAGAAGTTGAAGAAGTTACTAGCAGATTCTCCTCACCTTGATGATTCAGCTACGTTACTAACAACACCAGTGCATCTGCTTTCATGGCTATGCGTCTCTCGGAGTCTTATATATTTATGGCACATGTAACATAACTCTGTCCGATTTCCACAAACTTCCTGAAATGACCAATGAAAAGCGCATTAAACCAAATGAAGAATATCACAAATCAAACTAACAACTGACTACCTGGTGCTCCAATAGATCAATTGCAGGCAGTGGAAATTCACAATATTCACAGGTCACAATTCTTTTAGGGCAATTTTCTCCTTTGTGAACATCTAAAATATCACGATCCATAGTCTCACTGCACAGGGAACACGAGACCTGCCAAGTAATTGAAGCACCATGAGAACGATAAACTTGCACAAAACATATAAGATTCAGCAACAAATAAGAAAAACATATTAAGTTGAGTATACAACATGATTATGTGCTACTATTCTTTGTTTACTTGTTTTTGATGGTATGGTATGCTGATAAGCATGAATCCTAACTAAGCCAGCCAGATAAACCAAAATTCATGTTAGTGAAGAGAAAAAAACGCGGTGCTTCCTAATAAGTATTTGTGTATCTCGTACACTGCCTATATAAAAGTTACCATCAGCACAAAATTTAACAATCAAATGAATAGAAATAACCTTACACCCTAATTCTATAAATGAGTTACTTATTATTGGTGGCAGCGATAAAAGTTCATAAGAACAGAATCGTCAAATCACATGAAAGACAATACATGAAGAAAAAGTGACGGGGACATGCAAATTGACGCTGGATGTGAACTTGATAAGAAAAATGTACAAACAAATTTGATCAAGTCTGTATGAGTAAAACCACCAATCAAAATTTATTGCCAACTCCAGACGTAAATACTTTCAGGAAACCACATTTGTAGAATAGCATGCAATAGATCCAAGATCGTAAGTAATTGATCCAAGAGTAAGAATATGACAAGAAAGGATTTACATAAAATAAGTGGATCAAGAAAACTGAGTTTGTTTCCTTATAGGACTTCTTTACACCAAAAGAATCTCTGAACACAATGGAAGTACTTTGCTGAAATGGAAATTAATGCATGCTCTCAATGTATAGTATTTCCTTAATGAATTTCACAAAATTGAAACAGTAGAGATAAATTTGTATACCGGGGCATGGGTACTCAGAAAATGCTCCTCTGCATGTTTTCGGGGAATCATATCACCACATACTTTACATTTCTCCAGATTCCGGGAGCAGTGAGCGAAATGCAAATCAATATTGGATGATGGAATAGCTCGGTCACTGCAATTGATAATAATTCAGCAAACAATGTAGATATTTCTAAAGTTGAAGTGGACAGAGAAAAAACATACGTAACCACACATCAATTAGGCAAATGAACCAGAATATTTCTAGTATAAAGATTTGACAGTTTGTCAATAAATCGAAGCTTGAAAGGTAGAAAGAATAATATAGAGGCAACTAAAATGCTTAAATCGGCAGTCAAGGGTACTGGACAGTTAGATTTACTGCCGCAATCTGCTTAGATTAAAACACCAAACTAAGAAATCCAAGCTCAGTAATTTGCAATTGCAAGTACAGGATACTCCAAAACATTATTTCACAGTGCCATAATTAACTAATATGAAAAATGCACTTATTAAAATATTAATTTTTTAAATGGTTATTTCTGGTTGACAGAAACACTGAATCTAACTTTAACAAAAACATAAATATATGATGGCTTAGATGTATTTGTGTACAGGACAGTGGGGCAACAATGCAAAAGAGTTAAAGAGCAAAGAATTTGAAAAATCAGCAGTGATAGTTTCCCTATATACAAAAGGAGACTAGATGTCATGCTATGGCCACTGATCAGCGATGACTATACAATAAAATTAAGATGTATTAATATCAATATCAATGCAATCAGCCAATGATATCTGCATGCACATATCGCATGAACGTGCCGCTGGTATACATGACGCAGACTTAAGACTCACTGAAAGTGATTGTGATGAGAAAATTCAACAATAAAAAAAGTGATGAGAAAAGCATTGTGATTTCACACAAATCACAATATCGCATTACAAGCCCACCAATCCAAGCACAAGGCACATAAACTTATTAGGTAATTACTCAATTACACCACAATTTTCTAGCTGATACTGCTTAAACAATCAGATTATGATTGCCCACATAATATGCAATTTCCACACTCACTACAAAAACATTGACCGTGAAATAAAACTCAGAATCACTATTTTACAAAAAAAACTGGTAAATATTCGTAAAGAAAACAAGAAGGAACTCTGGAAATGAAACTAACCAATGGCCGCATACGCTAGTGGCCTGATCATCAGAAACTCCAGCCATTTCTTCACCCTCTTGAAAACAGGAAAGCACTGTCGCACAGGCAAGAAGTAGCAATATTCACAAAATTCAGACACGAAATATCAAAGAAATAATAAAAAGTCAAAGGAACAATCATCAGCGGAAGAATTAGGTTAGCACAATCGAATCCTAATCAGACGAAGCACTTATGGGGGAAAAATAGAAAGGAAAAAAAATCCAAGAATGATCACCGGAAGAATCGACAACCTTGCGCTCCGAGTATGGGGACGATCAGATCGACCGGTAGGAAAATTGGTTAAACCGATTGGGAAATAATATATCGAAATATATTAATGACTATGTAAAGGAAATTAGGTGAGAGGATTTTAGGTTTTACCAATATATACATAGAGACTTTTGGGGACCTAAAAGACTGTAGTGAGAGAAAGACAGAGAGTGAGAGTGAGAGTAGAGAGAGAAAGTCCTCTTTGACGAAGATTTTGATCACACCACCAGGTCGTATGATTGAATTTCGGGCCGTTTTACACGTGCCCCTTCAGCGCGTGACAAAACAATGCACGCCATTTTCTCATTAAAATTTTCCTTGTCTATTTTCATTTTCTAACTAATACTGCATCCATCTAGTTCGAATGGGAGCTTATTAATGAGAACATTAAAAATAAAAAAAATTGTTACAACCAAATAAAGAAAAAAACTCACTCACACTCTAACTCCTAGGGTGATTCAAACCCCCGATCTATTGATTGGAGAATAAGCGTCTTATCAACAGACTGCGCTTCATCGTCCAGATTAATGAGAACATTGAGAAGTCTTTAGTTCGACTCTCATTAAAAATGTGAGAATTTTTTCACTTTGTTTGGATAAAGTTTAATATTAATAAGTTTTATTAGTAATTTGATTATTGCAGTGCGAATTTTTTATGATATGTGTTCATTTCATACTCATGATCTGTATCTTAACTCAAAATTAATTTTTTCACTTTGTTTGGATAAAGTTTAATATTAATAAGTTTTATTAGTAATTTGATTATTGCAGTGCGAATTTTTTATGATATGTGTTCATTTCATACTCATGATAATTGATATGTATCTTAACTCAAAATTAAAATAACTAGCATTTGATATTTTTATATTTTATTATATATAAAATTGATATTAATTTGATTATTATATAAAAAAATTCTAAATATAATTTAAAAAATACTGTAATTTAAAATAAATATTTTAGTTTAATATAAAAAAATAAAGAATAATTCACATTAATAAAAATTGATATTGTGAAAAAAGAAAATAAAATAAGTTAAAAGATATTTGAAAAAAAATATAGATTTATTCAAAAAAAAGAGGAGAGAGGAGAGATAATTTTCTTAAGTTTTAATCTTTAAATAAATATATTTTTTATATTTTAAATCTAATATTTACATAACATATATCAAATTAAAGCTCTTGTCATGATCTTTAATTTGATATGCATATCAAATATTTTATAATTAGTAGAACTAGCGTCAAACCCGTCGAAATTCGACGGGAATCAATTTTATATCATCATTTACAATTATTTTATGTTATTTTTATTACTATAGCATATGAAATAGTTTATATATAAATTATTTCTTTAATTAATTTGATATGATCAAATTAAATTAGTAATACAATATTTGAAATAATATTAATCTTAATCACTTTCGCCAATTAAATGTAGGTTGTGATAATAGAAATACATTTTTATATAAATATTCATTTGATGAAGTTTATAAAAAGTTGATGTGAGATTGAAGATTTTTAGAAGAAAAAAATATGTGAACTTAAAGTATGATATGATGTACGATTGATGTGTCGCATCTGTTGTTAATCGTATATCGATAATATTTACTCTCTCCGTCCCTCAAACATTTTCCTTTTTTCTATTTTGGTTTGTCCCCAAAACATCTTTCTAACCTATTTTTGTAAACAATTTCACTAATTATTACCTTTACAATTTCACTTTTTGTGGGACTCGTTCTCCACTTTCACTAACTATCACTCTTATAATTTCACTTTTTGTGGACCCATTCACTTATCAAATACAAAACTAACTTTTATTAAAACTTGTGTCATCATCTTTTAGGAAGATGTTTGGGGGACGGATGGAGTATTAAGTTTGTACAAATTTTTTAAATTTAACGGATAAGAAATAATTTAGCTAAACATATGTCATATGAGTATCATCTCATATGGACATAATAAGACCAAATAATCATCTGAAGCTCTAAAGACCACATATGACATATGAATGTCAAAATTTTGAAAACCATATTCTCTGGAGTTTGAGATACCACATCTGACTTTTGAGTCTCATCTTGTATGGAGCTTGAAGATTATAACTTACTGGTGAGTATAATTTTGTCTAAAGTTTGTGAAACTATAATTAAGTTATGAGAATAATCCCGTTTGGAGTTTGACATGCCATCTCTGACTTTTGAGCGCCCTCTCGTGTAGAACTTGAAAAATCACAACTTAGTTTTGAGCATCATCTTGTCTGAAACTTAAAATACCATAACTGAGTTTTGAACATTATCTTGTCTGAAGTTTGAAATACCATAACTAACTTGTGAGCATCATCTCGTCTAGAGTTGAAAGATCATAATTGAGTCTTGGTAATCTCGCCTCTTACTCATGAGCATCATCTCTAAAATTTGAAAGACGAAAATTGAGTTATCAGCATCATCTCGTCTCAAACTATATAGGGGGCGGTTATTCAATAAACAACCCTTATTTTAAGAATTACGAACCAACAAAAAAGCATGAATTTTATGTATAACACGCATGAATAAATTGTATAAAGGCATGAATTGCGAAAAATAATTTTTTGCTACCTTTGGGATTCGAACTCAGGACCATGAATTTATCCAACAAGGTGATGAATCAACCGTAGATCTTGATGATCTAAGGGCTGAAAATGGTTCCTAATTTATATTTTAAGAAGCGTTCTTATTTTAGCCTTCTCATATATATATATATATATATATATATATATAGTTAATTGTTTGAGTAAATACATCTATATATAAACGTATTATATATACATATTAATTTGTGAGTATAAAGTGATAAACTTAAACTAATATTATATAATAAAATAAAATACAAACATAAATCTTTTTTAGATATGGAAATTGATTAAAAATTTAGAAAAAAATAAGAATGAATGAAATTTGAGGAAAATAAAAATAGAATGATTATACGGCGCCACGTATGATAGGATTTATTTTGCTATTTTATATATATATATATATATATATATATTTATATAAGAATTATTTTTGAATTTCTTTAATTTGAGGTAATATAATATTAATCTCAACCATATTTCTCAATTAAATATTAACTTTTTGTTAGAATAATTAATAAATATATATTTTTATATAAGTTTTCATTTAATAACGTTTTAAAAGAGGTCAATGTAAGATTGAAGATTTTTTTTTTTAAGTGTAAATTTGATGGAGGGGTTGATGTGTCACATTTGTTGTTAATTGTATATAGACAATATTTTTATTAATTATGTAGAAATTGTTTAAATTGACAAATACTCTCCCGTCTACGATAAGTGTGGTCTTTTTGTCATTTTCGTCCGTCCACAATAAGTATGGTCTTTTCATTTTAGAACATATACTCTTATACTTTATCTGATTCACATACAATATTACCAAAAAAACTCATATCACAAACTATTTATTTATTTTCTAACAAATCAATTAGGTGGGACAGACCCTTTCTCTACTTTATACGCATATTTCAATATTTTCTAAATATACGTGCCCTCTCATCCAACCACACTTATTGTGGACGGAGGGAATATGAATTAAGTTAAGACCTCATTTGTCATCTCAACATCATCTCATATGAACCCTATAAGATTATGTCATCATCTGAAGCTCGAAGACGACATCTAACATTTGGACACCAGACTTGAGCATCATCTTGTCTAGACCTTGAAATACAAAAAATAAACTTTTATGCGTCAATTTTTTTAACATCACTATCTGAATCTTTAAAAATCAAAGCTGACTTGTGACATTGTTTGATCTGAAACTTGTAAGATCATAACTAACTTCTAAACATTATTTTGTATGAAGCTTAAAAAATCTTAACAAACTTTTATGCATTATTTCATTTAGAGCTTGAAATATCATAATTGAGTTACGAGCATCATCTCGTTTGGAGCTTGAAAGAACAAAATTGACTTGTGTGTAATCTCAATTGAAGTTTGAAAGACCATAACTAAGTTATAAGAATCATATCGTGTAAAGTTTTAAAGATCGTTATCATCTAGAGCTTGTAAGATCATAACTAACTTCTAAACATCATCTTGTATGGAGCTTGAAAATTCTTGACAAACTTTTGTGCATTATTTCATGTGGAGCTTAAAATATCATAATTGAGTTTCGAGCATCATCCCATTTAAAGTTTGAAAGAAAAAAATTGAGCATCATCTTATTGAAGTTTGAAAGACTATAACTAAATTCTGAAATCATCTCGTGTGAACTTATTTAGTATTTTAATTGATAATTTTTCTTAAAAAATCAATGTTGAATTTAAATTTTTATTTTTAAAAATGTATACAAAATATCTTATTTTATGACCAAATTAAATTGAAGATATAATTTACTTAATCATACCAATTTATTTTTAAAAATTAAATTATTTAAATTATGTATTTAATTAAATAAATTTTGTCAAATTGAATTGACAAAGCAATTCAAATTGTATCAATCTCAATCATTCCGCCAATTAAATGTATAGTTTTTTAGTTTGGAGATCAAGAGCTTCTTCTTATATAGGTTCTATTTTGGTGAAATCTCATAAGTTTGATACATGATTAAAGATTTCAAATATGTTTTAATATCATATTATCTACTCTACTTTATCTTAATTCTTCATTTATGCATTACTAACTTCATAATTTATTATTATTATTATTATTATTATTATTATTATTATTATTATTATTATTATTATTATTATTATTATTATTATTATTATTATGGACGAAATTGGATCAAATAAAGTTCTTAGACTTGAAAAACATTTTTTTTTCACGTTACATATAAAATGTATGGATATATTTTATAAAAATAAAATTTTAATTATTTTGTTACACGTAAAATAAGATTTTGTTTTGAAGTAATCAGTTTATAAAACTTGTGCCTTCTATGAAAACATATAATAAATCATTTAATACATACGCTTTTGAGAAATATAAAATAAATAATAAATATACATCTAATTACGAACATTCAATTAAAATCATTTATCATATATAAATTATACATTTTTTTCTCGTCAGACATGTAAATTTAATTTTTATTGAGATAAAATAAATTATAAAATTTATTAATTTAGATTATGATATAAATATATATATACATATATATTACTATTAATTATAATAATTACGATTAATGAATCTTTATATGAAATGTAATAATTAATTATTAATAGGATATTTAAGAAATTAGATCTCAGTAAAATTTCGAACACGTGTGCAAGAAGAAGACAATTTAAGAAGAAACTTTAGAATTAACTTTCAGCAACCAACTGCATGGTAGGCGGCATCACGTCTATTTTCGAATTATATTCGACACTCACAATATATATATATATATATATATATATATATATATATATATATATATATATATATAGGGTGTGGTTCTAGAGAGAACTACATTATTTGTGAGAACCGGAGAACCATTAAATCTAATGCATCCACTGTAAAAATTAATGCATTCGCTGTTAAAATTAATGCACTAAAAAAATTAAAAAAAAATGCTTCCTTCAGGATTCGAACCCAGGATCTGCATTCATCCAACAAGATGATGCATCCACCGTAGATCTTGATGATCGAATGGCTGAAAATGGTTCTCCGGTCTTCTTTCATTTATGGTTCTTTCTTGAACCTCTCCCTATATATATATATATATATATATATATATATATATATATATGCTTATTGAAATTATGATACACAAAATTAAATTTATTAAAAGTAATTTTTAGAGAGAAGACATCAATAAAATTTCGTACAACTCAAACTCCCAGGCAGTTGAGATATAGTGACAATAAATTAATATTGACAATAATAAATTTGTCACTGATACATTATTTTGTGACAGGTGCTTATATTATCACTGATAACCTATTTGTAGTGGCATAAATACGATCATCGTTCACTAAAAACAGTATTTTTTTGCAGTGTTACATTTACTTGTTTTTCTTTTTCTTTGGGTGATTAATATTTAGAATCAAGTATAATGTATTATTATATTCACATATATTATATTATAAGATATACATATACACACACAGGGGTGGACTAGAATAAAAACACTATTAAGTGTATAAAATATAAACATTTTTTAATGTACGAATTTTATCCAACAGGATTACGAATTCATCCAACATGGTTACGAATTGCGAAAAATAAATTTTTGTTACCTTTGGGATTCGAACTCAGGACCACGAATTCATCCAACAGGGTTACGAATCAACCGTAGATCTTGATGATCTAAGGGCTGAAAATCATTTATATTTTATACATTTAAGAGTGTTTTTATTCTAGCCCTCCCCTACACACATATATAGTATATGATCTACGATTGTCATAATTAATGTAATATTATAATGTATAAAATGCATCATTAATTACAAATATACATTATCGAAAATAATGAAATCATTTATGTGTAATAATGCATCGATCATCGATGGTAATACAAAAAATTAGGATTATTATTCGGCCTCTATGTGTATCTATATGCGCCAATGCAAATATTGAAGACCCTACAAAAATCTGAAATAACATGCACTGCACACAAGTAGTATACCCCAATGAAAATAATAAAATTCCCACAGCAAGTTAAGCCAAAATACAAAAAGAATATTTTATGGACAGAATAATATTGTTGTTATATATCCTGAAAAAAAACAGTGGGTATATCTTGCTATTTTTCTGCACCACAAGCTAGCTCTACACATTAAAAGATTTGGCAGGAATGTGCAAAATCCTGGATGGAGCACAAATATTCATCTCCCGACAACGACGATGATGCAATGCAGTATTCATGCTGGGGCCGGTTCAGGCTCATATTCTCACGCTCAACAAACCCAAGAAAGCTCAAACATGGCAGCAGCAGCAGCAGCTCTAGCTTTATCTTCCCATTTTCCAAGTCGAAAAAACGTGGTAAACAATCTGACGCTTTTAGGTACAGTCCATTGAGCTATGCTCAAAACTTCGATGATGGGGTTGAATGGGAAGCTGATAATCAACAATTTCGAGGGTTTTCGTCCAGGTATGCTGCACCCGACTCCACCAGATCTTCACAAAATTAATGAAAACCCTAAACGTAAGCTATAGCTAGCTATAGTATAGATGATGCTACATATATACTCTAGTATATATAAATGTATTACTATATTTTTGTTGAATATATATGCGTGTATATTTACTGACACTTTTTTAGTGTGGGATGAAAATGTATATAGCAACTGTATCGTGTCATTTGTAAACAATAAAAATTGGGGTTATAGGTGCATGATTGTTGACAACCATCAATACTTTGGTCTAAAAACTTTCAACTCATCAAGTGTAAGAATTAGTTAAATTAAACTCAACTTATGGTTATCTTTCTCTAACTGTACTATTGTGTGTGTGTTGGCCTAGCGATAGGAGTTAATGCCCAAGACTTGAGGTCTTGGGTTCGAGTCCTCGATCGTGTGGTCTTTGATTTTCTTTATTTACTTATGTAATTTATCAAATAAAAAGTATTAGAGTTATAAACATTAAAAGCTATAATCAGATTTCGAAGAGGCATTTTAATTAAGGATGATTTCAACATTAATTAAGTTTTATCTTTTCATTTACCACATGAATTCATGAATCTACTAAATAGTTAGTATTGTGCACTAATCACTATGCTTCACAAATAAATAGTACTATCTGATAATTTGATGTTAAAGTTGAATGTAAAAATATAGTCCAAATCGTTTTCTAGCTCCCTCACACTGTCACACCCAAATTTTCGTACTTCACGCCACGTCATTGAAGCCATATAAACCGATGTATAAGGAGACTGTCATAGAGACATTGCCTTATATATCTGCGCCAAATTTTAAATACAATAAACAATAGTGGAAATACTTTTAAAAGTACTGCACAATTTTGTTAAAGTTTTTTTTTTTTTTTTGAAGCAAAGAAGAGACTATTCATTCATATCAAAGTGTCATGAGCAATATTCACAAACCATGACAGATAATCACACTTCCAAATCATTAATTAATTACTTTCTGAGAGCTAATAGTGTTGGTATCAAATGCAAATCCATACAATAATACCAATGCAGCGGAAACAATTTATAACGCACATACAACCGAGAAACGTCCCCAATCTTAGCAAACAAGAATATTTCCACAAATAATCAAGATAATATGCAAGACGATAAATGAGACAAGAGATTTACGTGGTTCGGCAAATGCCTACGTCCACGGGAGCAACACCAATCGTAATATTGAAGAACTCCGACGATTCGCACAACCGGCGAACTTGTCACACAATGAATCGAGAATTACACCCAAGATGAGATCAACCTCTCACTCTCGTACACTCTCAAACCCACGCTGGAAAAACCCTCTTCAAATACCTCACGATCTCTCGTGTATATCACACCCCAAGCTCTCTCTGTTTTTCTCTCACAGCTCTCTCTCTGCTCTCTTCTATCGAAAAATGAAGAAGCTAAAGAATAATGCTCTCTCTCCCTCCTTACAACTTTCACTACGGAAAAGAAGTCAACAAAGGAAAAGCAAAAAGTAAAAGCAAAAGAGAAAAGGGTTGTCCCCTTGTCTGCCACCAACAATTCTCCACCTCGTACTTCATTTGATAAACCTCAAATGGAGGACGAATACGAGCACCGCCCACGAACATGGACACCCGTACAAGCTGCACCACTTTTCCATGGTTGCCTACATACCCAATCCAGGGATCAAGCTCCTGTAGTTCGAACACAAAAGGATAAGCTCCACCTCACCCCAACACCGCCCCGAAAGGCTGTCCCGTTTGATTATCAACACGGGTTGATATGTAGCAAGTCCAAACAATGTTGAAACTTGCCACCAGTCACCACCTTGGTTAACATGTCTGCTGGGTTTTCATCTGTGTGCACTTTCATAAGAGAAATATCACCTTCCTCTATGACATCCCGCACAAAATGATACCTGATATCAATATGCTTGGTACGAGCATGATGAACCTGATTCTTTGCCAAATGTATAGCACTCTGGCTATCACACCACAGGTCCACGCGATCCTGCTTAATCCCAAAATCACCCAGAAGACTCCACAGCCACAAAGCTTCCTTAACCCCCTCTGCCAAAGCCATGTACTCAGCCTCGGTAGTGGAAAGAGCCACTGTAGCCTGCAACATCGATCTCCAACTAACGGGGGCACCGTGTACACAGAACACATATCCCGTAGTAGATCGTCGTCTGTCTAGATCACCCGCATAATCCGAGTCCACAAACCCATTAACCTGATATGTATTTCCACTAAAACACAATCCTGTGTCGCTGGTACCCTTCAAGTACCTAAGGATCCACTTCACAGCTTCCCAGTGTGTCTTTCCAGGATTAGCCATAAACCTGCTCACAACACTAACTGCTTGTGAAATGTCCGGACGTGTACACACCATAGCATACATCAAACTGCCAACTGCACTAGTGTAAGGCACTTTCTCCATCAATTTTTTCTCTTCAGGTGAAGTGGGAGATAGCTTTCTAGAGAGCCTGAAATGAGGAGCCAACGGAGTTGCCACCGATTTTGCATCTTGCATCCCAAATCTCTGCACAACCCGCTCAATGTAGCTTTTCTGGCTCAGGAACAAAACACAGTTTGTCCTCTCTCTTCTAATCTCCATACCCAGTATTTTCTTAGCAGTGCCCAAATCCTTCATCTCAAACTCTTTACCAAGTTGAGATTTCAGTCTATCTATCTCCACCTTGCTCTTCGAGGCAATAAGCATGTCATCCACATACAACAAAAGATAGATATACTCACCTCCAGGAAGTCTCCGAATATAGACACAACAGTCATAATCACTTCTGGAATAACCATGCTTCAGCATGAAAGAATCAAACCGCTTGTACCACTGTCGAGGAGATTGCTTCAATCCATACATGGATTTCCTCAAGCGATAAACATGATCCTCTTTACCCTCAACCTTGTAGCCCTCAGGTTGACGCATATAAATCTCCTCCTCCAAGTCTCCGTGCAGGAAAGCGATTTTGACATCGAGTTGTTCCAGCTCAAGATCACTGTGAGCCACAACACTCAACAACACCCGAATAGAAGTGTGCTTCACTACTGGAGAGAAAATCTCATTGTAGTCCACTCCCTCCTTCTGTGCATATCCCTTTGCTACTAACCGCGCCTTGTACCTGATCCCACCGAGCTCAGAATTATCCTCTTTCTTCTTGTAGATCCACTTACAACCAATAGCCTTCTTTCCTTTGGGCAAAGGTAGAACCCCTTCCAAAACTTGATTCTTCCGAAAAGACTCCATCTCTTCTTCATTCGCAGCCAACCAGCTTGCGCTATTCTTATCCCGAATAGCTTCCTGGTATGATGCTGGTACCGCATCATCCTCTGGTAGTGCGCACCTGACCAAGTTTGCCTGCCCATAATGCTTCAAAGGCTGATCTGACCCCAGCTTTTGAACTCTCTTGTATGCTCGCTTTGGCCTAGTGGAAGCCAAATCATCCGCGAGCCGCTGTTGGTGTAAAACATCTACATTCTCTTGATCAAGAGCTTCGAGTTCAGACTCGTCATCACTCTGTTCTCGAGTGTTTCCATGACCTGCTTCTTGAACACGACTAGAACCTGGTTGATCCTTAGGTTCTATCTCGATCACCTGAGACTTGACCGTCTCATTTTCATCTTCACCGGGCATTGTAGCTTTAAACTTAGCTGCCATGGAATACTCATCAAAGATAACATCCCTGCTGATTATGAACTTTGAATTTTCTAAACACCACAAGCGATAACCCTTCACTCCAGTTGCATACCCCAAGAATATTGCCTTCTTGGCCCTCGCCTCAAGCTTTCCCTCGCTGACGTGATAGTATGCTGTGCATCCAAAAGTTCTGAGTCTCTCATAATCTGCATGTTCCCCAGACCATAGCCTGTATGGAGTATCTCCACCTAAGCTCGAATGTGGAGATCGATTTATGACATGAAGTGCTGTAAACATCGATTCTGCCCACCATTCTCTGCCTAGCCCTGCATGAGACCGCATGGACATTGCTCGCTCTCGCAGCGTGCGATTCAGTCTCTCCGCGACCCCATTCTGCTGCGGTGTATTCCTGACAGTCCAGTGCCTAGCAATTCCCTCCTGGTCACAGAACTTCTTGAAGGCACCATCTGTATACTCTGTACCGTTATCAGATCTCAATGTCTTCAATTTCTTTCCTGTCCTGTTTTCAACCATTGCTTTCCACTTCTTGAATGTGTCAAACACCTCATTCTTATGCTTCAAGAAATAAATCCAAGCATATCTAGAATAATCATCAATAAACGTGACATAGTACCTGGAGCCTCCCTTGGTGGTAACTGTAGCTGGCCCCCAGACATCAGTGTGCACATAATCTAAGATGCCTTTGCTCCTGTGTTTGCTGGCCCTGAACTGAACTCGGTGTGTTTTCCCGTACACGCAATGCTCGCAAAATTCCATGCAAGGCTTCTTCAAGTTCTTCAGCAAACCTTCTTGACAAAGTAGATGCAGACCCTTCTCTGACATGTGTCCGAGTCTCCTGTGCCATAACCGGGTGTAGTCCCCTGGATTTCTACTAGTTCCATCTGCTCCAACTGCCGCACTTCCCGTCACTGTTGTGCCCAAAAGCGTATACAAATTTCTTTGACGGATACCTTTCATCACAACTAAAGAACCCCGAACAACCTCCATGACTCCATTCCAAGTGATAATTTTGCATCCACCGGAGTCCAAAACGCCAGCGGAAATAAGCTTCTTACATAGTTCCGGGATATGTCTCACATCCTTTAAGGTTCTGATAACCCCATCATGCATCCTGATTCTGATCGAACCGACCCCCACTGTTTTGCAGGAATGGTTGTTTCCCATCAAAACAGTTCCACCATCTATTTCCTCATAGGTAGTAAACCACTTCCTATTCGGAGACATATGATAAGAGCATCCCGAATCAAGTATCCACTTACCGGAGCTTTCCTCGTTACCCGTGGAATTGAAACACTCACCGATATCCCCTTCCTGCGAAGCAAAACCAGCTTCTTGTGTCCCTTGTACCTTCCCGCTGTTGTTGTACTTGTTCTTGTTCTTCTTCCAAGTTGTCTTCTTGCTGGGGCAATTCGCTTTGAAATGCCCAAGTTCCCCGCACTTAAAACATGGTCTCTCTGCAAGAGGTTTTGAACTGGATCTAGCCTTTACTCCCTTGCCTTTCTCTCGATCACTTGTCTTGCCCCTCGTATACAATCCCTGTGCCTGCTCTTTGCTCCCACTAGTAGCCATGCCACTAGTTGCAATCTTTCGAAGATCATCCGCCAGGAGTGAAGTCCTAGTTTCATCCATCGTCAGAGTGTCGCCCATGAGCATCAAGGTTTGTACAAGATTTTCATACGATTTTGGCAATGAGAGTAGTAGCATGAGAGCTTGATCCTCATCTTCCACCTTCACATCAATATCCTTCAAGTCCGATATGCACCTATCAAACTTGTTTAAATGTTCCTGGATAGGTGTACCTTCCTCCATCTTGCAAGTGTACAATTTGGATTTCAAGTAGATCCGATTCGTTAGAGTCTTCGTCATGAAGTTCGCCTCTAACTTCAACCATACTCCCGCGGCGGTTACCTCATTGTCCACCAAGAAAGCAACATCCCTCTCTAGGCAGAGAATGATCGACGCTCGTGCTTCAAGATCTAACTCTTCCCAATCCTCATTAGACATGTCTTCGTGCTTCTTTTCTTTACCCGCCAAAGCTTTGTGTAGCTTTTGTGAAATTAGCATATTCTTCATTTGCATCCTCCAATAGGAAAAATCATTCTTCCCATTGAACCTTGCTATCTCATACTTTCTTATCTTGACCGCACCACTCGTAGACGTCATTTTTCAGCTTGTTTCAGATTTTCGTTTCTCTCAGGAATTTCGTCGAACACCTGGTATGCGCCTCTGCTAGGACCAGCTCAATACCCCTCAAATCTGAGCTCAACCACCCAAATTTGATATCAAGCTCTGATACCAATTGTTGGTATCAAATGCAAATCCATACAATAATACCAATGCAGCGGAAACAATTTATAACGCACATACAACCGAGAAACGTCCCCAATCTTAGCAAACAAGAATATCTCCACAAATAATCAAGATAATATGCAAGACGATAAATGAGACAAGAGATTTACGTGGTTCGGCAAATGCCTACGTCCACGGGAGCAACACCAATCGTAATATTGAAGAACTCCGACGATTCGCACAACCCGCGAACTCGTCACACAATGAATCGAGAATTACACCCAAGATGAGATCAACCTCTCACTCTCGTACACTCTCAAACCCACGCTGGAAAAACCCTCTTCAAATACCTCACGATCTCTCGTGTATATCACACCCCAAGCTCTCTCTGTTTTTCTCTCACAGCTCTCTCTCTGCTCTCTTCTATCGAAAAATGAAGAAGCTAAAGAATAATGCTCTCTCTCCCTCCTTACAACTTTCACTACGGAAAAGAAGTCAACAAAGGAAAAGCAAAAAGTAAAAGCAAAAGTGAAAAGGGTTGTCCCCTTGTCTGCCACCAACAAATAGCTAAACAATCTAAATTATGGGCGGTCGAATTCGCGGACCGCCTCATATGAGAGAAACCAACCACAACATTCCTACGAGCATTCTCAAATGCTTCCCATAGGTCATTGCTCAGGGATTCAGATCCTTTGTAAGAATCTTGAAGTACATGTATAGCCAAGATAGGATCTGAGAACAAAATAGCCGGTCCAACATCATTCTTCATGCAGTAATCAATTCCCAAAAGCAAGGCATGCAGCTCGCCCATGAGAACGATATTAGTATTGTAACCCACAGGTTGCTCACAGCTACAATGATCGAGCACGGATAATGAAGCCGATGCCAACTTTCTGACCCTCCTTCTGCCATGTTACTGTTGCATATTAAGTTTTAATACCAAACTGAAATTAATTATTTAATTAAAATAATTATTGGATGTTAATCTACGTCTCGAGTAGATGAACGTGGTATACTTGAAGTGTCAAAAGCGATTTTCGATGAGTGAGATATTATATGTCAAAGTTTGGATATCTGTAGGGAAATAACATTTGAAGATGTTATTGTCCCACATTGGAAAATGAGATAAGTGTTTTCTTGTATAAGAATGACAAAGCTCATGGAACTAATAACTTGTGGGCTTGCTAGTGTGCTTGGATGAAGGCTTTGGCCTCACGCACACACACTGTCTGGGTCCAATTATATTTTTTTGGACAAAATATTTTTGGGCTTTATTTTTAGGACTAATTTATTTGGCCCAACTGAATTTGTGTAACAGCCCACTAGAGTATAACAGCCTAGACCACGCGCGTAGCTGCTGAACTCAAGCAGCAACTAACGAAAATTCTGCATTACACTCACTTCATACTTGCTCAATTCTTCTCCAAGTTCAGTTCGCCGGAGCTCACCGGACTTGTGATGCTACTTCCGTCGAGACGCAACCGTTTCACCTTTGGAGAAGAATCGCCGAAACCGAGAGCACTACCAGGACAAATTTCTTCTCGCGGGCAGAGATTCCATCTCGACTCGGCTTCACATATTTTCTGTATTTCTACTTTTCCGTGTAATTTTATTTATTCCCCTTGTTAATTTTAATTCTCTACTTGTTGTTCATTTTATTAAGTTGTAAAAGCTCTTGATCATGTATCCTGGTCTCTTACAGTTACAGCTACGTCGACATCAACTCGGAGTAGCCTCTTAGCCGGAGGATGCCACTGAGAATCTCCTTCCGGAGGAGAAATACGTTGCTTGATGGAGAGCTTAGCCCGAGCTTCCTGGAATTTTAGTAACATTATTTCACTTTCTTCAACCAGATGAACCATATGTCCCCAACCTTTCCTCCATGTTTTGCTTCACACAAGATACGCCACACTTCCCAAAGCAGAATGAACTAACACTCCATACCTTCTTTCCCCACCTTTTCGAAAATGTCTTGGCAGATATCAAGCATAGAAAGGTTTCCCAATTTTTTGATGTAATACCATAACATCGACACTCTTTCCAAACACGACAAACCAACTTACAAAACACAAGGCAATGGGATGTGGAGCCCCATGCCTTATTACACCAAGAACAGACGCCGTTAGTAGGAACGTGGCGCTTGAATAAGTTCGCATCTGCTGCTATAAGGTGGTTAGTAACACACCAGGCAAAATGTTTAACCTCAGGAGAGAGGGAGAGAGAGGCCCCACAATTTTTTTAATAAATCTATTTTTATTTATATTTTTTTATCTTATACTACTTTTTTGCCTTTTAATAATATCAATTTTTATTATTGTGAAATTTATCTTTTTTTTTTTTTTTTCAATATTCAACTCACATATATTTAATTAAAATTATTTTTTATTATATTTATAAAGGAAAATGTGCAGATTAGCCCCTGAAGTAGTAACCCCTATAGCGTAAAACCCCCCTTAGTCACTGTGTGTGCAACTAAACCCCTGAACTCCGAGAAAATGGTGCAAATTCCCCCCTCTGACTAACGGTTGTTTAGTTGCACGTTAGGTCAGAGGGGGGAATTTGCACCATTTTCTCGGAGTTCAGGGGTTTAGTTGCACACACAGTGAGTAAGAGGGGTTATACGTTATAGGGGCTACTACTTCGGGGGCCAATTTGCACCTTTTCCCATTATAAAAGTAAAGAGTTGAGTATTTTGTAAATATTGAGAGTGAATAAGGTTTAAAGTATAAAGAAGATTTCTAAAAAAAGAAAACACATAATCTTTGTGGACGGACGAAAATAGTAATAAATACACAATCTTTGTGGACGGATGAAATATAAATTTTCGGACAACAACTTTTTCATTGAAAAAGTTATAATTTTATATTGAATGTAAAATAGGAGTACTATAATTTTATATCATCATATAAGAGGTAAATAAATATATTATTATTCAAATTAAGTATATAAACACTACAACAAAATTCACCTATTAGGACTTTCATGAGAGTCCTATTATATGGTATAATAGGACTTTCACTACTATAGGACTTTCCTTAGGAGAGTCCTATTTGCGCTAGTCACTATAAGTGTAATAGGACACTCATTGTAATAGGATGCTCAAGAAAGTCCTATTAGAGTATGCTTGAAAACCCATTTTTGTGACACTTAGGAGTGTCCTAATAATTAGTGTCCTGTTACAATATATATTGTATTGTTCTAAAATTTGTAGTTTGACCTAGATTCGTGTAACAATATTCTAAAATTACAAATTGCTAATAATAATACGTATATAAGACAAAGATTAATTGTAACCATAGAAATATTGCTAAATTCATTTATATTTTCCAACTGAACTCGTTGCAAAACAACAAACTTTAAGAACTTATGAAATACATCTGCTCCACCACTCGTGTATGTCCCCAAAGCTATAACTATGTTAAAACTTAATTAAACTCACAAGATTTTTAAGGAAATAACCATAACTAAGTTTTTTTCATTGATTTTGTCGTGGCAAAGACCAAAAAAAAGACAACGGAAAAAGAGAACAGCAGCCAGCACGATCAATCTTCTTCATTAATCATCATCGTCGTCGGTCACCTAAAATGAAAAAAAAACATCAGGATTATGAGTTCAAGGTCACCTAAAATGAAAAGAGCATCTAATTTGAATCTATTGATCTAATGAGAAATAAGAATCATGGTTTTTTCTTAAAAACATCAAATCAGGTTCAGATGAATTCAACAACTCTTCTCCCACCATCATCATTAATTCCAACAAAATGCATAAGTATAAGTGCAATAGAAAAAGAATTTAAGAATAGATGATTACCAAGTGTCGAGGCCATGCATTGCATGCTCCAATTGCATCTCCAATTGTGGACAAGTTTGAATATGGCCTAATCAAATCTTCTTCCCATTCTACAGGGAACTGAAACTTGAACTTCACCCCAATTTAATCCTAGTCGTTTTCCTCCAACATCGTGATTGGGATCTACACTTCGAACCCACCCTTTAGCCACAATTTTTCTAGAATTGAACAAACTCTTCAAGAGCACCACATCCCCAACCTATTCAATTAAACAATAATAAATGAACTCAATAAAAAAATTATATTATAAAAGATTAAAAACTGATGTATAAACCTGAAATGTATGTCCCAAATTGATTGAATTCGAAGCATAAATTCACAGCCCAATTCACTCCAGATGCTCATTCAACAAACACCAACAACTCAAAACTACTTCACACAATTCATCAACTTTTGGCAAGCAGTAAATCGTAGAAACAACATAAACTAAAAAAATTCTTGAATTCAAGAGAGCAAGATCCCACATCAAGACTTTTATTATAAGTCAGCCCCTTTTTCACAACATGACTAATCCTTCAATGTAACTTATCTCAGTCTGAAAAAATGGCTGAATCTTGCAAACCTCAGAGTTAATCCAGACTAGAAATTTGAAGTAAACAATCTGACTTAACCTGCATAAATCCTTCACAAATGCATATTAAACCATATACAAAGGAGCAAATGAATCTCAATACATACAAAGTTGTAGCATATACAAGAATTGAACAGAACAACAGCAACAACATCTACAGCCGGAGCATATATGATATATGAATCAACAGCAACAGCAAGTATGAATCTTTCTACTCGACTCAGTTTTATAGAGCCTAATTTTTTTATCATTGACCTGTTTTAAGTTCCACTATGAATAAACACAAAGTAATTCCATCAAAGTTATAGAAGTTAATTACCTTCTCCATGTTCACCAAGTAACCTCCAAGATTTTGCAATTCTTTCATATATACATCCATCAACAGATAAATACAACCCTAGAAACGAGAAGAAAAGATTTCATTTCATTTTGAGTATCACATTGCAAAGACATGGAATATACATATAATATAACAAGAGAACCTCATGGTTTGCAAGGCTGGGAATGTGAGGAAGAAAATCATTCCCTGCAAAGAAGCAGATGAAGATGAAATCATCGATGATTCTAGCACAGCAGTGGCATAAAATATGTAGCTAGCCAGATTATTCATACAACAGCAGGATAGAATGTATGATTAACTGATAAAAGCAATATATGCAAAATCTCCTATCTCATTGCAATATAATCTCTATGAGGCTGGAGGAACCTCAGAGTAAGAATATTCCACATGTGTTTCTCCATAAATCTCCAAATAGAAGACCATGATTTACAACTGCTTAAAACCAAGCTGAGAATCACTCCGCATAGAAGCAAAATTCCAGGTTACTCCCAAGAAAATTTGGCATAGTATCGAAACTAAGCAAATTGCTGCAAGGCTCAACTAATTTAAAACACACACAAATGTATCTAGATAGAGTCATGAGATAGCAAACATTGACAACCACTGTAACTACAGCAGATAAACAAATACTCCCAATCTCCTCACTCTTTCCCCCAATTCTACAATCAAAATCTCGATTTAGGGTTTATCTCACTATTTTGTTCATCCACACTTGTTAGCAGCAGAGCTCGCTGATGCAAAACAATCGAGGACTAATTATTGATGAAGGTAACCATAATTGACATAAATCCAAAAGTATAATCATTGATGTTCAGTCTAAGCATTCAAATTTTGGAAGATCAATTCTGAAATAGAAAAGAGATGACTACCTAGGGCAGCAACGCCGATATTGAGATCGTCGGAGAGGAGTAGTGAGAGAGAGAGATCGGTGATCGTTGGGAACGAGAGAGAGAGCGAGCGCGTGCTGGTCGTCTCGGCGCTCGGCGGATTCCGCCGCTTCTACTCGAGCTACCTCTGGCCGCTGCTGAAGCAGGTTTCCTCTTCGTCGTCTTCAGCGCCGCTCGCTGCTACTGTGGCTTCAGCGTGGCCTTGCCTTCCTCTAGCTCCAGCGGCGCCGCCAGGTGCTGCGAGGTGGATGAAGTGAATATTGGTGATTTGATTTCATTCCAATTGATCTCGTTGATACCCATTCTCTGAAGTTAATTTCTCTGCCCTTTTCTTTTTTTCTATTTTTCTTTGATTATTTAATGATGTAATCGAATGCATAATTGCTTTTAACATTTCTGATTTAGACTACACTACGTAGTCTTTGAGACATTATTTTTAATGGGATATCACGTGCGAAGACATTTTTTGACTGAGAGTCCCATTAAACTAATAATAGGACTCTTATCATATAATAGTCCCAATATAAACATCCTCATACGGTGATTTTGTTGTAGTGAAAACACGTTATCTTCACCTTAATTAATAAATTTAGTAACTCATTTATATTTTAACTAGTGCACAACCTGTCGAAATTCGACGGAAAATTATTTTAACTTATTATATAAATTATTTTTAAATTTATTTAATTTAAGGTAATATAGTTGAAATTATATTAATTTGAATCATATTCCTCAATTAAATGTTAACCTTTTGTTAGAATAATAAGGGTAAATATCACTTTAAACCCCAAACTATTTTTGCATTATCAATTATATCATGAACTATCGAAAATAATTTTTTAAACCTTGAACTATTAATTTTGTATCAATTGTACCATTCGTTCATTTTTTTAGCTTCAAAATTTTGACGTGACTCACCGGATACCACAATGTATTTAGAATCATTCTTTTTTTGACCTATATTATATAAAACGACGTGATTATATGCATTACTCATTAAAAATTCAAAGGATGAAAAATGGATAAAGGGTGCAATTGATACAAAATTGATGGTTCAAGGTTTAAAAAATTATTTTAAATAGTTCAGGATATAATTGATAGTGCGAAAATAATTTGAGGTTTAAAGTGATATTTACCCGAATAATAAATATTCTTTTTATGTACATTTTTATTTAATAATATTTTGAAAAATGTATCGATATTGAAAATTTTATTTAATCTGAGCCTCATCTCGTCTGAACCTTGTAGGATCATATCATAATCTAAATTTCGGAAGACGACAACTAACGTTTGAACATCAGACTTTTGAGTATCATCTCGTCTAGACCTTAAAAATACAAAAAATGAATTTTTATGCGTCAAGTTTTTTTAACATCACTATCTGGAGCTTTAAAAATCAAAGTTTACTTGTGAGATTGTATGATTTGGAGCTTCTAACATCATAACTAACTTGTAAATATCATTTTGTATGGATCTTGAAAAAATCTTGACAAACTTTTATGCATTATTAGTTCTAAATATTATACTAATTGGGTTCCAAGAATCATCTCGTTTGGAGTTTAAAAAAACAAATTTAACTTGTGAGTATCATCTCATTTGAACTTTGAATGACCACAATTATTATTATTATTATTATTATTATTATTATTATTATTATTATTATTATTATTATTATTATTATTATTATTGTAGTAATGGACGAACAGAAACACATAAAGTTTGCAGAAATGAAAAATATATTTTTCTTCCCTATATAAATAAAATGTATGGATTTATTTTATAAAAAATAAAAATAAAATTTTAATTATTTTGATAGACATAAAATAAGATTTTGTTTTAAAGTAATCAGTTTATAGAATTTGTGCCTTATTATGCAAACATGTAAATCAATGACCGGACCCGTTTATAATTTACATATACATGCATGTCTCAATTCAAACTTAATTTAAAATTAATTTTATTGAAAATTAAGAATATAAATATTATATATATATATATATATATTTCACACAATATAATATATTGCAACATATACATATAATATGTACGCTATTGAGAAATATAAAATTAATAACAAATATACATCTAATCACTAACATTCAATTAAAATAATTGATCGTATATAGATTATAATTTTTTTCTTATCAGACATGTAAATCTAATTTTTATCTAGAAAAAATAAATAATAAAATTTATTAATTTATATTATATGTAATGTTAATATTATTATATATATACACATTTATTATTAATTATATTTATTATGATTAATGAATCTTTATATAGAATGTAATAGTTAATTAATTAATAAATGATGAAGATTATATATGATAAATTTTGAAATGGTGAGATTTTAGATATGCCACATAGGTTAAGGCTTAATCCTATTATATAATAAATTTAAAGTGATAGAAAGAAAATTACTCTATTACTGTTATTTCCTAAAACAAGAACGAAGCTGTTCGCGATTCGCATCCGCCGCCAATCTTCGCCCTCCGCTGTCGGCCCCTCCCCAGTCGCCGTCGTTGCCTCATCCTTTGACGTGAGTCACCTTTTCTTTTCATATCTTAATCGAATTTTGATTTTCTGTGTCAGACGTATAAATGAAGTATGTGACAGTCTCTGGTATCTTTTAATATTTTGAGGGACGTTCTTTTATGAATTTATTCTGACAAGATCTCAATACATTTGCGAATTCCTCAGCCTCTGATTTTGAATATTAATCGTTTTTTGTGCCTAAATGATTGAAATGGTATGAGCTGAGATTATAAACTTTGTTTTACTTCACCAGTGGTGTATCTCTTTCTGTTTCATTTGCATGTGAAGAACAGTCCATTGGTGTCAAGAAAATAATAAGACTTGTGAGGTCTTAGTTGTTAATGAGGGATAACGAAGAAAGATGAAAGCTCACTGTGTGATTTTGTGATAAACTTTGGAAAGAGAAGGCAAAATTTGAAATTGATGAACAGCACAATCAATGAAAAGTGGTTTAGCAGAGCTCATAATCATCTGAGATCGATCCTTCACAAAAGTTATGTCAGAGCCTTCCCACTAGCTAGTGATTCTATCTAATTCCTCCAACTTTCTAAAGCAAACAATTGAACATAATAACATAATTTGAGATTGTGCAAAATAGGATGGTATATCTTCTGCTAAAAAGTTTAAAGCTTACAAAATTCAGGTCTTTGCAGTTTTTCCAGTCAAAGAGATACTCTTTGTCCCTTTTAGAAAAGCACATACATCCACCACTGGTTGCCTCAACATCGGCATCGACTCTGTTCACCTGACTTTGACAAAAACACCGACATAATCAGGTATGAAATGTAGAAATGCAAGCGAAATGGGGAAATGTAAATGAAATGGATAAAAACTGGTCGGTCTACAAATGCTGCTGTTGTATTGAGTTTCATTGTTGGATATTTCTTTTCACGTAGTTTAGAAGAAGATTTTATAATTAATTTTTGTGTTCCGAATTACAACATTATAAATAACTTCCTATCTATTGAATTTGGATTTTGAAATTTAACTTCTACTCAACCAAATTGCAATCTATTCATTGTATTGTATTTGTTTCGGTTAACCGAGTCGGTTATTGGATAACCGAATACCCATTTCTGTTCGGTATTGGGTATTGAAATAGGGTGACTTTCGGGTTAGGGTAGCCGAACCCGAACCATTCGACAGGCCTATATGTGATACTCTTAAGATTTCTCCGATTCTTGTGCTTATAGGAGAGGCAATCGAGATCATTCAAACACCAGGAACAAGTGTAGAGAATAGTTAATTTGTCTACCTTTTATCTCCTGCAAGACTTGTTTGGCTCACTTCCTACCGTCTTTGATAGTTTGATCCATGGCCACCACCCCGGATAGAGAACCTTGCCCGGACCGTATCTTTGATGACATAGGTGGAGCTTTTGGGATGGGTGCTATTGGTGGTGGAACTTTCCATTTCTTGAAAGGAATCTACAACTCACCTAAAGGCGAGCGTTTGATTGGGGGTTCTCAAGCTGTCCGCATGAATGCTCCTCGTGTTGGTGGTAGTTTTGCGGTATGGGGTGGGCTTTTTTCCACATTTGACTGCACAATGGTCTACATGAGGCAGAAAGAGGATCCTTGGAACTCTATCATAGCAGGCGCAGCAGCTGGAGGCTTTCTGCAGATGCGTCAGGGAATGCGTGCTGCTTCTCGTTCTGCATTTTTTGGTGGTGCTTTGCTTGCATTGATCGAGGGAGCTGCGATAATGGTAAACAAAGTTACGAGTGCACCGCCGAACTCTCCTCCAATGGAAGAGCCTGTTCCAAATGTGGCTGGCATGCCTGGGTACCCCATGGGGCAACTGCCTGGTCAACCTCCAGTAAATGTTCAGAGCATGGACGAAGGATCTTCTTCGTCTCCATCATCTTCTTCATGGTTTGGAGGCCTCTTTGGCAGAAAGGAGGATACAGCTCCTAGTGATGGAAGCGAGACGAAGGTCTTGGAGAGCTTTGATGCTCCAAATCCTCCATCATTCGAGTACAAATCATGAAGAAGGGACTATCTGGTGATTGATTTATTATGTGTCGTTTTACTTTAGCATCTATAACGCGAAACTGTTAATTGGTTGATTCTGATGTTGCATATTGCATTAATTTTGATTGGCAGCTCAGTACTTGATTTGCTGGACAAAGTAGTCTTTAGAGCCATAAGTTGCATAATCTGTTTTGTAACAATTGCATTGTCTTATAATCATGAGACAGTGATGAATTTGAAAATTTAAAATTTCTACCTCTTCCGCTGAGAACCCTTTCACCAAATCAGATTTAATATGGATATAATCAACTAATTATGATGTCTAATATAGTCGTTACTCTTATTGTATCAAATAGCTATCAGCTGATGTCTTTAATTTTGAATTCTAGTATTATTCTGTATTTGGAACATCTCATATGAAACACGTCTTATTAAATGTAAGTGCCCGAAATCCCATCTTAATGGCTGGTGCATAAATGATGGCTTTAAGTGCAAATCGTGAAAAAGAACTCGTATTAGCAGCAGTATGGTGCAGCATGAATTCCAATTTTAGTACAAGAATGTAGAACTTTAAAGAGATCATTATTTTTTGTTGAGTAGATGGTTTTAAACATGGTTGTCGTGTAGTGTGATGTTATTCTGATATATCTTGATCTTCTTGGGTGACTTTGTATGATTAACCGCAGTCAGGTTTCAGCAATGGGATCTACACGAGCTTGGAGGTTGATGAAATGAGGACTTGCAATTTGTAATAAAAGCTTCATTGCTGTTTTGTTGGTATTGATCATCTAGTTTCGCCTCTTTATAGGCATTTTGGTAGTATGAAATTAAAACGTGCCTTTCATATCAGGAACTTCTATTTAATTCATGAATTAGATACTTGTAGTTGCCATAGTTGTTTTGAAGTTAAGACATGATATAGGGCATGTTGCTCCATTTTTGTTTACAAAGTTTTGTTGTCGCGTTTCCCAGATTTTTTCTATCAATCATTCTATACCTTGCTTTCTTCCCTCCATTTCCTGGAAATTGTCTTATGAAATGCCTTGAGTTGTGTGGGATGCAATATTTTTCGTATGTGAACAAGGCATCTCCGGAAAAGTCGTGGATCGAGCTCATAAACTTACCGTTGCTATTTGTCTTCAACTTGTTTTTCCTCCGGTACAGGAAGAGGTGGTGGCAGAGGTACAAACAACACGGCTAGAGCCGTCGTTGTTGATTGTTGTCCGCTGCACTAACAGCGACGCTCTTGTTGGCATCTGCATTCATGATCATGATCCAACTTTTTTTAGATCATTTTCTTATGCTTCGTAAACTGTCAATAGATACCAATTTTATTTATTACCTATCTGCTGCACCAATTTTTTTTATTACCAATTGCTGTACGTTTGTGTATCATGTAGTATTATCTGAACTTTACATGTATTTATTTTGTTTAATTAAAGAAGCATATTTTTGTTGTAGCCAAATTTTGTAAGTTTACGTGAATTTGTAACTCTTTTTTGCCTAGGGGTGTCTAAATGGTTTTGGTAAATCGGTATTTATCGAATTGTATCCAGACGGTGTTGGTTTATTAAATACCGATGTTTTGGATATCGGATCGGTAATGGTAATGTATTTTTGATTATTTTTGGTTTTCGAATTAATCGAAACCGATTGGTAAAAAATCGAAAAATCAAAATTTTAATTATTTATTAATATTATAATTAATTAATTTTAAAAGTATCCTAAGCCCACTCATGACCCATCCCCAAACTGGACAATAAGCCACAATTTGAAACTCTTCAGTTATTAATATATTATGACTAATTAATTAAGGGTTAAGGTGCAGATTAGTCCCTGAAGTAGATCCCCCTAGAGCGTTTAGCCCCCCATTCTCGGTCAAGGCGCGTTGACCTCCCTGAACTCCAGAACAAGGGTGCAACTAACCCCACATAACTAACGGCCTACTCATGCCGTTTCCTTCGAATTTTTTTTGTTTTAATATTAAATGGGGCCCACCACCAACGAATTTCGGTGACTCGACGGTGGCTGTAAGGCAGAGACGGCCCGCCGGAAGTCGAACCAGGACGTCGATTTCAGTCGAACCTAGAGGAGGCTAGGGCTCAGTCGCCCTTCTGTTTTGGGAACAGGGGAAAAACAAGGTGGGAGCCGCGAGCCTCGTTGGCCTTCAGAAGACGTGGCCTCGTCTGATCTCGATGATAGCAACGGCGGCGGCCGGAATCGAAGAGAACAAGGAGGGTTAAGGCTCGATCTGGAACTTCGCCTCCAAAACCCTCACTCTCCAAAACTCAAACATCTCCGGCTCCATCTCCGCTGCCGCCAAACTTCCCTGTGCCGCCGCCCGCACCTCACTAGATATGTCCCAAAACTTCCTCTCCGACCTTCCCGCCCTCGCCGCCTGCCCCGCCCTCACCTTCCTCAACCTCTCCTCAAACTCCATCGACCCACTCCTCCACTCCTCCACTCCCCATCACGCGCCGCCGCAATACCCTCCCTAAAAACATCTCCCACAACAACATCTCCTGCGACACCTCTGCCGCATGGCTCCTCTCCGGCGCCGAATTCCCCTCCCTACAACATATCTCACTCCAATTCAACAACCTCGTCGGAATCCTCCCCTCCAAGAACCTCGCGCATTTGGATCGAGCACGCAGACGAACTAGTAGAGGCCACCGGCGAGGACGATGGCGGCGGTGGAGAAGAGAGTGAGGGAATCCATTGGAGAGAGAGAGAGAGGAGTGGGACCCACCGAAAAAATAAAAAAAAAATTAAGTTA
Organism: Salvia miltiorrhiza; assembly: GCF_028751815.1. Classification (NCBI taxonomy): domain Eukaryota; kingdom Viridiplantae; phylum Streptophyta; class Magnoliopsida; order Lamiales; family Lamiaceae; genus Salvia; species Salvia miltiorrhiza. The sequence continues at coordinate 57,943,601 of NC_080388.1, forward strand.
AACGGCGTTTAACAGCCGTTAAACCAGTGGACTTAAATGCACCCTTCTTTCAGGAGTTCAGGGAGGTCAACGCGCCTTGACCGAGTATGGGGGGCTCAACGCTCTAGGGGGGTCGAGTTCAGGGACTAATCTGCACCTTAGCCCAATTATAAAAATTTTAAAAATAGCATAAGCCCACCCATGATATGATGATAGGATCTATGATATGATTTATTGGTTAATTAGGATTTAATAACAAGGTTGTTGATTTAATAATGAAATATTGATGAATATTTTTTGATGATACCATTGTTGATTTTTTTTTAAAATTTTGTACCGAATTCAAAATATTTTCAAAATATTTCGGGTCGGTAACGGTTTTTAAATTTGGGCTAATTTCGGTTTTGGTAAACCGAAAATTTCGGTACGGTTAACCGAAACCGAACCGATTTTGCCTGTCGTATGACATCACAATAATAATACTTGAAATGAAATACTCCCTCCATCCATAAATATGTCACATAAATTGAAGTTAATTTATGTGATATATTTATTAGTATTTAATCCAGTTTTATGTCATACTTAAAGTGAAATATTTGTAATTTAAAATTAATATTATATAAATAAAAGTAAAGTTAAAAAAATAATTGAACCAATAATATATCACATGTATAATATTTATATAATTTGTACAGGAATTTGTTAAATGATCATAATTTATTTTTTTAAAAATTCATATTTGATATATGGGTAATATCATATATGAAATTAAAGTTCTTGATATTATCTTGCATATACATATTGCACATACTTTTATAGACAAAATCAGACAGATTTTGTGAAAGAATGGAATGAGAAAAAAAAAGAAAGAAAATAGAAAAAATTCATAAGAGATTTTTTTTTTTTGAGGGAAAAGCGGAGAAATATTATTGAACACAAGAACATGGGACGAGGAGATGACCCACCACAGAGAACGGGGGTTTATTCCAGTGGCGGATCCAAGATTTATTATTAGGGGGTACAAAATTTACTGCAGTACGATGTAGACATATGAAAATATTTATACGTCTGCCTCCGAACCAAAGTTTTTAAGCATTCCGTCAATTCGTATTTATATCCAAGTAGAATCTTAATAGGTTTGGAATTAGAATTAATCACTTAATTGTTCACAATTTCATTAATTCAATGGCAAGTATATTAAAACATATAAAGACATACTTTTATTCGTATTTTTTTAAATATATTATTTTATCTTTTAAACAAATAAACTAATTTCATTATTAATAGTTCGTAATTTATTTTAACTCGGGGATTAACTCAAATTCAATATTAAAACCTATCTAATCTATATAATATACATAAAAGACGAGTTTTTCCCTCCATCTTTTCCCTCTCTTTTTCTCTCTCTTCTTCCATCAATTTTTTCACTCTATTTTTCTTTTAGTTTTTCATAATTTAATTCTTTTGTAAATATTATCAAATTTAATTCACGATTTTTTTTCAATATGCATCTTAAATTTAATACTATTGTATAAAAACATCAAAAATAAATTTAAAATGAATAAGTTATGAAAATTTTAAAATATTTTATTTTCTCTCTTTTCATTAAAATTTTATAACTTTTATTTATGTTTGTATATGAAAATATTTATTATGACATGTAACTCTATAATAATAATGTGTAAATGCTAATTTTTGTTATTGAATAATTTTTATTACACTTTATACAAAGTTGTTAATATAATTTTTAAATTCAAGATTTTATTGTATAATTGACGTGAATTATTTTATTTTATTTTGAAAATATATTTTTATATTTATTTAAATATATCGTTATTTTCGATGTTGATCGTGCATCGCACGAATGGACATTCTAGTTAGAAAGGAAAATGAGACAAAAATAACATAAATTTAACAAACTAATAGAACAAATCAATGTAAATTGTTAAATATTTAATCTAATATTATAATTATTATATATTACTATATTATACTTTTCCTTGTATATATATATGTATATAGTAAAAAAATTGGGGGTACAGTTGTACCCCCTTGCTCCCATATAGATCCGCCACTGGTTTATTCCAAACATGATGTGTAATGATATCTCTCGCAGCCTTCGCTAAACAATGAGCGATGACATTTTGTTCTCTCCTTACGTGACGAATGCTAAAATTCGACAAAACCAGCAGATCTTGACGACACGCAGCAGCAATAGCAAGCGCCCAACTCTAGCAAATTTCTGTCTCCCGAAGTGATGAGGTTACACGCTGCATGCTGTCATTTTCCAACCATCCTCTATCAAACCCAAGCTCCTTAATCCATGATAAAGCCTCCTTAGTGCCAAGTAATTCACCCTCAACAACACTCCGTCGACCAAAACTTGATGGATTTGCCAATCACAAAGTTTCCCTCATGGTTTCGAATAGCAATACCTATCCCCATAGAATGATCCTCCTCAAAGAAAGCAGCATCTACATTACAAAAAATCATAGTAAGAGATACAAAGGTGAATGGTGTGGGATTAAGAAAATGTGGGAGAATCCCGTTTAAAAAGAAAACGAGGGAGAATTTAATTACAACATTAATTACAAATTTGGTGGAAAATTAATTTGGCTCATGGTTCACTTTATTATATATATAGAGAGAGATTTATCTTATTTCTTTTAAATTTTATCTAAATAATCTTATTCAAAGGGATGTAAATTCGAATCGGGTCGGGTACCCCTACCCGCGAATTGCGGGTACCTGATCCGCAAAATCGGCCAAAAATCATACCCTCATCCGTCTCGCGTACACTATGCAGGTACCGAATACCCGCAGCAGGTATTCGGGTGCCCACAATTTTTTGGTGGCTTGTAATTTTTTGGGTATTTTGTTCCGTTAGAGGATATTTTGTCCCGCAATTTACGGGTATCCTCATTAATTACCCGGGGTATTTTGTCCCTTATTTCAGAATTTTTTTTGAAAATATTCTTTCTATTTCATCGATTATCCATAAAACCCGTGAACAATCAAAATTGTGAATTAGAAATTTAAAACTCCTAATTAGAAATTCCTAAATCCTAAGCGGATTAGAAATCTAAAACTGAAATGAAATCAATACTTATAAAAATTAATTATTTAATTGAAAATAAATTCGGGTATGTGGATACCTGATACCCGCAATTTTTAGGAACTCCTCTACCCGCACCTGATCCTCTTTAGGAAAAATGAGGGTATCGAGCACGCACGGGTATCGGGTCGGATGAGGGTATATCCGATACCCTCTATCCGAATTTACACCCCTATTTAATAATGTATTTTCATTATTTCCCCTAAAAAAAACTTACTCTACTTTTTAATGTTTTTTTTGTTATAATTTTATTAATAGAAAATGAGGAATAATTCTATTTTCCTTTAAATTTCTTTTTTATTTTTTGCTCCTTTTCAATTGTAATTTTTATTTATATAAAATTAAGAAAAAAACAAGAGATTTAAAAAGATATTATTTTGAAATTTAAAGAGATAAGTAGCGAATTTTTTGACGATAAATTTATAACTACGTAGAACAAAAAGAACGTACCCTAAAACTGGAAGCGGAGACGAACGTAGTTCCTGATCGCATCCGCCGTCGCCCCCTCCCCCTCCCCAGTGGCCGTCGCTCACCTTCGATCTCTTTTTGTATGTTAACCAAATTTTGATTTTCTGTATGAATGAAGTCTGTGACAGTCTACCTTTTAATATGAATTTATGTAAATACATTAGCGAATTCCCGATCCTCTGATCTCGTCGTCTTGGTTTATCTCTTTGTGTTTCTCCATTTAAACCGTGGAAATTGATTCAATTGGGAGTTGCGTTGAAACAGATTTGATGGGCAGCGTGCCGGAAATATCTAGAGAACCTTGCCCGGACCGTATCATTGATGACATAGGTGCATCTTTTGGGATCGGTGCGGTTGGTGGCGGAGCTTTCCATTTGTTGAGAGGAATGTATAACTCGCCTAAAGGGGAGCGTTTGATTGGGGGTTGCGAAGCAGTCCGCATGAGTGCTCCTCGTGTTGGTGGTAGTTTTGCAGTGTGGGGTGCGCTCTTCTCCACCTTCGACTGCACGGCCGTGTACTTGAGGCAGAAAGAGGACCCTTGGAACGCCATCATAGCCGGCGCTGCCACTGGAGGCTTTCTGCAGATGCGTCGGGGATTGGCTGCTGCTTCTCGCTCAGCACTCTTTGCTGCTGCTTTGCTTGCTTTGATCGAGGGAGCTGGGATAATGTTTAACAAAGTTCTCACTCCTCCCATGGAAGACCCTCTTCAGATGAACCCACACTCTTCATCTTCTTCATGGTTTGGCGGAAACGAAGAGCTTTGATTTCATGCTATCAACAAGGGACTCATCATATTACTATGTCTTAATTCCACTACTGGTTTTGCTAGCCATAATACTTATTATTTTATGTTGAGTAGTAGCTGATATATCATACTATATATCTTGATCTTCTTGGGTGACTTTGTCAGGTTTCAGCAATGCAATGTGTGATCAAAGCTTCATTGCTGTCTTGATCATCTAGTTTCGTCACTTTATATTCATAAATTAGATCCTTGTAGTTGCCATAGTTTTTCAAGTTAAAGACATGATTTAGGGCATTTTTGTTTACAAAGTTTTCTTGGCTCATTTTTCAAGATTTATTATGTCAATCATTCTATACCTCGAAATGGTCTTATGAAATGCCTTGAGTTAATTAAGGGCCGGATATGCAATTTTTTCTTCAACTATTTCGAATGTTAATTAAACAAGGCATCTCCAAAACCCCATACCACATCAAATGCACATCTCCTCTAAATGAAAGGAACTAAATCCAAGGCATCATTTTAATTTGTATGCTTCAAATGGGTAAACCAATACCATATATATTGCATGAAATAACCTCATTTTAAAACCAAGAAATACAGGATGTTTCCCATATCCCGGAAAGCTTGCATCTCATAAATGAAAGCTTTGGAAGAGACACTTAGCCCTATGTCCAGGGATGACACTACAAAAAAACGCGTAATTATCGGCTAAAATTACCGGCGGCGATTTTGCCGTCGGTAATTAACGGCGGCACGGCGGCGGCATTCCAGGCGACCCGAGCTTTCGAAATTACCGGCCCGTTACCGACGGCAAACTTGCCGCCGTTAACTAGCGACGGCGACGCCGCCGGTAAGTTTCGAATATATAATAAAACATTAAATTAACACAATTACCGACGGCGTTTATGCCGTCGCTAGCTAGCGGCGGCACTTGCCGTCGGTAATGGCCAATATTAGGGCACGCGTAACCTCCTTTTTTCACTTTTGCGCAGAACAATCCCCCCCCCCCCCCCCCCCCCCCGCTTCGCCCCTGCTGCTGCTGCCTGCTGCTTCCACCAGCCGAACCCCGCCGCCGACCGCCGCCGTGCCCAGCCGCCCAGGTAACTCTCTCTCTCTCTCTCTCTCTCTCTCTATATATATATATATATATATATATATATATATAATTTTTAAATTTTGACTTATATTATTAATTTATTTTAGTTCGACGATTTCGTTTCGCCGCTTTCTTCACGACACCCGCCGGAAACCACCACCGTACGCTCTCTTGTTTAATTATTTATTTAATTATTTATGTATTTATATGTTAATTAAATATATTTATTTGTTATATATAGTTTAATAATTAATTTATAATTGGCTTTGTTTATAAATAAATTATATGAAGCATGAATAATTTTAAATTATATCAATTGAAGCATGATTAATTTTAAATTATATTAATCAATTAGTATATGTTGTTAGTTTAGTTTTAAATTATGAAGCATGATTAATTTTAAATTATATTAATTTTAATCAATATAATTTAGTTTAAGTTGTTTGTTAGAATAATTTATATATGTTGGATAATATTGTGGGATAGATTTAATCAATTTCTTAAGGATCTTCTCCCTTTGGGATAGAAATTGATTATTTCTTAAGGATCTTCTCCCAACAAATGATTGTTTTTAATTTAATTACCATGATTTTTATTGCTTTTATTTGTATTGTATTATTGCTTCGACATTGGGGGGCCGGGTAGACCTAGTATAGGCTTAGTAAATTAGGACCACTATGGTCACTATAGTTGCTGGTAGAGTCGAGCACTTGGTAGTTAGGATAGTGGGGTTATGCTGTCGAAATTTTGTTAGATTTCAAGTAATTTATTATATTTTATTTGTTTTTTTCAATTAGAATTTGCAAGAATGAGTGATAATCGTACGTGGATGTACGCGAGATACAATGATCGTACCGCATTTGAAACGGGGCTTAAGTTTTTCCTTGAGTGGGCGTTCAATCAAACGGCTTACACAGATGGACAAGGTAACATTAGGTGCCCGTGTAAGAAGTGCAAGAATCAAGCGTATTTAGATGTACCTACGGTCAGAAAACATGTTAGTAGGCGTGGATTTGTCCTGAATTACAAAGTTTGGGTTTGTCACGGGGAAGCACCGCTGTCTATGCCGAGAGAACATGCTATAATGAATGAGGATGATGAATTATACAATAACTACGAAAGGATTGTGCATGACCATGCTGGACCTAGTAATTATCAAAATCCTCCAAATCTGGAGCAGCCGCCCAATAATGACGCTCAACAGATTTATAACATGTTGGATGCAGCGGATACTCCATTGTACGCAGGATGTGACACGTACACACAATTAAGTTGGATGACTCAATTCATGAGCATAAAGACTGAAAGCCACATGTCAGAGAGGACTTACAATCAGATGTCTTCGATGATGAAAGCTGCTTTACCAGAGGGTAACAACTGTCCAGAAGACTTCTATAGTACGAAAAGAAATCTACGTGGTTTGGGTTTGCCAGTAGAGAAGATCGATTGTTGTGTTAATAACTGCATGTTGTATTGGGGGGAAACTAGTGAGCTACATAGTTGTATGTTCTGTGACCAATCACGATATAAGGACAGCTTGCGTGCATCTGGGAGTCGCAGAAAGAAACAAGTGCCCGCCAAACAGATGCACTATTTTCCCTTGACGCCCCGATTGCAGAGATTGTTTGTATCTCCTGCAACTGCTGAACATATGCGGTGGCATGCGACCTCCACAGACGATGGGATAATGCGCCACCCGGCCGACTCTCCGGCATGGAAACATTTGAATTCAGTCTTTCCTGGATTCGCCGAGGAGATCAGAAATGTGAGATTGGGCCTCTCTACAGATGGTTTTGCCCCATTTGCACAATCAGGACGTCAATATTCTTCTTGGCCAGTTATTGTCACGCCGTATAACCTGCCTCCGTGTTTGTGCATGAAAGAACAATTCATGTTCCTCACAGTCCTCGTGCCTGGCCCATCAAACCCAAAGATGAAGTTGGACGTATTCTTACAGCCATTGATACACGAGTTAAAATCTCTGTGGGAGGTTGGTGTGAACACTTCAAGTTAGTTTCACTGAACCACACACGAAGATATAAGAAGTATGATCCCTTTGTTTTGGCGAGTCAAGTAGTTCAAGTGTTTTACTGTCCCTATCCCAGTACGAACCAATCAAAGAAAAATTGGTGGTCAGCATGCAAAGTCAATGCAAGATCAAAGGTTGAAGTGTCTACTGCAGCATCTACATCAACATTAGATCAACCATTTCAAGAAGAAGTGGTTACTATTATGCCTACTCACACAAGTGTAGGCATTGAACAACCACTTCTCCTTCATCCCCTCGGTGGAGTCGTTGAGATTGAAGATGACGATGAAGCAGAAGACGATGATTCCCCGTTGACATCTAACGATAGTGATGATGATAGTAGTGATGCTTATGAATAAATGTAAATGCACATTTTGGTTGAATTTGATTGCAAATTTGTTATGTTTGTTAGTTACTGTTAATGTTATGTTTTGCTATATATTTGTTAATTTAATTGTATGCAACAGACATCATGTCTACCTCTCGAGGTTTCTTGGGATTTGGGAGGCGATCTGGCGTTAATGCGCCAGAAGCTACAACAGATACATCTGATGGGTTTGGGACGCATATTTCTGGGACTCCCGAGACTCCCCAGGCTTCTAGTAGTTCACGGGCTAGAAGGCCTAGGGGCCCTACAGCTGCCGCTATCAGAGAGAGAGAGGTTAAGGCACCTGATGGGAGGACGGTATTTCAGAGGCATCCTACGACTGAGTAAGTATTTTAGTTAAAATTACTGTTTCTCGTACACCATGATTAAGTGATAAAATTACTTGTACACAGTGTTTTGTTGGAGCCCACTGGCCTGTCCAAAGCTTGCACGCGCACATTTAAGATGTTTGATAACCCAGGCGGGTACACATGGAAGTTGACGCCCCCGGCGATGAAGGAGAAATTTTTTGATGAATTACAGGTACAATTAAATTTATAATACATATAAATATATCATATTAAATTGTTAAAATGTTTGATATTAAATTAATTCTCTTTCTTTCAACAGAAAGAGTTTATGTGGCAGCCCGATGATGAGCGTGACGTGAGGAAAATGTGGGAGACAAAAGGCCGCAAAAGGTACTCCGACATGATGAGCGACTACAAGACAGATCTCAAGCAGTGTATCCGCCAAGGGAGAGAGATGTCTAGGCCCGTCTGGATGACTCCCGATTTTTGGACTGGACTCCGGGATTACTGGCATCAGCCCGAGGTTGAGGCTGTTTCAAATCGAGCACGTGCCAACCGGATGTCCGAGCCCGATGGGGAGGGTACAGGGATCAGTAGGCACGTGGGCGGGTCCCAGTCGACTCGTATCCTGCAGCATATATGGTATGTAATTAACAAATAATTAAGTATATAAATTAAATTAATATATTGACTAATATAACTTATTTATCTTATATAAATGCATCTACAGAGCTTGGTTCCTGGTACTCCCCAGGATGCACCGAACTATGCCACCTTCCTCCGCATCCACATGTACGCCGACGGAAGTTATACGTCGGAGAGAGATGCAAGAATTGACGTAAGTGTTTAAGTTTATTCAAATATTTAGTGAATGTATTTATTTTCTACTCCCTCCGTCCCCAAAATAAGTTCCTCTTTGGGGACGGCACGGGTTTTAAGGAAAAATAGTAAAGTGTATTGATGGTGGAGAAAAATATGTTATAATTAGTATTGAAAGTGGTGAAAAGGTGAAAAAGTGTTATAATTAGTATTGGAAGTTGTGAAAAAGTGAAAAGTAAGAATAAATAAAGTATTATTAGTGGTGGGGTAGTTGTCCAAAAATAGAAAGAAAGAAATAGGAACTTATTTGGGGGACGTCTCAAAAAGGAAAAAGAGGAACTTATTTCAGGGACGGAGGGAGTAACAATTATGCATTGTTATGTATGAATTAGGCCGAGGTTCATCGACTGGCCGCTGCCACAGGACGACAGGAGCGGCTAGACGAGGTGTATTTGGAGGTGGTGCATCCGGATAGGTCACGGATCTACGGCGTCGGGAGTGCCGGGCAGAGTCAGGCTAGTAGGGGGTCTATCCGCAGCACGGGCAGTTCTGCGGTGTCTCAGCAGCTTTATGAGACACGGATCTCCACGCTGGAGGAGCGATTGGCGGCAGAGCAAGCACAACGCCAACAGATGGAGGACCGCATGGCGGCAGAGCAAGCAGCACGCCAACAGATGCAGGACCGCATGGCTCAATTGGAGGCGTTTATGAGGATGTATAATGCTAAGCCACCTCCAGGACCTGATGCCGATGATGATGATGATGATGCTTAGAATTATTAAAACTATATATTTATGTTTTCAAACAAAATTACATTTGCACTTTCTTTTCAAATTTATGTTTTATTGAACTATATATTTCAAGTGCTTTAATTATTAAAACTATATATGTTTTATATATTTATGGCAATGATGATGATGATTGCATTTAACATAAACAAATAAATTCAAATCACATTATAATAACCAAATTAAAACACTTTTGGTGTATTAATGTTAAAAAAAAATTAATTAATTAATTAATTATTAAATATTAATTAAATATTTTACCGACGATAAAAATAAGGACCGAAACGAACTCGCTCACTAATTAACAACATATTTCAGGTATTATCTCCACATATTCAAAGATTATAATTATATGAGTGAGTATATAGCATTTAAATGAATTAATAGATGTAGATATATCAATAATACGAGTGTTCTGTACTGGTGATCACTCGAAAAGAATTTCAAAGTTAAGCGTGCTTGACACAGAGCACAAGCAAGATGGGTGACCCACTGGGAAGTCGGGTCGCCGACTGGGAAGTTCGTCTAAAGTATGCAATACCGTATAAATACGGAAATAAATTGTGGATATACAATATACAATAAAATAAATAAATAAATAAATAAAATAAAAAAAATAAAAAAAAATAAAATTAAAAACATTACCGTGGGCAAAACGCCGTCGGTAGTTACCGACGGCAATTTGCCCTCGGTAAATACCCGGCCATCCTCCGGCAAAGACCCACCGGACGGCGGTAGCTTGTTACCGACGGCGTTTTGCCGCCGCTAGTTAGCAGCGGTAATCGCCGTCGCTAGTTTTCCGGCAAGGTCAGCCGGACTCCGGTGGCTCTCTACCGACGGCAAAATAACCCTCGGTAACTAGCGGCGGTGTCTGCCGCCGCTAATTCTCCGGCTAGGCTCCGCCGTTTAACGGCGACAATTCCGGCGGCATCGCCGCCGTTAACTGCCGACGGCGGATGTTCGCCGCCGTTATTGTCGTTGCCGACGAACCGTTTAGCGGCGGGAGCTTGCCGCCGTTATCGCCGCCGATAACACTATTTACCGGCGGCCGTCTTTTGTTACCGACGGCATTTAGCCGTCGGTAATCAACGCTTTTTTTGTAGTGTGAGTTCATGACTTGCACTTTCTCCGTCCACAAAAATAGGTCCTAAACTCCTAATACTACAAATAACAATGACCTTTTTTGGATGTGGTCGACAACAATGAATTTTTAAAAAAAAGTTTTAATCCTTTAATTTGGCCCAACCAACCATGGGCGTCCAACCACTTCCTAGAGACCACAAGGTCTCTCCACTCTTTTCATGACAAGTGTCAACATATATATTACTCTCCCCGTCTTGTTTCACTTGGACTAATTGTTTTTGACACGATTATTTAAGAGAATAAAATTATATTATAAATATATGTAAAAATGTGTGAGCCTATATTTGTTAATTGCAGTGAAAATTAATTACCCAAAAAGAAATAGGTCAAATCGAATGAGATAACCCAAAAAGGAAAGCATACCAACTCAAGTGGGATGGAGGGAGTATTAGTTTATTAAATTCCTAATGTATGCAGCCACCGCGTGCAAGTGAGCTCGAGCTATCATGTTACTCAGCTAAGCAAAAGAAAACTACTAAACTGGAAGATAACATCACTTGGATAGTGAAGAAAGCATGTTAACATTCTAGCATATTCTACATTCAAACAAAAGATTCAGAATTCTATTACAAACCTAGATTTTAATCATGTCAAACAAGGCATCATAATCGTCAAAATAACATTAGGCAGAAATGATAAAATAAAATACCCTGAAAAGCCAAAAGGTTGTACATATGTAAATAAGCATGGTAAATCCCTCAAATAACTCATCATCTTAAAATCTGCTTATTGTTCAAAGCGAAGGCCAATTTTCAATGGAGTTCCTACTTCAAGAATTCTTAAAAGTCTCAGCCGTGGCTCATATCGTACCTCTTCTCGAAGCTTGCACATGAGTGATCCTGGGAAGCAATGCCTGAGTATCGAACTTCCCAGTTGCAAGCAGAGCCTCCAACACAGGCTCAACATGTCACTCGGGTCCCCGAAAACCCCAAATTCAGAGGGCCATTTGCTCAATATAGCAATAGGATACATGAAAAATTGGAAGCTTGAATTGAGCCCCATTTCTTTCACCTCATCTGCAGCTTTCCTCACAACTTATGTCTTCATAAGGAAACTGCCACAGAGGGCCATCTGTATGCACTCCATAGGTATGCCACAGCTCTTCAAGAATTCAACTTTAGGCACCAAGGTTTGTTCCATGGATAAAACGAGTAAGGGTTTATTTGCACGTTATGGATACAATTATAAAAGTAAAACAAATCACAAAATTTGATTCAGAAGTGAAGAGAACACGTTTCTTTTACTATTTCTCTTCACTTGGCTCCAAGAATGACACAACAGAAACTAATCATCACATGAATTCAACAACCTAACCTATGCATAAAACATTTTAGAAACGGTTCATTCTGCACAAACAACAATAACACACGCTTAGTTTGAAGGCAGCAAACACATATCAATATGGATGGAAATAAGCAAAGCAAAAAATCTTTCTTCAGTTGCTTCAACACTCAATGCATCTTGAATTCACACCAACACTCATCCTACTGCTTGATTAATCTTTCATATGCTCCTTGTAAACACCACCAACTTCATTCATATACGGGCGGACAAATCTCTCATAAAACTTGGCCTCCGAGGTCTTGGAAAATAAACGAAGAGGAGGCCAATTCTCAATGAGGTTCCTACTTTCAAGAATCCTTAAAATTGCTATCCGCGGCTTGTACCTCTTCTCGAAGCTGTACATAAGTGATGTTGGATAGTCCACAATGCCTGACACATGGAACCTCTCAGTGGCAACCAAACCCTCCGTTATCTTCTTCATCTTCTCAACGGATACAGCAAACGCTCGAGGCTCCTTCCTAAACATGCTCGATATGTCATTCTCTGAAAATCCCATATCCCGGAATGCTTGCAACTTGAGCTCCCAGCCCTCCTTCCTTGTTGAAGCAATAGTTTGAATGCCATAAATGAAAGGTTTGGAAGCTACAGTTAGCCCCATTTCTTTGGTCTTCTCTACAGACGCCCTTATAGTTTGTTGGCTATGACATAAAGCACCTGGAGTGTTATTGAGAATGATTCGAATTCGTTGCATGGATACACCACAGCTCTTTAAGAATTCGACATTAGCCAGCATAATTTTTCTCATGTTGAGTATCCACGCATTAAGTCTCACAACTCTGACGACCGCTGTATCTGATTCCAATAAGTCCTTGAGTGCAGATAATGAAGGGATAATGTTGTTCTTCAAACTCGAGTTTAGAATAGTGGGGCAACTTGAGATTATCTTGGCAATCTCGGCGGAAGAAAAGCCCTTGTCTTGGAACAAATTGATTTTGGGTTTAACGTTGCGTTCGAGGCTGAGAAGGAGAAACCTAGGATCATATCCGACGATTTTCTGCAACTGAGCGATCGAAAATCCACTCGATTTCAAGAATGAGAGCATCGAATCCACTGTTTCTGGCTTCTTGACGCTATGCAATTTCGAGGCAACAATCGAGGCAAATTCACAGGGGAAATGATGTTTATGCACCAAAATGTCAAAAACAATAGGATTGATATCGAGCTGGGTCAGCGTCCGAGTAGAGAAGAAATGGAGCGAAACAGGGGATATAGACGAATGAACATTCTTATTTGAAGCATGCTTGAAAATCAAAAAGGTCAGATTTTTGAGAATGGGTACAGCCATTTTTGAAGAGAATGGATAATTGAAGATGGGTTTATTAAGGAACTCACTTTACTTCCGAATCGAAGCCAACCCCGCAGCCACAGCAACGGTAGACCAGCTTCAGCAGGTCCGGTTATTAGGTTAAAGCTTGGAGATAAATCAAAATTCTGCCCACCTTTTTTTATGTCAAATTGAATTTACAAAATATATAGGCCAAGCAATCCTTATTCCTTAGTTTCATGTCCATTTTTTTTAAAATTATTTTTAGTAAAATTATTCCATACAATTACATAAATGTTGGGACAATTATTTCATTTTAATCACTTTAAACACTCTAAGGAAGGTAGAATTCTTTATTAGACCATCTCTAGCCCTGACATGAAGCGCCAGCTTGATCTGGCACCATGGGAGGAGTGGCGGGCTGGAGTGCGTCCTTGGCCCGGTTGCGGCACGGTCCATCATGCCTAGGCACGGAGAGGGGGTTGGCTGGCGCGTTCCTACACGCGCTATTAATAATAAAAAAATTTAATTTTTATTTTGAAATTCGACCGTCTGAAATGCTTTTGGTTAATTTTTTTTTTCTTCCTTTACTGTTGGCTGCCAACGATTATTTTTTTTCTTAATTATTTTATTTCTTTATAAATACTACATCTATTTCCCATTCTTTTTCACACTCAACACATCTCTCTCTACATTCTCAAGTATTTCTCTTCTCAATTTCTTCTCAAAAAAATTATCTCAGGCAATGGAGAAAGGTTTTGACGAATTTTTCAAGAATTATTTTTAAGAATTATTCTAAAAAAATTTGGTACTTTACCCTTTAATAAAAAAAAATAACATCAATTATGTGTACAACGTACGCTCTTTTTGCTAGTAGTTGGACAAATGACACTATCATGTCATATAAATAACACTATATAGTTCTATAAATGACACTATTATTTTATATAAATAACACCAACACAGCAACACTATTCTGTTTTATAAATAACACTATCATATTATAAAAATAACACTATATAGTTCTAAAAATATGAGGGTGGAGTTGGCGTCGAAAAAGAAAGGAGCTGAGAAGGCGAAGAAGTTGCCATGAAACAGCAGTGATGTTGGAGGCATGACGAGCAGAGTGATCTGTTGCCGTAGAAACAAGTGGATTGCGCCTTCCCTAGTGATACGCTGCCTATTGATCTCCTTGATCTGCATAAATGTTTTGTTGGTGTAGAATCAATTGTCGTTTCATTTTCATCATCTCATCGTTAGTACATTGTAAAATTATATCAATTTGGAATTTGAATAAAACTAATCTAACGATAAAGCATATAAAATACAGAAAATGGCTACTTTACTAATGTGTACACATATGTAGTATCATTCATTCATATTGACGAAAATACTACTTCCATCATATCAGAAGTTTTACGCATCTCTGTATGAATAAGCATTCTGTACATGCTAGCTGACAATGAATCAACATGATGTCATGAAAAAAATGTTACAATACAAACAAAATGAAACAATTACACCAAATACATGTAATGTAACACGTGGTGATGGTGCAACAGGAATGAAGAGAAAATGGGAGTAATTCTCTAATGGCATTACAAACAAATCCATCCTATCAACAAGAAGCTCAAACTCCAATATTGGCCATCATATCACAATATTGGCGCATCAGTACTATAGATCAAGCAAAAATACCTATTGCACGGAGTAATTTCTGCAATTTGTAACACAAAAAACATAAAGAATGAAATAAGCTACACAGAAAACACTATAAACATCCATATTATCATATTCACAAGATAAACCATACACAAAACACTATATACACAGACAATTATAACTTCTTATTATTCTAAGACTCTATAACTTATACACAAACACTATATCTCTGCAGAAAACTATTAAAAACGCACTGATCAGTTAAGATACTACCAATTCAAACACAAAGCTAAACAAACTGATATTCAAACGCACTGATCAATTCAGATACCACCAAATCAAACACAAAGCTAAACACAATCTGAAATGCAAACTAATTCTTGAATTAAGAAGGCACTGATCAATTAAGATACTACCAGTTCAGGCATGCATATTTTCCCTAACAAAATAACGCAATAACTACCAAGTTTTTAGAAACACAGAGCAAAACACAAATGAAATTCAAACTAATTCCAGAATTCTCTTCGAACAGAGATCACAACAAGAAAACACACGTATAACGACCGAATTTTCGATTGTTAATTTGGCAGCTCCAACGACCGATTTACGATCGTATCACGACCGATTTTTATTTTATTTTTTTTAATTTTGGTCATTAATTATTTTTTAGTATTATTTTATTATTTTTTTTAACGACCAAAAATTTGATCGTTGATATTTTTTATTATTTTTAAAAATTTTAATGACAGAAAAATCGATCATTAATAATGTTTTAATTTTTTATTATATATTTTATTTTTTTTAATTAATTTTTTTAAAGACCGAATTTTCGGTCGTTAATATTTTTTTAAAGACCGAATTTTTCGGTCGTTAACATTGTTTTTTTATTTTTACTTTATTTTTATTTATTATTTCTTTTAAGATTTTTGGTCGTTAATATTATTTTTTAATTTTTTTAATTATTTTATTTTATTTTGTTTTTATTTATTATTATATTTTTTAACGACCGAAAATTCAGTCGTTAATAATTTATTTTTAATCTGAAGCAAATAAATAAATAATTATTAGATTTATTTAGATTTATTATTTTAGATTGAAAGAAATTTAGTGCCTACGTTTGCTACAAAAACAATGCTTTTGCATAAAACATACAAATTTCGTAATAACAAACTTATAAACATAAGTTCTAATTTCATGTGTCATCACGAGTGTTACTAACATAGTAAATAACAGACAGCGGAAATAGTTTGTGCAGATTTGCGGTTGTCGTAATGACGGTAAATAACTATGATGAAATCTTTATAAATTACAAAATAGTCAAGGTACTATATCTTAACCTTTTAGATCCTTGAACCTAGTCTCAGCGAATACACATTTACAACTAATTTAATTTAGACTAGTATTACAATCATACAAAAGGAGGACAACTTTACTCACAAAAATCTGCCTAAGAAATTCTCATAACAAAAACACGATTACTCTAAAAATAATCAAAATAAGAGAACCTATTTACAACATATAAATCTGCCTAATAAACTCTCCATCTCAACTTGATCATTATTCGAATAATCAAGTAAAACAACAAGATAATAACTTTTTTGCAGCTTATAAAACTGCCTAAGAAATTCATATCTAAACATGATTAGTCTTCGACTAATCAAGTTAAGACCGCCTACACTTGTGTTGCTCCTTTAAAACGTTGCAAGAATTGGGCTTGAAGCTTCCACATATTCCATAATCTGTTCATGACTCACAGTCAGAAGATGCATCAGCTAACACTGGTAGGCAGAATGATGATTTGGAAGAGCTCTCGAGTTTGCAACAAATTTTTCAATCTCCAAATGCATAACCTCGTAAATGAGGTATTCTCTGGTATTTATAAACATCCCACTGGTTGTGGTCTTCATGGAACTTCAGTTACACAAGTGGAGATAACTTCCTTAGGTAGTTATCACCCATGATCTTCATAATCGCCGCTCACTCCTTTGAAAACTGTTCTTCCCCTTTATTGTATAATCTAAAGAAACTATATGAAAAAGATACAAGATAAAATAGGAAGATAAAACTGATTAAATAATCCACATGGATAAAAAATCAGTATGAATAAAATGAGTAACGGTTTTCATATTTGTTAGTTAACCATTAACTAACTAACTAACTAACTAACTAACAACAACTGTTGGTAACACACCAACAAACACGTGATTACAACATTGTTGGGAAGTTAATGGAAATATCATACCCTTGGTTTTGATGATCCAAAAACACTTAGATTATCTTTTCTAGCATAGAGATTTTCTGAACTCATGTGTTATAGTTCATTTTACTAGTTAGACTGACAACTGAAGAGGCAAAGACTGAAGTACTAAAGTCTGAAGTTCGGAAGAATGAAGACTAAAGACTGAAAATCGGAAGACTGAAGGCTGCAAATCTGGATACAGATGTATTGAAGACTAAAGACCAACTGAATCAAGACTGCTGACTCAACTGAAGGATTATCGTTGAAGTACCAGTGTTAGGGAAACACTAAAGTAAGCCATGTCAGTTGAAGCATTGACTGATGCTGAAGTAGAATATCAGAATAAATATCGGACTAATTGCTGATCCAGACTGATTCTTCAGTTTAAGAATGTTTCGCTCAGGTAAATCATAGCCACGTGGAAAGTAAGCTATTGGCTGCTAGTACTGTAGTACAAGCTGCATTTAATGAGGAGATATGCAGAATCGTCCTTCAGAGTGCAGAGTTTTCTTTTTCGTGTTGCTTTATTCCGCAACACCATCTCGTATGAAAGTAAGGACGGTACTTACTTTCAACTTAAGGAGACCGAAGACTGAGAACCTGAGCCAGATTCAAATCTGAGTCACAACGGCAGAAAATGAAAAAGGACCTCATTCAATGGATCTATTCTCGAAACACTGTCTATAAATAGAGTTCAAGGATCAATTTCATTCTTCACCGATTCAATGCACAAACCCGAAACTCTATCGAACTCAAGAGTCAAGCTAATCCACTACATCCCAAGTTTGAATCGAAGAAGATAATAACCACTACTGTAACTATCAGTTTTCACTGATAACCTACATTCTCTTAGAACTTCTAGGCATATATTCTCCTTATCCAAAGCCTAGAAACTGATTACAGAAAGCCTGTTTTCTATAATCCTAGTTGGATATTCAAACCTCTTTTCAAAGAGAGAAAAAAGAGAGTTTGAGATAAATGTTCAAGACGGTTGTCTGAACACTAGGTTGCTTAGCACCCGCAAGCTAGACGTGTGGTCCACTTAGCACCAGCAAGGTAAGGAAGAAAAGTCCAACGGTTGTTGGCACTGAAACGAGTGTTTCAATTGTAAGATTTGTTGTGGACAATCAGTAGGATTTCTAACGCTACTCTGATTTTGAAAACTGATAAGACTGAAACCCTACTTGAACTTCAGTTTGTTGAACAGTTCCTCAAACTGAAGTTACTCTTAACCCTCTCTTAAACTAATCTTTCTTTTCAAGTCACTTCAGTTTCAGTTTAGAAACTGATTTCAACTTTCATTTTGAAAATAGCCCATTAGTGTATCCCCTCCCCCCCTTTCCCACTATACACTAGTTCAGATACCCTCCGGAATCCAACAAACATGTTGGTAACACACCAACTAACACGCATATATACAATTGAAGACCTTAACATAGATATTATTTGCGATCTATTTAGATTTATTTAGATTTATTATTAGATTCATTAAATTATTAGATATTATTAGATTTATCATTATATAATTATTATCAATATTATATATCTAAATAAATCTAATAATTTAATAAATCTAAATAAATTTAATAATTTATTAAATCAAAGAATTTATTTATTTTAAATTATATCTAAAATAATAAATTATTTTAAACATTATACTTTGAATTATTTTAGAAATTGATTGTTATTTTTCATAATATTTTCTTTTTAAAAAAATTATGATAATATTAATTTTTCATTATATTAAATCCGATCGTATATTTACCGTCACTCTTTCCCCGTCACTACAAGTCTTAGATATCATTTCGACATATTCTAAGGTTATGAATGAATGATATTATATATTGAAATATAGTTTAAAAGAATTAATAGATGTTAATTATATCAATAATATGTGTGCTCTGTATTGGTGACTACTCGAAAAGAACTTCAAAGTTAATTGTGCTTGACCTAGGCACAATTAAGATAGGCAACCCATTGGAAAATTAGTCAAATCGTATACAATTAAAGTCAAAATACTTGTGGGATACAAAGATAGATAGATTGATAAAAATAAAAAAATTATTTTTTTCGAAAAAATATTACTCCCTCCATCCCAGCTTTTAGTATTCAATTTTCATTTTTTGGTAGTCCCACATTTTAGTATCCAATTCTATTTTAAGTAAAAGTAGGTGGGACCCTTACTCCACTTTAATTAGTTTAACACTCACATAAATAGTGGAATCTTTATTCCACTCACAACACACCAAATCATTTTATTAAAATCAGTGTCATTCTCAAATGGATACTAAAAAGCCAGGACATAGGGAGTATTTTTTATTTATTTTTAACGACCGAAATTTCGATCGTTAAAAATAAAAAATTTGGTCGTTAATTAAAAATTAAATATTTTTTTTACGATCGAAAATTCAATCGTTAAAGTTAATGACTGAAAAAACGGTCGTTGGGACTCGGAACGACGATTCAAACAGCGACCACTGAAAACGGTCGTTAACATGATTACCGACCATTTTTGGGGTTTTAACGACCAAAAATTTAGTCGTTAGAGTTGTGTTTTCTTGTAGTGGATGCAGATGTTTGGCAAGTTGCTTTTTGGCATACTGCTTTGCCAAGTCTTCTTCAAGCCGGTGTCAAGTAATTCGAAGCCACGGGCTATACTAGCCGGTGAACTTAAAACATGCGATACTAGAATTTCATATTTAAGGCGATTGCAATTACTAATTTCCAAACATTGGAAGGCCGCATGAGTTTTATGGATTTTCAAATCATCCACATTCAGTGCATGGGATATTGATATCTTTTCTAGAAGATCACAATTTTCCAGAAGATACTGAATGCAGACACCATCGACCTCAGCCATAGGTAATATCAACTCTCTCAGATTTTTATAATAAACTGGATGGTCATGGTCATGCATAAAAATATAGCAACCTTTATAAAAACTTATATGATCATATTTATGATATACATCCGGTATCAGTTCGAGTATCTCAACCTATCTGTTAAAGGCAAACGTAACTCATTCAGTTATTTTTTCCTGGTGAGGGAAAGATAAATCAAACCATGTACGAAATACCTTGAAATCAGTATGACTGGATTCTGAGACCACGCGCTGGAGTTCTTTATCAACCATGATGATAAACTCGTACGTGTTCTTCTCTAATTGGTTGCCATTACATCCGTTAAAAGCCATCCAAAATGAGCTTCTTTCTACCCAAGTGTTTCCATCGTTGAGAAATGAAAATGATTTGCTTCTTGTTCTTCAATGGAACAAGGAAGGAGGTTATTGTTCAATCCATGGCCTATGGCCACGAGTGAAAAATATCATCCCACCTGCATTGGCATCTAGAGTGGTAAGTAGTTTATTGTTTCTTTTAGAATATAGATGAAATTAACTAAAGTTAATAACTTTATATATATTTTTTGTTAGGCCACAAATACTCCAAACTAGGCCAGTAAATGTTCAAGAAGTAACGTAGTTCATGTGGAATATATGTGGCCTAACAAAAAAATATATAAAGTTATTAACTATAGTTAATTTCACCTATATTTAAAAGAAACAATAAGTTACTTACCACTCTAGATGCCGATGCAGGTGTGAAGATGTTTTTCACGCGTGGCCATAGGCCATAGATTGAAAAATAATCTCCTTCTTTGTTCCATTGAAGAACAAGAAGCAAATCATGCCATATAACATGAAATGCATTAATTGGTCAATCACAATTAATTCGAAAACATATTTTAAATTATCTGAAAATTAGAAAAATAAAAAAAATCACATGGTACGCTCATCAATGTTGTGAGATAATCTCTTTATTGCAATGGAACACTCAACAATGTATCGTATTATTTTTCAATCCATGGCCTATGGCCACGCGCGAAAAATATCCTCCCATCTGCATCGACATCTAGAGTGGTAAGTACCTTATTATTTCTTTTAAAATATAGATAAAATTAACTATAGTCTATAACTCTATATATATTTTTTGTTTGACCACAGATATTCCACATGAACTACGTTACCTCCAAACTAGGCCACTAAATGTTCAACAAGTAATGTAGTTCATTGGATGCCGGATATTCTCTACCACTTTAACTGGACCCCCCAGTTGTGGTTTGGTACGCTCGCCCCCAATTCCATTCATTCGTTTGAGGATTTACAGACACGTTTCTTGAGGCAGTTCGCAAGTTCGCGAAGGGTTGGGAAGTCAGCTCTTTCCTCGATGGACATAAAACAAGATCAAAACGAAACACTACGGGAGTATATTGCCAGGTTCAACCTCGCTGCTCTGGAGGTGCCAGAGGCAGAATCACAGATTAAAAACTGTGCTTATGTCAGAGGATTAAAGTCGGGGCTCTTCTTCGACGAGCTACAAATCAGACCGGCCCAGGATTTCGACGATATCATGGCTAGACTGCCAGGGTACTTACAACTGGAAGACGCCAGGATGGCGCGGAAGGCGGAGAATGACAAAAACAAGGCTAAAAAGGCCAAAGACGCACCAGAAAGAAACAGCAGAAATCATGACCGGGCTCCTTTCAGAGGGCTGCCCCCGAGGGTACCTCCTCCCCAGGCAGAGGTGCCACCTCGCCAGCAGCGTACTGTAAACGAAGTTAATCGTTTTGACGAATACACCCCCTTGAACAAACCTCAGGAGGAGATTTTCCACTTGATCAAGAATCAGCCATTCTTCATGGCACCCGAAACTTATAGAGATGGACAGCCACAACAAGGGCCTAACAACAAGCTGTGTGAATATCACAACTCCTATGGGCATTACACCAAGCATTGCGGGCATCTTAAGCACCAACTGGAGCTTTTGGTACGTCAGGGTAACCTAGACCAGTTTATAGCCAAAGGGAACGAGGACCAGGGTCAAAGGCCGGAACAGGAAAATGATCGGAGGCAAGATCAGGGGAATAACAGGGATCGTAGGCCAGAGGAAAATCGTTACAACCGCAAAGGAGCAGCAGAGGGTCGGGTACCTCCCTTCCCGTACCGAAGAGAAGTACACATGATCTTTGGGGAAAATGGGATACCAATATCCAATAGGGCCAAGAAACAAGACGTACGCGCAATAAAATCAGGGTACTATCCCAAGCAAGTGATGGGAATTACGGATGTAGCAGAGGAGCCAACCATCACCTTCGGATCAGAGGATCTGAGAACGCTTATGTACCCACACGACGATGCGCTGGTGATCACAGCCGACATAGCCGGTTGCATCGCCTATCGTACTTTCGTGGATTCGTGCAGTGCAGTAAATATTTTATATCTGGAGTGTCTCCAGAACATGGGGGTCGACGCCAATATCGAACCAACGAACGCCCCGTTATTCGGGTTTGGGGGAGAAATGGTTATGCCAATAGGGTTTGTGGAACTGTCGTTAAGTCTTGGCAACGCGGATGCCAACAAGACCAGGGTAATACGATTCTTGGTAGTGGATATGCCGAAACCATCCTACAACGTGATACTTGGACGCCCTGCTTTGACGGCATTCCGAGCAGTTATCTCGGTGTTCCACCTAAAGATGAAATTCCCCATAGGAGGGGGAAGAGTGGGGGAAGTATGGGGCAACCAGAAAATGTCAAAAGAATGCCATGTGCGGATGCTTACACACTCTTCGGGGCGGAAAAGAGAAAGGATAGCAGAGGGACCAGGCACTCGGAAAAAAGAGAAGGTGGGCGAAATTACTGCTTCGGCAGAGGAACGACATGAGTTGGCGGGATTGTTGAAAGATCGGGATAGCACAGAGAAACCCGTTCTGGTGTCCACCAGTGATGTGTGCAACGTGATAGAATTATTTCCAGGGCGAGAAGGCTTCCAGACTAAGATCGGGTCTTCCATGAATGAACAAACCAGAGAGGAGCTAGTCAGTTGCCTTCAGAGAAATGCGGATGTGTTCGCCTTCAGCACAGCCGATTTAAAGGGAATAGACAGAAAGTTGGCAGAGCATTGCCTCAATGTGGATCCCAACGTCAAACCAGTGAAACAAAGAACGAGACACTTTGGGGCTGAGAAAGACGCCGCAATCAGAGAACAAGTATAGGGACTCCTTGACGCGGGCCATATCGAGGAAGTACAATACCCCGAATGGATTTCGAACGCCGTAATGGTGGAAAAGAAAATGAATACTTGGCGAATGTGCGTGGATTACAGAGATTTGAATGCCGCCTGCCCGAAGGACCATTATCCTCTGCCGAGGATTGATCAGCTAGTGGACGCTACCTCTGGTTGTGCGCTATTGTCAATGATGGATGCGTACCAGGGATATCACCAAGTAAAGATGCACGAATGGGGACATTGCTAAAACAGCTTTCGCCGTCTGCTGTGGGGTTTTTGGTTGGAGGAGTATGTCGTTCGGCTTGAAAAATGCGGGGGCTACGTACCAACGGATGATGGAATTTTTTTTCAAAGAACAACATTCAAAGAATATATCAGTCTATGTGGACGACATGCTTGTGCGCAGTGTCAGAGAGGAGGACCATGTCTCTGACTTGGAAGAGGTCTTCACGGTCATCAGAAATCACCAAATATAAAACTAGCATGTATCTTACAAGTGTAGATATTCACATACGTGTGGTGTATATTAAAATGTGGTAGTCAAATTCGATGTATACGATTCTAATATAATTTGTGTAATTAAATTAACTTATTCTATATAGAATGTTATAATAATTATGAATTTGAAAATATTATTTTTAAATTTCAGCCAGACGACTGACATAACTTTGAGAAGAGTTGGAGGAAGAGCATATTGAACTCGATATGGATTTGGGATGTGCTGATTATGTAGATGATACGGCACACCAGGTACATTCGGCCATAAGCCGTGAATGAGAAAGCAGCCATGTTTCTCCGACCATTGTAGAGACAGTATCATGTCGTACCAGAGTCGTATTTGCACAACAGTTCCGTTCACAAGACACGGAACATTGGGCCGAAATAAAGGTGAGCGCAGAAAAGTATCCATCCTGCGGTGGGCGGTGCAGGGCGACCGGCGAGCGGAGAAACGACTGAAGCGGCGCTTTGCAGGCCCTAGTTCAGAGCGTCATCGCCAGCTATTTTATATAATATAAAAAACTTATAAAATTTTATTTTCTAAATATAATATTCTAAAAAAATATAGATTATAATAGAATTTTACTTCGGGACAATCTCGAACCCTCATATAAGTTTAGCCCCCTCTAATGTAAATTTCTGGCTCCACCACTGTATATAGATTTATAAACTATAGTTAATTTGATCTATATTCTTAAAGAAACAATAAGCTACTTACCATACTCTAGATGTCGATGCAGATGAGAGAATATTTTTCACGCGTGGCCATAGGCCATGGATTGAAAAATAACCTCATTCTTTGTTCCATTGAAGAACAATTGAAGAACAAGAAGCAAATCATGCGACATAATAGGAACTGAATCAATTGATCTATCAAAATTAATTGGAAATTACATTTTAAATTATTTGAAAATTAGAAAAATAAAAAAAAATTACATGGTACGCTCATCAATGTTGTGAGATAGTATCTGTATTGCAACATAATACTCATTAATGTATCGTATGATTTGCTTTTTATTCTTCAATTGAACAAAGAAGGAGGTTATTTTTCAATCCATGGCCTATGGCCAGCGTGAAAAATATCCTCCAACCTGCATCGACATCTAGAGTGGTAACTGCTAAGTAGTTTATTGTTTGTTTTAGAATATAGATGAAATTAACTATAGTTAATAACTTTATATATATTTTTTAGTAGGCAACAAATATTCTATATGAACTACGTTACTTCGTGAACATTTACTGGCCTAGTTTGGAGGTAACGTAGTTCATGTGGAATATATGTATGATAACAAAAAAATATATAGAGTTATAGACTATAGTTAATTTGATCTATATTTTTAAAGAAACAATAAGCTACTTATGGCGATGCAGATGAGATGATATTTTTCACGCGTGGCCATAGGCCATGGATTGAAAAATAACCTCCTTCTTTGTTCCATTGAAGAACAAGAAGCAAATCATGCGACATAATAGGAACTGAATCAATTGATCTATCACAATTAATTAGAAATTATATTTTAAATTATCTGAAAAATAAAAAAAAATTGCACGGTACGCTCATCAATATTGTGAGATAATATATGTATTGCAATAGAATACTCCTTAATGTATAGCATGATTTTCTTCTTGTTCTTCAATGGAACAAAGAATGAGATTATTTTTCAATCCATGGCCTATGGCCACGCGTGAAAAATATCTTCCCACCTGCATCGGCATCTAGAGTGGTAAGTAGTTTATTGTTTCTTTAAAAATATAGATGAAATTAACTATAGATAATAACTTTGTATATATATTTTTTAGGCCACATATATTCCACATGAATTATGTTAGTTCACGTGGAATATCTGTGGCCTAACAAAAAAAATATATAAAGTTATTAACTTTAGTTAATTTCATCTATATTTAAAAGAAACAATAAGCTACTTACCACTCTAGATGCCGATGCAGGTGGGAAGATATTTTTCACGCGTGGCCATGTATTGAAAAATAACCTCCTTCTTTGTTCCATTGAAGAACAAGAAGCAAATCATGCGACAAAATACGAACTTCATCAATTGATCAATCGCAATTAATTAGAAAATATATTTTAAATTATCTGAAAATTAGAAAAATAAAAAAAATTACATGGTACGCTCATCAATGTTGTGAGATAATCTTTGTATTGCAATGAAACACTCATCGATGTATCGCATCATTTTTCAATCCATGGCCCATGGCCACGCGTGAAAAATATCCACCACGCGTGGCAGTAGCTTCCCTTGAAGCCATATAATTTAAGATCATCTCTAACAATTCATCAGAGAGTTGACTGATCCGATCATTAGAGTAAGAGGAGAAGAAATCAGATGAATTTTCGAGAATTGATGAAATGGGTTTGGGCCTCTCAACTGCTAGCGTGGGAGGGGAAGAATTCTCGAGAGTGTTCGATAATAGTAGTGCGACGTTTTCTTTTCGAGAACTAGTTTTGATCCGATCATTAGAGTAAGAGGAGAAGAAATCAGATGAATTTTCGAGAATTGATGAAATGGGTTTGGGCCTCTCAACTGCTAGCGTGGGAGGGGAAGAATTCTCGAGAGTGTTCGATAATAGTAGTGCGACGTTTTCTTTTCGAGAACTAGTTTTGCTCTCGTGCGATGCATGATAATAATTATTTTAATTAAATTATTAAAAAATATAAGTAATCTATACTTTTTAAAGTTGAATGTCTTTTTATATTATGCAACTATAATAAAATTAATAATATTTTCAAAACTTAAAAGATAATATTCATATTTTTTTTAAACTTATCTCACTAATCCTATAATTGTTCAAATAGAGGTGGCTTTTTATAGCTGTATGTGAGTCAAATCAATGACCATTATCTCAATTAACAATATATTTTTATCAACGATCATTATTAGCTAGTTAAAATGTCCATCAAAATATCCATCTTCTAATTTTTTTATGCATATTAGCAAAAATGATTTTCTAAAACTTTTGTTCTTTGATGCATATTATACGATTTTCGTCCCAATTATATAGGCTGATTGAATTTTGCACAATGATTAAGAAAATCATTAGAAAATAAAATTATACAAAAATTAAAATCATTAGAATAGAAAATTATATGATTATAATTTATAATATTTGGATGTTTTTGCCCCTTCTATACTATTATTATATAAATATATAAAATTAATGAACATTCATACACGACTATAATATCTTATCTATTATAGACTTGGGGCTATTTTGCTTGTTCGGGGTTAGGCAAGGTGATCATCCCTCATCGATTTTGTATGGCATTGCCAAAGACGCTCTCAACAAACTCTTTCATAATTGCATTGATTCGGGACATCTCACTCCCATGAAAATGCATAAAGCTTGCCCGTTTCCGACCCACCTCTTTTATGCCGATGACATCTTAGTTTTCAGCAAAGCTTCCACTGCCAATGTAGAGACGATTAAGAAGATTTTGGATTACTATGAAGAAATTTTTGGTCAGATGTGTAGCGTGGAGAAATCTAATGTTTTCTTCCCAAAAGGCGTCTCAACCCGTGACCGTCACTCGATTGTGGCTGCCCTTCAATTTTCTACGGGCTCTTTGCCGTTTGTGTATTTGGGCGTTCCTATTTGCCATGGGCATGTTCGTGCTAGCCACTTAAGAGCGATCCATGATCGGATCATTAATAAATTCTCTCGTTGGAAGGGTATATAATCTCTCCATGGCCGGACGACTTTATCTTATTAAGTCGATCATCCAGAGTTTGTTGACGCACTCCATGATGGTCTATCGCTGGCTTCGTGCGCTTATCAAAGACTTAGACCGGAAATGTCACAACTTCCTCTGGACAGGGGATATTAATAAAGGTGCGGCCTGCCAGTGGAGTTGGGATCGGGTTTGCGCCCCTTAGGATGAGGGCGGTCTCGGGGTTCGCTCTTTTGATATCATGAATAAGAGTTTTCTTATGAAATTAGCCTGTAAAGTGATCAAGGGCAAGGATTTTGGTTATGATTTGATGCATGCCAGATATCTAACTTCACAAAGCCGTATTCGGTCGTGTACTGCCACCTCCACCATTTGGTTGGGAATTCGTTAGGAGATTGATGACATTGTGGACAATACTTATAGTCATGTGGGTTCGGGTCATCTGACCAATTTTTGGCTTGACGATTGGCTTGGCTATTCGATCGCGGCAAAGTGTGGGGCGCATTCTTAATTGAGTTTCTCTCAATCTGTTGCTGACTATTTTTTCGATCGAGTTTGGCATTTTACACAAGATTTTGTTAATAATTATCCCTACATTGTTTGTGATATTATGTTGATTCCTATTGGTGAGGAGACCAATACTAGATACCGGAAACCTGCTCTGCATGGCGATATTACGGCGAAGCTTGCTTTCAATCATCATGGACACAAGCACTATACTGTGTGATGGGGTAAATGGCTCTGGGAGCCTTATATTCCAACACGGAGATCTATTATATGTTGGCGCATTATTCATAATCGTCTTCCTACTTATGACAATGTCTGATCATGCCTAACTATTGCGTTTTCTGCCACGATCATCATGAAACGGCTGATCACATTCTTTGGAGTTGCACTAGGTGGTTCCAATATGGAAAGAGTTTTTTGCTTGGTTTAACTACGACCAAGCTCAAATTTTTTTGGATATTCATAGCATGCCGGTCGATGCATGGAACCGCAAACTTAGCCCACAAATAAGTGCCTATTGGAAAGCTGGGATCATCACTATGCTTTGGCTGCTCTGGACTGCTCGCAACAAGTGCATCTTTGATAATAAAGTTCGGAATGGGAAACACATCATCTACAGGGTTCGGGTCGCCTTCCTTGAGATTGAAACTAACTTCCACAATATCGGGCATATTCACAACTCTTGGAGTGATTATACCACTACAAGAAAATGCGGCTCTAACGACCGAAATTTCGGTCGTTAAAATCCAAAAATCGGTCGTTAATGTTATTAACGACCGTTTTCGGTGGTCGTTGTTTGCATCGTCTTTCCGAGTTTTACGACCGTTTTTTTTTGTCGTTAAATTTAATGACCGAATTTTCGGTCGTTAAAAAGAGGGAGAAAATATTTATTATTTATTTTTTTTAATAACGACAGAATTTTTTTATTAACGACCGAATTTTCAGTCGTTAAAAAAAATAAAAAACTATATTTTTTTTCGAAAAAAAATAATATATTTTTTGTGTCTGTATCTCACAAGTATTTTAATGTATTTTGACCTTAATTGCATACCATTTGATGAACTTCTGAGTGGGTCATCTATCTTAGTTGTGCTCTAAGTCAAACACGCTTAACTTTGAAGTTCTTTTCGAGTGCTCACCAGTACATAACACTCGTATTATTGTTTTATATCTAGTACCTATTAATTTATTTAAACTATATTTCAATATACAATATCATTAATCATTCATTACCTTATAGTATGTCGAGATAATATCTAAGACTTGTGGTGCCGGCGAAACATTGACGGAAAATATATGATCGAATTTAAAATAATAAAAAATTAATATTATCTTAATTAAAAAAAAGAAAAAGAAAATATGAGTCAACTACACAATAAAATCAATATACAATCAAATAATAATCGTAATATGTAATATTATCGTAATAAATTATTAATTATTATATTTATTTTGATTTATTATAATTCAATATACAATATCACTCATTTATTAAATCAAATAATTTATTATTTTAAAATAATAATATTATTAATATTTTGAAAATAATGAATCTAATAATTAATTATAATAAATCTAATAATTTATTATTATTTGCAAATATTATCATATTTTTATTAATAAAAAATATTATCTAATTTTTTAGAATAATATTATGAAATAACAATCATTTTTAAAATATTCTCAATTATTTAAAAATAAGAATTAAATAGAAAAATAATTAAAAATAATTAAATATTTATATACACAAATATAATCAAACAAATAAAAATAAATAAAAATAAAAATGAAAATTAAAAATTTTAAAAATTAAAAAAATAATATTAACGACCGTTTTTTCGGTCGTTAATAAATAAAATAAATAAATAAAATAAAAATAAAATAAAAATAATTTTAATGATCGGAAAATTCAGTCTTTAAAAAATAAATAAAAAAAATATTTTTTTTATTAAAAAAATATAAAAAATTAAAAAAACAAAAAAAATATTAACGACCGAATTTTCGGTCGCTAAAAATTTTAAAAAAATATTGACAACCGAATTTTCGGTCGTTAAAATTAAAACAAAAAAAATAAAAAATAATTTTCATGACCGAAAATTCAGTCGGTAGAAAAAATAAAATATTAAAATAATAAAAAAATAATTAGCGACCGAATTTTTGGTCGTTAAAAAATTAAAAAAAGGGGGGGAGAGATAATATGATTTATTTTGTGTTTGTGATGCATGGTTGAGTTCGTCTTTGTAAGGGGGAGCAGGTATTCATATTGAGGGGGAGTACCTTTGTTTGTTTGCTGGTGCAAATCTTGTTTTTTTGTTTTTGGGAGAGCTGATCTCTTTGAGGGGGAGTTTATGTTGCTTATTTTCTGTTGTGCATTCATGAGTTGTGCAGAAATTGATTTTGTCTACACCAATGACAAATGGGGAGATTGTTAGAGTATTTCTACACTCTATCTAGTGTTGTCATTGTGTAGACTAACACGAGTTTCTTCAAGAGTTCTACATGCTATTTTTGCTTGAGTTGCTTCTGCAGTTTCATGTTTTTGACAGTTTTTCCTTACGGGTTTTTTGTTGAAAATTTGCTTGGAAGATCTTTCTTCGGATATATATATCTTTTAGATCTTCTGTCTACATGGGAGTCCTTGTTCTTAGGGTTTCTTTGAACCCTATTTGGAGTCGCCACAAGTAAACCCTCTTATGGGCCGTCCTTTATCCATGTCCAAGGGCCCGTTTCTTAACCCTAGGGTTTTCATATATATTGCTATGAAGAAGGACAGAAGAGGCTGCTGCGTTTATTGTTATTCTCTTTGTTGGTGAGAGTATTTTCGTGCATAATTTGAGAGCATATAGTTTGTGTTGAGTGTGCTCTAGTTTGTTGCTTATTCCTTTTGTAAGCGTGGGTTGTGGGTTTGTTCTTTTGTGTTTTCGATTGCTCCAGCCTGTTGGAGTAATATTGTTGGTTGGTGTTGAGCGTGGATTGAGTAGCAATCTCGCCTCAGGGAGTAAGTTGCTATTTTGCTCTCCGTTGTTCACGTAGGTGACGGTTTGGGAAGATATAGAGACTGAAAGATTGATACTTTGCGTGTAAGTCCTTTGTATATCTTATCATCACTAGTGAACGTTTATATTGGGCGTAGCCCCTATATTATACTCCCTCCGTCCCAAACGAAATGTCATGTTTCCTTTTTTGGCAATACACTCTCTCTCTATACTTAATATTTAAATAATTTTCATCAACCCACTTTATCTACTTTATACACATTTCTTAATCTCTGTGCCGAAAAGAAATAGGACATTTCGTTTGGGACAGAGGGAGTATAACTTTAGAATTAGCCCCTATAAATAGTGTTCTCGTGGTCTGTTATTTCGTATTCAACATTTGTGTGTTTCACATTTGAGCTTTTTTATTTTATTTTAATCATGTAAACAAGTTTAATTTGCATGCTTGGGTGTTTTTATTTTCAATTTTTTAGTTGTTATTTTAATTCGTGTAAAAGCATTTTATTCAAAGGGTAAGCTCGTGTTTTACTTCACCGAGGACTGGTTTGCAATTATCTAAAGGCGGAGGGGTTTAGTTGTGCAATTAATCTGTTATATCGCATCCGTTAGATCTGATCGAGCGGCTGAGATTGAAGGAAGGTTTCAACGTTAGTTATAACTAACTTGCACAGTTCATCTTCTTCGTTGAGAGAGCTGTTTTTTGCAGAACACAGAGAGTGAAGAGAAACAGAGAGAAAATCACTTGTAGTTCAAAGTTTGTGTGAGACGAGTGATTTCTGTATTTCGAGAGTTGTATCTCTTGTATTCGAAGTTTGATCGATCAATAAAAGTGATTCTAGTTTCTTGGCCCGTGGATGTAGGTTGAATAAATTGAACCACGTAAATCTTTGAGTTGTTGTTTTTCTTTGCATTTCTCGTTGCTTACCTTACAAGTGGCGCCGTCTGTGGGAAGGAGAGACCACGATCGATGAGAAAATGTCAATGCCAAGAATCGAATCGGAGAAATTCACAGGGAAGAACGATTTTGGATTATGGCGGATAAAGATGCGCGCACTTCTCACACAGCAGGGTTTGGCATCGGCCTTGAAGGAAAATGATGTAAAGCCCTCATCACTTTTGAAGGATACTGATTCGAAGGAAAGGGTAGCAGCAGCAGCTGATGCAGATCTGAAATGGGCAGAAATTCGTGAGAAGGCGCATAGCCTAATCATATTATGCCTTGGAGATAAAGTGCTACGAGAGGTGGCAAGGGAGCAATCTGCAGCAGCTGTGTGGGCGAAATTGGAGTCGATTTACATGACAAAATCTTTAGCAAATCGACTCTACCTGAAACAAAGGTTGTATTCTTTCAAGGTTCTTGATAACAAACCTTTAGAAGATCAGCTTGAAATCTTTAATAAGATCATTGATGATCTTGAGAATGTGGATGTAAAGATTGTGGATGAGGATCAAGCAATCATATTATTAAATGCTTTACCTCCGTCATATGATCATCTCAAGGATGCTATGTTGTTCGGTAGGGAGAATGACATATCTGTGGAAGAAGTGCAGGCAGCTTTGAAAGCGAAGGAGCTCCAGAAAGCATCTGTTTCATCATCATCGAAGGGAAAGGAGGCCATAGGTGAAGGCTTATCCGTAAAACAGAAAGGTGGAAAGTTTAAAAAGAACAAAAAGGATCCCAAGAAAGGAAAATCTGACAAAGAAAACAAACCTTCAGATGATGATTCTCAAAATTGCTATCACTGCAAAAAGCCTGGACATTGGAAGAGAGATTGCTTGATATGGAAAAGAAGCCAAAAGCAATCGAATTGCAGTGAGAAGAAAGAACCCAAGGAAGATGAAATCTGTGATACTGCAGAGGCCCTGAATATAATGGATGATCACACAGATCATCAATGGGTACTAGACTCAGGCTGTTCATTTCACATGTGTCCAAATGAACAATGGTTTTCTGAGCTCAAACATCATGAAGCTGGTTCAGTCTTATTGGGCAATGATCAATCTTGTTCTGTAGAAGGAGTTGGATGTATAAAACTCAAGCTACACAATGGCACTGTCAGAACATTGCAAGAAGTTAGGTATGTTCCCAACCTAAAGAGAAATTTGAGTTCACTTGGGATTCTTGAGAGAAAGGGATATCAGTGGAGATCCATAAATGGAGGGCTTGAAGTTATCAAAGATAATAAGGTTGTCCTAAAAGGAGAAAGGAGAAATGGATTATACTACTTGTTGGCAAATATTGTGGTTGGAAGCAACAATTTGGCAAAGCAGGATTTAACAATCTTATGGCACAAAAGGCTGGGGCACCTGGGAGAAAAAGGTCTCAACCACCTACTCAAACAAGGAAAGATCAGTAATCCTTCAAACTTCAAGCTAGATAAATGTGAGCAGTGTGTATTGGGGAAAAGTAAGAAGCTCAGTTTTGAGACTGGGAAACATACATCAAAAGGAGTCCTTGAATACATCTACTCAGATTTATGGGGGCCAACAAAATCTGAAAGTTTGAGCAAGGGGAGGTACTTCATGTCCATTATGGATGATTACTCAAGAAAATTATGGGTAATCATTCTGAAAGATAAGACAGAAGCTCTAGACAAATTCAGAATATGGTGCAAGGAAGTTGAAGTGGAGAAGGGTGTGAAAGTAAAGTGTTTGAGGACAGACAACGGGCTGGAATTTGTGTCTAAAGATTTTGATGAATTCTGCTCTGAAAGGGGTATAAAGAGGCACAAAACTGTACCAGGAAACCCACAGCAAAATGGGGTTATAGAAAGAATGAACCGCACAATACTTGAAAGAGTGAGGTGCATGCTGTTTGAAGTTGGATTGCCTAAAAGGTTTTGGGCAGAGGCAGCTGTCACTGCAGCTTATTTGATAAACAAATCACCATCTGCTGCTATTCAGTTCAAATGCCCAGATGAAATGTGGTATGGCTCAAATCAAACATACTCACATTTGAAAGTGTTTGGATGTAGAGCATATGCTCACATCAAACAAGACAAGTTGGAGTCAAGAGCCATAAAATGTATCATGCTTGGTTATCCAAAAGGAGTGAAAGGATACAAGCTGTGGTGCACTGAGGCAGGATCTGGGAAGGTTATAATCAGTAGGGATGTTGTGTTTGATGAAACACAAATGCCATATCTGGTAAATGCAGAAAGTTCAAACTCAAATCAAAATTCACAGAATGAGATTGAATCAGTTCAACTGGATTATTTGGGAAGGCATTGGCCAGAATCTATTGACTCAGGTGGAGGCACTGAACACCAACAAATGTCTGAAGAAGAGGAATCTCCTGTTGACACCAATGATAGCTTGAGAGACTATCAGTTGGCAAGAGATAGGACCAGGAGGAACATCACACCACCTCACAGATTTGGGCATGCAGAGATGGTCTTTTATGCTCTCAGTGTGGCAGAAGAATTGGAATATCAGGAACCTAGAAACTATCATGAAGCTATGAAAAGTGCAGAAAGGGAGCAATGGCTGTTAGCAATGAAAGAAGAGATGAACTTTCTTGAAAGAAATGGTACATGGGTCTTAGTTACAAAGCCATTGAACAAGAAGTTAGTGAGTTGTAAATGGATTTTCAAGAGGAAAATTGAACTCATTGGGAAGGAACAAATCAGATACAAAGCCAGACTTGTGGCAAGAGGATTTACACAGAAAGAGGGAATAAATTATAATGAAATATTCTCTCCAGTTGTGAAGCATACTTCCATAAGGATTCTGTTGGCAATTGTGGCTAAATTTGATTTGGAGCTTGAGCAAATGGATGTTAAAATAGCCTTCCTACATGGGGAACTGGAGGAGAAGATTCATATGACTCAACCAGAAGGCTTTGTTCAACCTGGATCAGAGAACAAGGTATGTAAACTGCAAAGAAGCTTATATGGTTTAAGACAAAGTTCTAGGCAATGGTATAAACAGTTTGATGAGCATATGAAAGTATTAGGTTTCACTAAATCAAAATATGATAGCTGTGTGTTTATCAAAACAAAGGGGGGTTCTGCAGATGCCTATTTACTCTTATATGTTGATGATATGCTAATAGCTAGTAAAGAGAAAGCTGAAATAAGGACTGTGAAAGAAGGTTTGAGTAAAGCCTTTGAAATGAAGGATCTTGGTGAAGCCAAGAGAATTCTTGGAATGGATATTGTCAGAAACAGAAAGTCTGGGGAGCTCTGGTTACACCAACAGGATTATATATTCAAGGTGTTAAAGAAATTTAACATGCATGAATCAAAGGCTTTGACAGTACCTCTAGCTGTGGATATGAAATTATCTGATGATGATAAACCAGAATCAGAAGATGAAAGGATACAAATGAGGAATGTTCCATACTCAAATCTTGTAGGCTCTTTGATGTACACTATGGTTTGTACAAGGCCAGACATTGCTCATGCAATTAGTGTGGCAAGTAGGTATATGGTGGATCCAGGAAAGGCACATTGGGAGGCACTGAAAAAGATACTTAGATACTTGAGAGGTAGCTCTAGTAAGGGTATTCTATTCAGGAGGGAATCCACATCAGAGGGATCAGAGTTGATGGGATACACTGATTCAGACTATGCAGCAAATATTGATAATAGAAGGTCACAATCAGGCTATATATTTACTTTGTTTGGTGCAGCCATTAGCTGGAAATCTTCTCTTCAGTCTGTGGTTGCACTCTCCACTACAGAGGCTGAGTATATGGCAGCAACCGAAG
The DNA here is from genome assembly GCF_028751815.1 of Salvia miltiorrhiza. Classification (NCBI taxonomy): domain Eukaryota; kingdom Viridiplantae; phylum Streptophyta; class Magnoliopsida; order Lamiales; family Lamiaceae; genus Salvia; species Salvia miltiorrhiza. The sequence goes on from NC_080388.1 coordinate 57,979,434, forward strand.
CAGTAAAAGAAGCCATTTGGTTGCGAGGTATGATCTCAGAATTTGGTGTTAAGCAAAAATCTGTATGTTTGCTATGTGATAGTCAAAGTGCTTTGTACCTCATGAAACATTAAACTTTTCATGAGCGTTCAAAGCACATTGGGACTGTAAGCATGCAGAAAGTACACACTAAGGAGAATGCAGCTGATGCTCTAACAAAGGCATTGCCTACTGAAAGTTTGAGCATTGCTGGGATTTGGTGAATTTGCTACCAAGAATTTAAGGAGCTTTGTTAGCTCAGTTTAGTTAGTTTTTTGAGTTTATCTTTGGAGTTTGGGAATCGGAGTTTGAAGCTAGGTTGCTGCTATTTTTGGATTAAATACTTTTGCACGAATTAGGTGGAGGATTGTTATTTTAATTCGTGTAAAAGCGTTTTATTCAAAGGGTAAGCTCGTGTTTTACTTCACCGAGGATTGGTTTGCAATTATCTAAAGGCGGAGGGGTTTAGTTGTGCAATTAATATGTTATATCGCATCTGTTAGATCTGATCGAGCGGCTGAGATTGAAGGAAGGTTTCAACGTTAGTTATAACTAACTTGCGCAGCTCATGTTCTTCGTTGAGAGAGCTGTTTTTTGCAGAACACAGAGAGTGAAGAGAAACAGAGAGAAAATCACTTGTAGTTCAAAGTTTGTGTGAGACGAGTGATTTCTGTATTTCGAGAGTTGTATCTCTTGTATTCGAAGTTTGATCGATCAATAAAAGTGATTCTAGTTTCTTGGCCCGTGGATGTAGGTTGAATAAACCGAACCACGTAAATCTTTGAGTTCTTGTTTTTCTTTGCATTTCTCGTTGCTTACCTTACATTAGTTTTTGATGATTATCTTGTAAACACTTTAAGCACAAGATGAAACTCTACGTAGTGTTTTTCTCCCTGTCAGAGCCACAAAAGATCCTGAATTTAATTATTAATGGTATTAGTTTTTATATTCAACTCTATGCATAAAATATTCTATATTAATTGCATAAGATTTATGTGCTAGAAAATTAAATACACGATATTAATTTCTTATTCTGTAATATTTCGGATTGCACGTGACAACGGCATGAATAAATGATATACACATAAGTATAAAATATGAGAGAATTGTTAGGATAAAACATAAAAAGGATTTTTTATGATATATGGAGAGACAGTACTCAACTTCGGAGACAAAGTGTTGTGGGAAAGATGGAAAATTATGGTGCTTAAAGGAGGTTTTCAGTTTCACATCGAAGAAAGATGAAAAGAAGAAGAATTTGGAAAAATCAAAATCATCAGTTAAATATAGCCCAAAGAGCTATGCTCTCAACTTTGATGATTGCGATCAAAGGAAACATGAAAACAAGGAAGCCTCTTCCACATGTGGGTGAAGGATTGGGTCAGGATTAGTATTTTTAGTTATAATTTAATTCCCTTTAGTTTCTCCGTTGTATATACTACTAGCTATATTATAATTTTGTGGTGAACAACAGTCATAAATTTGTATATAGTAATTTGTGGTAAATATGTGTATATTTGATATTTCTATATTAACTCAATCTTATGTTTATGATAATTGTGTAGGTTTGGAAATGACTTAAATGATGTATGTTGTCCGTTGAGTAGTAATAATAATATTAATATATATACTTGTTATTTTGTTGCAACATTAATGTAAGAATTTGTTGAAACTTCAGCAATTTACATATAATTAATACTTTAGATATTTATTACTTAAATTTATTCTTACATGCATCAACGCATGTACCATCCTTGTAGTATATATTAAAATACAAGAAACCCAAAAGCACAAAAAACTCATGAAATCAAATGTTTTTAAAGATCAAAACAAATAAATCTCAATGAACCAAAACCCTAAATGTAGGACATATCGATAGAAGAAGAAGTTAATCCACCAATGGTGGCACCCAAATTAGCAAATATGGATATCAAGGCATATTCCTTAAAGCCAAAGGGCCCCTCATTTGTGCAAAACTCCAATCCAAACATGGGATAATAAACCACTCTTCTTGGGATTAGCTTTCCCATGAGATAACCCAAGGGATACACCACCACAATCGTCAAAGCCATGCCCATGATGCATTCACTCGTCTCCGTCGCCAAATACTTGTTCACCACCAAAAGAAGCAAGAAAGATGTGCAACCTAGAACCATCACTCGGAACGTCCACACCGGCGCCTCGTCGCTCTCGTCCTCAGCCGTCCACTGCCGCGACCCCGCTGCACACGGCCGTGCTACTTCTCTTTGTGCCTCACGGTTGCACATTTTGGCCGCGGGTTGTAGTTCGATCGGATCGGATCGATGGTTTCGTGTGTGTGTGGAATGAAATTAGGGTTCTTGGTGACAAGAGGATTATGTTGCATTTTTTGAGATCTTCCCTTTTACTACGTCCACATAATGCTATTAATTAGGTGTTGTTCGGCTATTAATAGAACAACAGATGGATTAAGGAGAAAAAAGTATAGCTTTATTTAGAAGGAAACAAATCATAATTCATCTCAATTACATGTTTAACTATAGAGCAAATTCATTTCTTTCTAATCATTCATTACCAAAAATAGAATCATGCATGCTAGAAAAGACAACATGCAAGGATTTCAGATTTGTATAGATAAATTGTATCAGCCAATATGCAACTCCAACACATATCTTCAATGAATGAAAAAAGAAAAATTACAAGAGGAAAATAACCCTACTTGTTCTGAATGAGGCTGCACGAAGCAGCACCGAGGGCTGCCCGGAGGATAAACCTAGCTACATATTCGCCAACTTCATCCTTGTGCAAGAGAGATTAATATTATGCCGACAAAACTTCAAAACATTCACAACATTATGTAGAGTAGTATAGACTCGGTACCTGTACTATAAACGACATGTCTTGGCTAAGTAATCACATCCGTCATAGACTTCTAAGCCCGCCTGGCCCAGTTCGTCTTCTTTGAAGCAAGCGCAGCGCTTGCTCATTTTCCCCGTGATAGCTATTTCTACGGGCCTCTGAACTAGCCTAGGATAACCTTCGTCACACCATACCTGAAAGAAACTGTTCTAGCTTAGCTACACTCTACACAAATAGTCACAGCAACACATCTCATAAAACTTTAGAGACTGCTCATTATTTGCAGCTATGTTTTGATTAAGTGCTGTTTGATGTCTTGCATTTGTTGCAGGTTAGTGGCAACAAACAGAGAGAAGCCTTATTATGACCAAAGAAATTCGCATAGAAACTAAAATCAATAGATATGTGCGTGATGTAACTCATACCTCAGATCCCTCTTCCTGACTCCACCTTGAATTACAGCTGACTACTTTAGCTTCTTCTTTCTTCTGCTTCTCGAGCAGCTGAGCACCTCTGGCCGCCTTTACTTCAACCCCTTTCAAATATTTTGTGGGGTTTCCTTCA